>NC_139405.1:19550000-20150000 GCF_905368555.1 Meleagris gallopavo | reverse complement strand
CCGAGGGGTGGGAGCCCCGTCGCTGGGCGGGGTGCTGTGCTGTGAGCCCGAAACAAGGCTCGTCCGGCAGGGCTGTTGGGACAGGGGGATCGGGGGCGGCTCGGGAAGAGCGGACTGACGCGATATTGTAGCTATCGGCCGGAATGGAGAGCTGCGGTATAAAACGTAAACATACGCTGGAGTTGTGGAAGGTGACGTGCAGGAGTGTTGGTGGACTGGGAGGGAGCTGTGGGCCGGCTGTGGCCGGCATCGGCGTGATAAATGGTGCAAATGTTCCTGTCAGAATACGTAGGCATGAAAGCATCTGGATTACAGGAGGTAGTGGAAGCTGAAGGAGCGTGGCTTCCCGAGTCTGCACACAATGTAAAACCAGCTCTAATCAGTAGGAATGACTACTGGTATAATACTATTGCGTTACTCAGAAGACAGTCTTGCTCTCTAAATAACGTGCCGAAATCTGTCTTAAAGGAGGGTGCTGTAAAACCTGCTGCAGAGTTCTTTTGCTGTAATAAAATGCTCAGAACCTGGTTCTGCCATGAGAAGCTGCTTGTGAATTAGTCAGGCAAAACTCGTCCATAGTGATGCTGTCAGGATAACTTTGATGCTGGTTTGGACCAGGTTTCATGTTACCCTGAATAAGGTGCTTCGTTGAACTCAGTCTCTGGAATTATAGGCCAGTTCATTGTTTTTTATTGCGAGTAGGATCACAAAGATGCTTCAGTCTTATGTTTTAAAATTGTTCTTATTCGTAGTACTTACTTTATATTTCATTTTTAACTGAAGCGTTCTAGATTCTAGAACAAATACTTTCTGGATTTAAGGAGCAGGAAATGTGTACGTAGGCATTTACATTTCAGTAGGTAGACAGTAGGCAATTGTAACAACCTTCTGCGTAAAGATTGATGATCTAAAGTGCCCGGGCAGGGTACACGTTTCTTTTTTTCTCCCCATTAGTGCCTGTGGTCCGTATTAGAAACCTGAGACTCTTATTTTTGTTTGGAAAGCTGTCTGATGTGGGTTATTTAGTACAGAGACCCAGCTGAGCAGAGTTCCTGTGTTTTGACGTGAGATTCCCTCTGCTCCCAGGGACTGCCAGAGCTTCTCTGCTGCATGTGGTTGTTCCAGCAGCTGCGGTCTCAGCTTTTGAGGATTCCTTAGCTAGGAGTGCAAGGCTCTTGCAAGTTAGCAATCACAGAAATTACCATAAAAAGTTTGATGAGTTCTCTGATATTTTGCCTCCCTCTGCTTATAACTGTACAAGCGCAGCAGACTGTGAAAATGGCTGTTTTACGTTGGACAGTTAAGTGTGTCTGTTTCCAGTTGCTTGTGTTATTCTTTGAGATAACAGTAGGCTGCCATGTGATTCAGATTATTTGAGGATATTGCATGCTGTTTACCTAATTTCCCTTTTCTTTGTTCAGCAATCCTGAACGTTTTCGTGGTCGCATCGGTTTTCCTTGTTGCTTCAGAATTAATTTAGTATTTATCATTGAGTGTCAGAAAATGCCAGCTAGCTATGGTTCTAGTACATTTTCCATACCTTTTTCTATATATACTTTTTTCCCATGTGTACCTTCCTGTGGAACTATAAGTCCTTTGTGTCTTTTTGTTTTGTGGTTCCTTCTCACCCCAAACAAAAATAACTGAAAGCTTTAAGGTATCAGACAAGTTGAGCCTTCAGTTTGTGAAGACCTCTAAGAGGGTTAATGGGAGGGGTGTTGCATCTGTCCCCTTTGTCACAAGTGATGTCTGGATTAATCCCAGATATAAATGATGCAACGGATTGTTTTCTATTGTGCACGATTAAATGAATCGTGGATTACTTTCAGTTATGCACATACTGTAACATGGTTAAATGAATTGTACCCTACACTGGAAATAGAGAAGGGCAGTGTTACTGTGATAAAAGCTGTGCCCTAGCAAGTCCACAAGCGAGAATCTATATTCAGAAGTCACTTTCCATTTAAATAGCAAACAGTTTTGATTCTTGTATTTCTTTTAGACAAAAGACTTTGTGCATCTTTGTGCTTAGAACGCTGATAATGTAAATTTTGTGTTAAGAACAGATTTGTCATTGTTATGCTTGCAATGAGGAGGTGCACAATCTACATTCTGTGCAGAATGGATGGCAGTTCCATATAACATTTATGCTTCTGACTCCTAAACAATATAAAGTAATGCTTTTTGTTTACTTTTTCTTCCTAAGAAAACTGGAAAATACCAGCAGTAAAAAGTATATAAATTGTGTTTAAGTACTTGTATTCTAAAAATCTTTTGTGACATATTTCTGCACTATAAAGAAAGTTATGGAATTTTACCTTTGCAATTCCTTGTTCAATTCCGATTAACAAAGGTGTCACCTAAGGTTTCTTAATAGTAATGCTACTAAGAGACTGTGGACAACCAGACGGGTGGTGCTGAGCATTAATTCATTTCCCAAGCTGCCAGTCCAGTTGTCTTCGTGTTTAATCAAAAAAATAGCATAAGGAATTCGTAGGTATTTATTATGTAAAATACTGTCTGGAATAAGTTACGCTGTAACTTTTATTATCTTGTAATATTGTTATGATTCATAACGATAATCATAAGATATTTTCTTGCTTTTAACTACTAATGTAGCACTGTGGGCTCCTAGGAGGGCCCAAGAAGCAAAGCTACAGAGAATTAAAATCATTGATATTAACTTGTTACTATAAAATATTTACATGAGTCTTACTGTAGTCTTTTGCACTCTTCGACGCCTAAGTGAGGTTAATATGCAGTTAATGACAGATGTGGTGCAGTGTTGGTAAACTTATGCTTATTTTCTGGGTTTTTGTATCTGTGTACATGTCCGTGGCTTTGTTTATTTAGTTTTAAAGCATTGATTTTGCCAAAGTATGAGATCCAAAGAATGTTTGGGACAGTGTGTTACAAACGTGAAGAATGATAGCCTAAGCTTCACGCTTCGAGACAATCTGTGCAAAGAAACTGCACACAAATTTTGACTTTGTGTAGGTATGTTTCAGAAGTTTGAGATCCTTACCTGTTTCATATCAGCTTTGTAGGACATATCAAAGAATTTGACAAATGAGAATTTCCTCCAATTTTATACCTAATTCTTAACTTGTAACTATGGTCTCCTAGGTTCAGCACTTCGAGACAAACACTGATGTGGATTCCAGACTCCTTTTTTTCCAGGTATTTGTAAGAGCTTATTTTTTGCCATAAATATATTTTTATTCCTTACTGCTTTTTCCCCCTCACAAGCAATAGGATGGGTTGATCTGAAATAAGCATTCAAAATGCTTCTTCTGTCTCAAATGATGCACTGGCAACTTACACGTGCTGCAGTTGTCACTCTCTAGATGGACTGTCCTGGAAACATGGGTACAGATCTGCAGGAAAGGGAGATGTGACTGACTATTGTTACAATGCCACTTGTGATTTTATTGACCATACGTAGTAGCACCATGTTTAATGTTCCTTGAATTATTGCTGTTCCCCAAGTCAACTAAAGGTTTTGTCTTCTGCTACGGGATCAGTTGGATTATTGAGTATTCTTTTTGCTAACCTTTACCTCCCTACTGTGACTACTTCTGAAGGTTGTGCTGCTTACTGTTTGTACTCTAGTGATTCCCTGCTGTAGTCACTGGGATGTACATTTACCACCCTAATTAATTCCAAACACATAAAGGAAAACCTAACAGTTGCAGTTTTGCCTTCTTGCATTAGATTTTTGTACTCTAGATTTCCTTTCAAATAAAAGCCTTGCAGCTGGCATGGACAGGCAGCATTGCCTGCTTCTGTTAGAAATACTCAGATAAAGAGAGAGCTCAGAGATGTGGAAGGAGAGGCACAGGAAAGAAGTCCTTTGCTGTTCTCCCAGTCTCTTAACACTAAATGTGGAATCTAAGGAGGTTACTCTGAAAGTGCTCCAGTACTGAAAAATCTCCAAGCTAACTGCCATCCAGTGTGAGTTGGGATTTGGAAATAAAACTGTTGATGTTACTGAGTTTGCTTTTTGTCTGTAAAATCAGGTTTTGGTGTTTTTCTGCTGATTTGGAACAAGAAGACTTAGATCTGATGGGAGGGAAGGTTTAAAGTAAAATAGCGTAAAAACTCATCCATCCCATTCCTGCCCAGTAAGTCCATGCAGAATGGATTATTTATTTTTCCTTTTCGGCTGCTTTTACTGATTTCCTTGGTTGTAACAAACTTTGCAACCATCTGGGTGTCTCAGAAAAGTTTTCCATCCTTTCAGGCTTGTGTCTGTTCTCTGTAGGAATCTGAAAAGTGGTTGTGCAGGTTTTAGCCTTTCCTTAGGTGTACATGTACAGTTCCTTTGCTCAGGAGAAATGCACTGTGTGGTCTGATCAGCCTTCCTCCCGGCATTTTCCCTTACCTAGGCAGTTATTTGTTAGCTCAGCTATGCTGTTTTAAGAAAATGCAACCTACAGCATGTAAATACAGCAAACTGATGGTGAACTTACTTTGTATTCACGTTTGCATGTTCCTTGGTTACATCTAACAATAATTTCCTTTATTTTAGTTTGCTGAGTGGAAGAATTTCAACACTGAAGGATGAAACTGGTGCTGTGAGTAATAAATATATTATATTAATATTATGCTTTCAATTAGGTTCTCTCCTAAAGAACATTCACTCCAGGTGCTAATGATTATGCTGCCCAAGTCAGCTGTGCTAAAAGCTTGGAAAACAAATGGTCACATGAATGAAAAACATTCACATTCCTAGACCTTTAAGAACTTGCTTCAGCTTTTGACAGTATTTTCTCAGTCATTGTATTATATAACCCCAGTAGTTGTGTTGTGGAAGCCTGCGTTCACAGTGCTGACAGCACTGTCTCTGCTTATGAGTCTGTGAGGAGTAATGTTCAGCTGGACTTGTGTTTGTATTTTGACGCTTACCGTTTGAATAGGATGAAAACAGGGGACTTGGAATCACTTGTAAATATCACAATGTGTTTTCCTTGTCTTTTGTTGCAAAGAGCAGAACAAAGTCTGCCACCATCTCTCCTCTATAATTTCAAAACCTCCTTTCTGTGGTGTTTGTGCTATTATGATTGGGAGCATTTGATCTGGTCATATTTGGAGAAGATTTAAAATACCAAAAACCAGCTTTTTTTTTTCTCCTGCTTGTCCTGACTAGGACAGAGAAAGATCTTGGAGGTGTAACTATTTGTGTATCATGCTGCTGGTTGCTAAACTTTCATGAAAATTGATAACATCTCTGAATTTCTTGGCTCTGATCTTCACAGATAAAGGAAACAGGAGCAATGTGTGTATTTTTATGCTTATGTGTTGTACAGACAATGCAAATACAATAACAGTATTTATTTTCTTCAACTGAAAACCTGCTAATTGCTGTATTGCAGAGGGATGGGTAATTTTTATTTGGTAGCTGTTGCATATGTAGTTGAACATCTTGACAAGAAACTGTAGCTTTGGTTGGCAAATGTAGCGAAATGGCCTTTTCTGTCTGTGTTTGTTATTCTTAACTTGAAATAGTTACAACAATGCTGTTGAATGGTAAGACACAGAAGTACTTTTTGCTACAAGTGTAGAGGTAGTTGTAGTAAAAAAGCTCTAGACTTATCTTCAAATTTTAGTATGTTTACTGAAATTTGAACACAGTATGAAGTCTGAGTACCTGTTGATGTTTTTGGAGTCTCTAGAACTTAGCAGGTTTGTGGATGTTTTGATGGGGTTTGGTTTTTGTCTTTTTTTTTTTTTTTTTTTAAACTGCCATCTACTTGCAACATGTTTGTATATATGTCTTTAAGAACCTTGAATTAGAGCAAGGCAGAAAAATAATGAGAACAGAGATGCTGTCTGAAAACTTCGGACAAGGGGGAATGGTTTTAAACTAAGGCAAGATTTCGGTTAGATATTAGGAGGAAGTTTTTCACTCAGAGGGTGCTGAAGCACTGCAACAGGTTGCCCGAGAAGCTTGTGGATGCCCCATCCCTGGAGACATTCAAGGCCAGGCTGGATGTGGCTCTGGGCAGCCTGGTCTGGTGGTTGGTGATCCTGCACACGGCAGGGGGTTGAAACCAGATGATCATTGTGGTCTTTTTCAACCCAGGCCATTCTGTGATTTTATGTTTTTGTGTTGACTGCACCATCTTCAACTCCTCTTTGCCAAACCTAGCACAAGAAAGCATGTTGACAGTTGCTCCATAATAATGCTAAAAGTACAACAATTTTTCCTTGCAGATATTTATTGATAGAGATCCAACAGCATTTGCACCCATTTTAAATTTTCTTCGTACAAAGGAGCTAGACTTAAGGTAAGAAATTCTAATTGTTTTAAGTAAAAATTAATCGGCTCAGATGCTTTAGAAATTGAGCAATTCTCATATGAAAAACAGTTTTACTCAGCTGAGTGTCTAATAATAGTCTCAGCTTCCTTGTAAACCTGGGCCTTTGTCTACAGTGGATGTATGTGTAGGTATATGGCAGTCACAGCATTATTTTTTGTTAGTGGATTCTTACAGTTTAGACTACTTCTGGCAATGCATTTTTCTATTTCTTTGTCCTTATGAAAGATTATTAATGTTAAGATCACTTTTAGTTATATGCAAATATTTATATTTAAGATTGTAGTGGAAATGGTAAGTCGGGGATTGAAACAGTGATTGAGCACCTGATGAGAAGGCAGGGCCAAATCAGGGGAGCTCAGGTGCATAATACTCCTGAGTGACTGCACCTGGTAGAGCTGGGATCCAGCCCTGCCCAGACCTCATTTAAGGGTTGGTAGTGGAGGCAAGGGGATCTTTCTGGAATCCCTGCATGTGTGAGGCATTCCAAGGGTAAACATATATATTTTTTTTCCTTTGTTTCTGCTGCTGCATTTGGGCTTAACCTTACTTGCTGCAGCCTTAGTCTTTGCTACCCTGATACTATTGCTGTGCTTTCCATCGCGTTGTAGTGTTACAAAGGTGTTATCTTACTATGTCCTTTCTTGTTTCTTTTGTTTTTTTTAGGGGGGTGAGTATTAATGTTCTCAGACATGAAGCTGAATTCTATGGAATCACTCCTTTAGGTAATTTAATTTAACTTTATTTTCTTGTGAGATCATCTTATCTTTGTTACTACCATTACAAATCCTTAGTAGTTGTAACTGTGTAGGTTTTTGAACTTACTGGTATAGAAGGCTATTTGAAATTATGTCATGTTTCCTGGGAAGTGGAATCTATGATCATATGTTTTCTTTTTTTCCACCTTAGTTAGGAGACTGCTTCTATGTGAAGAACTGGAACGCTCATCTTGTGGCAGTGTCCTGTTTCATGGCTACCTGCCTCCTCCAGGTACTTTTCTTTTTTGGTGTTATATTGAGCTACTTACTGCTTCATATGTTGAGGCAATTGGCAATCAAACTGTCCAGAAAAAGCCTTCATATGGAAAGATTAAAGACAACCGTTTGCACTGAACGTGGTTCGGACCAAAAAGTAGGACATATCGGTATGCTATATTAAATGATAAATTTAGAGTACTGGAGGAGGGGTGGCATGTTAATACCAAACAAACCGTGTTTAGTAGTAGGCCAGAGCAGAGGTTCTTCAAGTACACTTCAGTTAATTGTTCTTGGTGGAGAGTGCTCTTTTCTTTCTGATGGTGCAGTTACTTTATGTGCCCTATGTCAGTAGATGACAAATCAGCTTCTCTTATTGATTAGTACATGTTAGACTTCTACTTCTCTGCAGAGATGAACACATTTTGTGTGTTAACCTGAAGACTGGGGCATAACTTTTCTTCACAAGTTTTCTGAAGATGTTTTTTTTTTTTAATTGCTTGTGAATGTCAAAGTAGAGAGCAGAGATGTTCTATTTCAGTACTGTGAGATATAGCCTAATTCTAATAGGTAATGGATTAGACTTTGGATTAATATAAACTAGTATTAACTCTGAATTTTGATAACAAATGAATATTTGTTATATTGCTGAAGTTTATAGAACGAGATAAAACATCTATTTCCTTTTTTTTTTTTTTTTTTTTTTTTTTTTTTTTTTTTTACAGGCATTCCCAGTCGTAAAATAAATAATACTGCTGGGCCACCAACTGATATTAGAACTGGTCAAAACTGCTCTGAGAATGATATTCATGGAGGTGGTGTCCAACCTACACTTGCTGGTACTGGAGAAGGTACAGTGAGGCTAGGTGAGGGATGTCATTTTTAAAACCAAAACAAATTGTGGGAAATTGTTGTCATCAGAAAATAAAAACTGTGTGGTTATTTTTGGTTCAGTCTGTTGCTGTTTGCCTAATTTTAAATTGTTGAACAGTCACTTAAACACTGCTCCCTATATAGTATTTAAGGCTTATTGTTGCATAGACTGAGAAGGAAGGCAAATCAAAGACCTTTGTGCGCCCTTAGTATGGCTGCTTAGATAAATGCCTTACACCATACTGGAAGCCAGGAGAAAATACTATCAGGACAGTGTCTCTTTGGTCTTTGTACCAGGACTTTTTCCTGGTATCTCTTTTGCCCTGCAAGAATCAGGAGTCTTTAGTACAAAGGTAGTATTCAGTTGTGTGACTATATCAAGTATTTTCCATATAAAATATTTAAAAACTGTAAGCAGGATTGGATTGAATTGTTATTTTCCAGCTGTTGGCTTTGTAAGCAAAATTAAGCTCTTAGAACTGTCATTTCTGTTATAATTATGTAAATTGTAGCACTGTTAGGGAGATCTTGATTATGGTGGAGGTTGAATGTTAAACTTAAGAAAGATTAAAATAAATAACTTTCTTGAGTTGCTGCAAATTTGGAAGAGGGCAGTCTAGGGAGAAGAGAGCTAGAAGATGCAGACTTTAGGCCTTTTCTCTATAGTGTATGAAAACTGAGAGCTAACTGGGAAATATCATAATGATGATTTTCAGTGCCATTCAGTGCTTCTTGTGCTTCTGCCAAACTTAATTCAGTTACATGTCAGAGATAGGACTTACTGGTATTCTAAGATACTGTAAATTTAATCAGTCTGCAACTGATACGGGGTTGCATCAGCTGTTTGGATGAAACCTTTATAGAAAGAGGGCACTGTTTCTTATTTGATTACAATCCTCAATTTTTTTTTGCCAGATTATCAGACTTTAAGATTGTTTTCAAGGAAATATGATCATATACTTGCCTCTTTCTACTTAATGAACACTTTTCATTGTACATGCAGAGATGAAACGTCTTCCTTCTTGGTAAGAACTCTGGTAGTTGTAAGGATTGTGAGGGATATCAACAGCTACAATCTGACTGAAATATTTCTTGTAATGGTATTAACAAAGATTCTTTTGAATATCCGAGTAGGGAATCCTAGCCCATTCTAGATATGTCTGCTCATCTTCTCTCTAATTGTACATCACTTCACTGACTTCAGATTTATTGTTGTTTTCAGGATTTCCTGTGGACCCGCGGAAAGTTCTAATAGTAGCTGGCCATCACAATTGGATAGTAGCTGCTTATGCTCATTTTGCTGTTTGCTACAGGTATGATTGAAGTTACTTGTGAGACTACAGGAATCTAACAGAAACAAAATAAGCTTCTTGCTTTGCTAAATCAGAGCAGATTGGTCTGTCCTGAAATGACATTAGATTGTGTGTGTGTTCAGTGTGATTGGAGTGGACTGGACAGTGAAACTTATGCATTAAGAAATATAATAACATATTTAGACTTTCTTTTAGGCTGTTTGTAACAGATGTTATTTAAATACTTAGGATAGTTGTTAAAAGGCTGCAGCAAAGCACAATGCATCATTAAAAATACTTCTTCTCTCAAAATACGGCAGAAGTTGTTAAATTATGTTAATAAGTTTGTGAGAATGTCTTGGTTGCTTGCAAAGACTTAAGAGCAGGACTGCAGTATCTGTAAGTTGCTGCAGTACAGTTTGTTATGCATGCTACATGGGTAGAACACAGCAATCTGTGGTGCTCCAGGCAGGGTGCAACATTGAAAGTGAAACTATGGGCAAATTACTGGAGATGTTTCTGCTTTCAAAATACGTAAATGTTAACATAGAATGCTGAGATTCAGCGCGTTCTAGTTCATTTGGGAAATAGGAAGATAATTGCCTAAAATAAATCAGGTAAGTTGTGCTCTTTTGACATCGTATTAGTTTTTAAGATGAATGGGCAAATGACTTTCTGAAAATAAAACTTGTTGGTATAGTTTGTTTACTAGATATAATAAACAGAAAATGTGACTGAATAGTACAGCTTTAGCCAAAGCATAATTGAGTATCTTGCACGACAACGGTTTCATTTACCACTGGAAATTAATAAAGTTCTTTGCAGTTTCTATACTCTACTTTATTCTCTAATATTTGAACTGACCAAGATTGTGGCTTGGTCTTGTAACTTATGTATTAGATGTGCTAATATGAGGAAAATAACAGCTAAGGGTTCTAGTAGCTACAAAGCAGTGAAGTAATACACGTTATCAGATTTAAAGAAAATGCAGTTGTAGAGGATAGTACTTAATTGGAATTTCAGTTGTCATTTCATAGCTTAGCCTGTGTCTCACTTCAACTTATAGGAGGGAGAGGAGGTTCTTTGTTATATCTATACCCACTGTGAGATTAAGAAACATTGGTTCAAATGTTGGTTTGACCAGTTTATTACAAATCTTAATCAGGGAGACAGGAAAGGGGAGAAGGGCAATAGAAAAGATAGGAAAAAGAAGCAAAGAGTTCTTGTAGGAAGCAAGAGGGAAATAGTCACCACCATGGATCCAGCGTGGTTTGTAGCTCAGTCATTGATCTTCAGTTGTGGTGGGTCATCGGGCATTGTTGTTCTCTTGAGGACGACGACTTTTCAGTGGTAGTACCAACTTATAAATAAGTCCAAAGTGATTGAGCCAGCTCTCCTTGGAGTGGCAGCTTCTGGCTCTGGGATCTCAGCAGAAACTTCTTTGTTCCCATCTTCTGGGCCTTGCCAGCAGATCAGAGGGAGCAGGGATGCCCACCTGCATCCTGTTTTTCACTGGATACGATGAATCATTCCCCAGTTTTCCCATACTAAGCTGCAGCTATTTAGTCTCAGGTCAGATCTTACACCAGTAAACACTCCTGAGCACTCTCTTCTGGAGGCAAATAGCTCTGAAGGAAGGTGCTTTCAAATGTCCACAAAGTGATGTTGATTGTCACACTAGCACCCATCGCTTGCCTCCTCATTAAATCAGTTAGAGTCTTACCACAAGAAATACCTCAGGAAGCAAGCTTTGAGCCAGAAAACAAAGAAGGGTTCTCACAGCCTGTAAGACCAGATCATCCATATTGGGCAGGTTTTGACAGAGTTGTCTGTTTCTGAATCTTTAACCTCTTCTTCCTGTTACTTTTGCTCTTTCAGAATCAAAGAATCATCTGGGTGGCAGCAGGTTTTCACGAGTCCCTATCTGGACTGGACAATTGAGCGAGTGGCTCTTAATGCTAAGGTGGTTGGAGGACCTCATGGAGATAAGGATAAGATGGTTGCAGTTGCCTCAGAGAGTAGCATAATCTTATGGAGCATTCAAGATGGCGGGAGCGGCAGTGAAATTGGTAATGCCTTGTTTGGATTTATTTTTATGTTAAACCAGAAAGTAGTTTGTGAATTTATTTTGGACTACAGAGAGTAAGCATTTTCAAAAGCAGACAAATCAAGCCTCCTGCTAGAGCATATTAACTTTATTTTCTGTCATGCTAGAGGAACCTTTTCTAAAGTCAAAAAGATGAATAAAAAGTTATCTCGTTACTGAACAGATACTGACTGATGTTTACTGTTCAGTTTTTGTGTGGAGATGCAAATCAGAGTTAACAGCAAGTCCTGTGGAAAGTTTGAATATAGGCCTGTCACAGAGTTAACTTGATCGATCTGTGTCCGTGACAAGGGGGCAGTTGGCCCCTGGGTCCTGTCTCTCTCTCCCCCCCTCCCCCCCCCCCCGGTCCCACAAAATGGAAGGGAAAGGGCAAAGGGAGGGGTAGGGAGATGGGAGCTGGGCTCAAGGAAAGGAGGGAAAAAAATAAAAAAGCAACGATCTATGGAGGGAAACTTATTTTACTAACTATAATATTGGAATGCGAGATAACACAGCATAATACAATCTAATTGAAACTGAAACTAATAAATAAAATAGGGGGGAGAGAGAGTTCCCGAGACCAAGTCAAACCTGAAAAGCTTGGAACGGCTAAGAAAGCACCCTCCAGCACCCACTGCCAGGCAGTAAGAGACCGCCCCACCCGGAAGGGCCGGATCCCATGACTTCCGTGATGTATAGGGATAGGTACCTGCAATTGGAGCATTAACACTTGAACTCCCAGTGCACTACATGATGTTATGGTATGGAATACTGAAAACCAAAAAAAACACAAAACCGTGACGAGGCCACAGTAGGGAACTTGCTTTAGAAGTAGGAGTAAACTAGATAATCTCCCAAGGTCCTTTCCAACCCCTATGATTCTGTGAAATTTATATTCTGGTACACGTGCCTTAATTTGAAAGATAGACCTTACTTTAAGGTGATCAGGCAATTTCTAGCTCTGTTATTCTGGCTCTCATTAGGTTCTGTTAACTTAAACTATGACTGAAGATGGGGGGGTGGGGAAAAAAAGGGAAGTAGTTATGCCAAACAAACTGTACTGCATTGGAGTGACTTTGTGAAACCAAGGAAGTTCCACTTAGGCAGGGGGAAGCCTGGGAGAGTAAGTGCCTATAGGGTTGAATTTTTCATCTGACTAACACTGATCAGAATGTGCTGTTCCTCTTCTAAAATATGACCTATTATCCAGGTATTCTAGACCAATATACTTGTATTCAATAATAGTAATAATTTGAATGTAGCTGTCCTATTTTCTTATAGCAGCAAATGCTTACAATCCTTGTTCGTGTTAGAGTACGTTGCTATTATCTTGTGAAAGAAACTACTTATCCCAAGCAGTCTTTGTAGCCTGGTAATGCTGCCTACAGAAAATTGCGCGGACTGGCATCTTTGTGATAGAGCTCTCCCAGAGATCATTCCTTCCTTTCAATATTACTTACAGAAGACACTACTGTTGAATTGCTGCTGTAAGCAGTATTTTACTGAGAGAGACCCTTAAGAGAAGAGCCTGTCATTATGTATAGCATTGTCTCCCCTGTTGATGGTTCCCAAGGTTGTTGAGCCTAAGCAGGACTGACACTTCAAATTCCTCCAGACCCTTCAAGCTGTCTTCCTAGATTTCCTTGAACCTCATCCTACTCTGGAGTAATCAATTCCAGTTGTTTCTGTGGATTTTTTATTATTGCTCTTCTCACAGTGCCCTGTACTGCTGAATCTTATCTGCATCGAATGATTGTACTGTGCCTTGGATAACAGTTTAGTGTCATAATTAGAACATAAGCATGTATTTAGCCTCCTTGTTGAGGTGTAACAGAGGGCTGCTTCTTGGATAGGGGTGGCATTATAAACCTCATTAAGTTTTACAATACGAGACTGAGGGTGACAGTTTCCTGGATCGCTTCATTATTGGTGTTGAGATGTGGTGTCACTACTGTGTCAAATGGTAGCTCATGGATTGGCAACATGTGAACTTTCCATCACAGGAAAAGATCAAGATGCAGACCTCGGTGGGTAAAGTGATGTGTGCTGCCTTTTGGGATAGGAAGAGGGTGGTCCTTTTGGATTTCCTGGAGCCCAACCCAACCATCAACTCTGATCCTTACCTTGTGACACTGACTAAGCTGAAGGCTGGAATTTCCAGAATCAGACTGGAGAAAACAACCTTTCTATTGCAACACTGTAGCACCAGGCCCCCTGCCAGTTTGAAGACCATGAAGCAAGTTGCTGATCTTGCTTAGAGTGTCCTGCCACATACACTATATAGCCTAGATTTTGATCAGTCCTGGCTGATATTGGTGACTATATTGGAAAAATAATGATTTGTAGCAGAGAATTTGCTCTGTTAAATAGTGTTATTTTGCTCTTTGTATCTGTTGTAGTTTCCATGGAAATAAATGGCAGGCATTACTTTCGGAGTGATTTCTGTATATACCCTGTTCAGTATGTCTACTTTCTAAAATGTGTTTTAAGACAACCTCTGTTTGACTGGATTTCAAACAAAAAAGACAAACACAAAAAAACCATCATAATGTCATACTGCCGTTTAATTTAATGGAACTGTTTGCTGGTTGAATGGTACTTCACCTAGGTCACAGAGAACCTAGCTTTGGCCATTCTTTTCTTACTACTATAATTCAAAAGACAAACAAAACATAATACAGGAAATATTCCGTTGTTGTTGTTTTTCCTCTTTATTTTACATGAACTTTATTGATTATTTTATTATTATTATTTTTAATAGGTGTGTTCAGCCTTGGAGTCCCTGTAGATGCTCTCTTCTTCATTGGCAACCAATTGGTGGCTACAAGTCATACAGGGAAAGTAGGAGTGTGGAATGCTGTGACTCAGCACTGGCAGGTGTGTTCTGTTTGATTTCCTGAATCAATTATAATAATCTATGTCTTTCTAGTAAAAGAGTAAAAAAATCTAAAAGCAAGTGTGAAATGGGGTCATGTTTGGCGATACTGCCAAGCGTGATTTTTAGATGTTCAGATAAAAGGACCTGGTAAGCTTTGGAGTAATAAATGTCATCTTTTTGTACATTTGAACATTTTGTACATTTGAAAAAACAAGAGGAAAAAAAACCCCCACCAGAATTATAATATAAAATAAGGAACTTTTGGGAATGTGTGTAGGTAATTCCCGCACCTTTGGAAACAGAAAGAAAACATTAAAAAGAGTGATCTCTGGAGATCTCAGTGGGGGACTCTTCTTTGGTAGAATTATACGTGAAGCCTTAACAATATTTGTCTTGCATGTGAATGCTTCTGGCTGCACTAACTTTATTCATTTTGTCAGAATACATGTTAAATAGAAGGTCTGTATGAATGTGAGACAGTTGAGTGTTCATGTGACTAACAAAGCTTGTAATGTGGTTGGATCTGCATCTTTCAGGTACAAAACCTGGATGCAAAAAAACACTGAAAAATTGTATTGCAAATCTCAAAATGCAGAACTGACCTGAGGCTGACACCTATGTCTGCTGCCATATTTGCTGGCTGAGTTCTGATTCAACTCTTGTGTGGCAGCATTGCTAACAAATAACAGAAAATAAGCATAGGTTAGCTCTGCTTCTGCAGCAGAGATGGACGTGTTAGGTTGGTCTTGAATTAAACAAAACGACATTTAAATTGGTGTTGATGTCTTGCAAGAAAATTTAATGGTATGTGACAAACTGGCATTTGACAGGATTTGCTAAGACAGCAAGTTTTAGCGGGAATGAAATGATGTGATGATATTAATCTAATTATTTTTTTATGACTTGATATTGTACTTGCTGAAGGAGAGATGTTTACAGTAGTGCACTAATGCCCCACTCAGACCAAGACCTGTGTTTCCTTTCAGATTTTCGGTGCCTTTCTATCTCTTTTCAGAATTGCCCTTTTTAAGTTCTACTTCAAGGAAACTTAGTTTTCACAGAACTATCCTTCATTGCACTGTGATTTTTGTGTTTGAGGTAATTTACTCTGAGGATGTGACTCTGACCTCTGTCTATAATTTGTTCTGGCATCTTCTCGACTTGGAGACCTGAGCAGATTAGCTAAGGTGCTTTCCCTAGTACTTCTTCCTCTGGCACTGTTACAGTAGCATGCAATGAGAAGAGGTTTTGGTTATTGGATACATCAGTAATGAAATACTTGACATAGGAGAGTTTAAAGCAGAATATTTACTGTTACAAAATAAGAGATGTCTGTCGAATCCTATTGCTTTACCTGCTAACTCAGACTGCAAAATGAGGATTCTCACTGGCTGTGTTTAACCAATTACTGATGTATGCTGGTGCTCTGTTTCCCTAATAGGGAATAGTTCATATCATAGCAGGTGCAATTTCTGAATCACCTCTGATGTTCCTATCTCAGCTGCAGAAGGAAGGGCTCTTCTTGTTTTCTCTGATCTGTTGGTCAGTCACAGTGCTGTTGGCAGCATTGTGGATCCACTTGTTCTGACCTCTTCTTGCAGTTGTTAATGCATTCTTCAAGGCTGTGAGTAATGCAGTGCATCTGTGCATAATGTGGAAAGAAGCCACCTTTATTGATTTTGTAAACATTTGCACGTGGGAAAGCTTCCTTACATATTTTCGATCCAAAGAACCATAGAGCGTGCTGCACTTTCACTATAGATTCTCAGATTCTGAGACTGCTTTTTTTTTTGGCCTTTTTGCTTTTGTGCTGCTGCTTTAAAGTAGTATCGAAAAAATGGGATCTTGCAGGGCAAGGCATTTTATTTTTTTCCTATTTATGGAGATCTTAGCCTTTAGCAGATATATGGAGGCTAGCAAGAGGGTACAAGAACTACAGATAGAGAAAGGCTTAAAGTTTTTCTGCCCAGCAGTCTCCAATGGAGTTGTTAGAGAGGAAAAAACGATTAAGTGTGAAGTACGCTCATTTTGCATGTTTGGTGGGCCTTTGTTTTTTCAAGATGTGATGTAGCTGCAACCACATTAGCTGCTAAGTGCCTTCACACAGATGAGGATCTTCCACAACCGCTATGCTGCTTCTGCTGAACTCTGTAACTTAAGGTTTGTTTTTTTGTTTTTTAGAGAAGCCAGTGAAGCATTACTTAAATCATGCTGTTGTATGTGAGAGTGTGCACAACAGCTTCAGACCAGTACTTGTTCTGTTCTTGGTTATTTTTCAACAAAACATACTAAAAACAAGTGTGAAAACTGAGAAAGTAGCAATCTGACTTGATTTGTTTCTTCTGTTTGCAATAGGTCCAGGATGTCGTTCCTATCACGAGCTATGATACTGCTGGCTCTTTTTTGCTGCTGGGCTGTAACAATGGCTCTATCTATTATATAGGTAAGAAAGAGGGCAGGGAGGAATAAAAAATATAGTGATACTGAGCAGCTTTGTTCCTAAACTCTTTAGTTGGACTAAGTCACATCAGAACAACTGTCTATTCAGAGGAATAAATAAACGCCTTTTTTTTCCCACAGACATGCAGAAGTTCCCATTGCGGATGAAGGACAATGATCTTCTAGTGACAGAATTGTACCATGACTCCTCCAATGATGCTATAACAGCGCTCAGTGTCTACCTCACACCTAAAACAAGTCAGTATTGTATTGTTGTTCTTTAAGCAACACTGTTTCTTCAGTGTTACAGATTTATTTTTCCAGTTGGACTTTCTATTGCTGCTAGCGGGCCAAAAGTAGATGCTTGTACATAAACAGTGAATGTTTTTCCTTTAGTCACTGTCAAATGACAGCGATCTCTAAATGTGACTGTGCCTCAAATATTGTAGTTCACTTTTGGGCACCTCAGAGTACGAAGGATATTGAGTTGCTGGAGCATATGCAGAGAAGACCAAAGAAGTTGGTGAAGGACCAGAAAACAAGTTATGAGGTGTGACTGAGGGAACTGAGGCTATTTAGTCTTTAGAAGGGCGATTGAGGGGAGATCTCATTGCTCTGGAAGTGCCTTAAAGGAGGTTGCAGTGAGGAGAGTGTCAAAAGAGTGACAATCTCTTTTCTAAGGTGACAAGTGATAGGATGTGAGGAAACAATCTCAAGTTGCGCCAGGAGAGACTTAGATTGGATATTAGGAAGCATTTATTCATGGAGAGGGTGGCCAAGCACTGGAATAAGCTGCCCCGGGAGTGGTGATGTCCTTGTCCTTGGAGACATTCAAGAGATATGTGGATGTCAACTAAGGGATATAGTTTAGTGATGGGGTTTGGTAGGTCAGATTGACAGCTGGACTTAAAGATCTTTAAAGTCTTTTCTAACCCAGGTGATTCTATGAAATAGGTACATATGCAATTGCATACATGTATATACAGGTATACGTGTGTTTTTATGTTAATGTGTATATATGTACATGTGATGCATTGTATACTAACGTTTTTGCATAATGTACCTTTAAACCTTTCACACAGGATATACACTTACATTATAAATTGTAATCACTGAAATACTTTGTGCTGAATTCTGGGGAGGGCAGAAACACAGCCTTACAGTTCTAACCTTCTCACTAGAATACACTAAAAGACATTTTCGTATTGAGCTGAGTGATGTTCAGCTATTTTACCTATATGCTCTTTTATAATCACAGTACAGCTGTTTTTTAAAGGAAAAACAAAAGAACTTGAAAAAACTATTTACTTGTATATCTGTATTGATATCATAGTGACCTTTTTGACTATAGCCCTTCCTGTTCTTGCCTTGCTGTCCTTCCATTTGCCTCCTGCTAAGGCAGAAGTAAACAATATGTGGCACATATTGACCATGTCACTGTGGGAAGTGCCACAATATCCTCCTGGGATGTAGAACAAGATCTTCAAATGACTTTCTTTCCTTTCACCTTTGGAAAGGAGGGGAGAGGATGGGGAAAGAGAGGACTGCTACTAAGACAGTTTTGATGCATACAGTGTGGAACTGAAAAAACTCAAGGAGAAAAACATCTCTGATCACAGGAAAATAATGAATAAAAGAGTGTTTAAATACTTCCTTACTTTGGAAACTTGGAGAAAGGAACAACTGTGTTCTTGCTTGCTGTAGGTGTAAGTGGCAATTGGATTGAGATAGCATATGGTACCAGCTCTGGAGCAGTGAGGGTGATTGTACAGCACCCTGAAACAGTTGGATCTGGGCCTCAGCTCTTTCAGACTTTCACAGTACATCGAAGTCCTGTTACAAAGATCATGCTCTCAGAGAAACACCTTGTATCAGGTAATTATATTATTATTTTTTTGTGTGTACGAGTCTGCATTGGTGGATCTCCCTATTTCTGTCCACTGAAGTTTTTGTATGCATTACTACTTAACTTCTTTGTTTCCATACATGATAGAAATGAGTTGGATAGATTTCTGGGAGCTTGATTTGCTTAGATTCACTCTTTTAAAGAGAACATTCCTAAAAGGCTTTGGCTTTATTGGACCTGGACCACCTAATGTTTCCTTTTATTCCAATGTTGCCATTTGTAGAAATAAAAAGGTTTGTAAACAGGTATTTCGCTGCTAAGTCCTTCTGTTGTGGGCAAATCCCTTAGGATTTGTCTTGCTTTAGCAACTTCTCAGGAGCTTTTTAAATTGCAGCAAAATGTGTACCATCCCCTCTTGGATCATAGAAAAAGCCTTCCTATGATTTCAGGGGCTTCTGTCTTGTCTTCTCTCAGCCATCTCCCAGTCTTTGTTATGCTGCCCTATCTTAAGCTCGGGAAGACGTTTGTTGCCTCCGGAGAGAAGTTAATCTATCCTTCCGCTGGAAGAATTTGTTTCTCTCAGAGTCCAGCAACCAGGACATGGCAGGGGACTGATCTACTTTCATTCAAAACCCTCAGTGCCGGGAAAAGGCACATTTGTATGTAAAAAGATTAACTGATGAATGAGATAGAAGAGCATTTTTGTATGATGAGGATTCTGCTGTCTGGTTGTTGTCATGACATGTCTTGTCCGAGCACCTGCACAGAAAGTTGTGTAGGCTACTGGTGCTGACCCAGTCAGACGTTAATGTCTGTCAATCATTTGTTCCATCTCCCTATTTTTTTCCTGTATTTCTGAAGGTTGAGACAAAACTTAAGAAAGAACAGGACATTCACAATGTAACACTTGTACATTGTTAAATAATTGTTGGTTGCTAGATGACTAAATCCTGTTTGGTCAATCTTGGAAAAACTAGAGAAACTATAATACAGATAATATTGAAGAAGTTTATCTTTGTCATCCCTTGTAAATGTTATTTACACCTTTTTCCTTTCTAGTTTGTGCAGATAACAACCACGTACGGACATGGACTGTAACTCGGTTCCGAGGCATGATTTCAACTCAGCCGGGCTCAACACCTCTTGCATCGTTCAAAATCTTATCCCTGGAGGAAGCAGAGAGTCATGGCAGTTACTGCTCTGGAAATGACATTGGTAGGATACCTGTCCAATTTGATGTGCAGAGGCTGTACTTTAGCTGGTCTCATGAAGGTTTAACAGAAGCTAGATCGTTCTTGTCAGCTGATGAGCATAGTATATACTGCAATTCCTTTGAAATGATGGTGGGAATCAGTAATGCTTATCTGGAAACGTTCACCATTTAGGCTGTATAGAGTGAGAGCACTTACAGCACTTGCTTTACCATAGGAAAAGGGAGAAAAAACTTGATCATAAATGCTATATCTTTTCCTTGGGCAGACTCATGTAGCATTTCACTTTTAATGAGGGAATGACAGAAAGCACAGGAGAATATCATCACAGCAGATGAACGTAGCAAGGTTTGAGTTAGTTGCAACAGTTCACTGTTCGTTTGGTTTTGAATGATGTACATGTAGAAAAATTCTGAAGTTGTTGTGAAGTTTACTGAAGCCTTAAAACTGTACATGCAAATGATGGGAACACATTGGTATAGCAAGATATTCAAGGTATGTGTGTTGCTAAATAAGGGTAGCTGGGTAGTCTAGATTCCTTTGTGGTTAGAGTCTTGCAAATGAACCTTAGATGAAAAGAATGCTGTGTGAACACAGGGAGAGGTTACAAGAAATCTAATGAGGCCTTCAGACATCTAAAAGCTGCAAAGTAAGAAAGTACTTACTGAGGTGACCTAATGTAGGGTTTTGTACTGACGTGGTAATTTCTACAGGAACATATGGGAAACTCAAGAATTGATGCTTTTTAAAACAAATGAACAAAAAACACTCAAAAGATCTGTACTTGCAAAGTCTACTCCTGGGTAGCTTTTTCTAACTATTGGTTATCAACCATCTTTAGATCCCCGGACCTGATGCTTCAAAATTCTAATAATAGTACTAACATGTGACTGGGTCTTCATGGCTGTGTGGGGAAGAGGATGTGGGAGTTGAAACTACGAAAATATTGAAAAAGTGTGTTTTTTTTATTTATTTTTTTCTCTAGGACCCTTTGGTGAACGTGATGATCAACAGGTGTTTATTCAGAAAGTTGTTCCCATCACTAATAAGCTCTTTGTAAGGCTGTCTTCAACTGGGAAAAGGTATGTCCGTGTTTGGAGTTTTAAGTGGGAAAGAAGCAGTACTTCTCAAGTGTCTGAGTCTCCTATCCGGTGGAGATGCCTGAAGTTGAATTTAGCAAACTTCTCATGTGCTTGACAGCTCTGGCTGTGTTCTGCTCTGTGTGTTTGTGACACAGCTTTGTACTTAATGATCTAACCTAAAAACCAAGTGGCATTTTGAAAAATGTGGTTTCATTGATGCGCATTGTGATGGCTTACCTGCTGAGTTCACAAAAGAAATATATTTGTGAGCCTATACAGAATCTGTTTCTCTCCTCCATGGTACCAAGGTAACGCTGTATTTCAGAAAACTAATGCTGAAGTTGTAGGTGGTAGGGATTACGCTGCTTGTGAAGGCTACGAGAAAACATTTTCTCTCTTCCTTTGCAGTTGTCTCTCAAAATATGAGAATATATAAGTACCTTCAGAATATGAGTGACTTTTAGATCGCATATGCAATTATTTATTAAGGCTTGACTGCATCATACTCTATTACACTGCAACAGATGAAAAGTGGTGTGTTTTTTTTATTCCTGTTAGACTAGGAAAATAGCAGGAGATCAGAGAAGATGGTGCATCTCAGTTCTGAATTTCTTATTATTCTTACATCACTTTCTGCCTAATAACTTTAAATCTGGGAGAAAGCACTGATGCATTAACAGTCTTAGCAGTTGAATTGAGGAAAGGAGCCCTGGTGTGCTTTTTTACTTCAGTCAATTTTGTATGTATTGGAGACTTCTGTTAAATTTCTTATTTTGGCATTTTTCTAAAAAGCTTAATACAGGGGGCTGTAAAAAAAAAAAAAAAAAATCAGACAAAACAAGTCAGATTGCATAGAATACATGAAGTTCTGGTGTGGAGTCTGGCTTAATTCTTATTGTTACCCACATAATCTTCTAAACTACTGGGGGAAAGAGGGGTGGGAATATTGCAGTTGCTATCAACACATTTTTGTCTTGTGACCTTGAATTTATCATCCTTGGATTTATTTTTTTTTTTGCTTTTTATATGGCTAAATATGCTTTCTGCAGCTCAGTTTCCTGGAATGTCTAGCAGTGGAAGAGGCTATTTGCTGTCATTCTTCTGTGAGCCTTGGATTTCTTACACCTGTGGATTGTAGAAGGATGCTGAATGTAGCGGGGCTCCCTAATAAAAATAAACAAGCAGTAACACTGCAAATGCGAGGCAGTAGGGCAGGGAGAAGGTACTTGCTCTGCAGGTGAGCATCACGTTAGCCATGCATGGGAAGAACTTCTGGCTGGAAGAAAGGTCATGCTGAGGGCAAATTAGTTGCCTGCTCAGATAATCAAAATCATACTGCTTTTACTGGCCAAACTATGCCAGGTGCAAGTGTTATTGTTTTTTCCTTCCTGTAGAATCTGTGAGATCCAGGCAGTAGATTGCACTACCATCTCATCTTTTACTGTCCGGGAATGTGAGGGATCCAGCAGAATGGGCTCCCGACCCCGCCGTTATCTCTTCACTGGACATGCAAATGGCAGCATCCAGATGTGGGACCTGACCACAGCAATGGACATGGTTAATAAGAGTGAAGACAAAGGTAAGTAAGTTGTGTTACGGCTGGTCTGCTGTTCCTTTTCTGTTATCGCTTGTATGTGACTAATGCAAATGGGCTCCAGCACTAAGAATCATCTCTTTCAGATGTTGGTGGCCCTACAGAGGAAGAGCTGCTGAAGTTGCTTGACCAGTGTGACTTGAGCACGTCTCGCTGTGCCACACCCAACATCAGTCCTGCCACCTCGGTTGTTCAACCAAACCGGCTGCGCGAATCTAATTCCAGGTAGGGCATAGAGTGACAGCAAAAGTTTTACCTGTCATGTAGCTGAGGGCAGGTTTGGTGACCATGAATCCATGCTGTAAGTATTGTCAGTTACTCGCATGCTTCTTGATCGCTGTTGGCTTATGTGCATGCATGTTGTAGTACCATACGAGAACAAGAAACAAGTGGACTCAAAACTGTTGTGTGGGAATTCAGATGAGTATATTACTACCCTAGGAAGAGTGGGAGCAGAGTTTGTAGAAGAACTGGCCGTTACTGTCAGTCTAATATCTGCTTATTTGTCATTGCTCTTATACTGTTTTCTTGTTGTGTTTTTTTTTTTTTGTTGGTTTTTGGAAGCCTCCAACTGCAACACCATGAAACTATCTACGAAACAGCTACGTACGGTTCGGTGAGGCCATACAGAGAAAGTCCCCTGCTGGCAAGAGCAAGGCGGACGGAGAGCTTTCACAGTTACCGGGACTTCCAGGCTTTCAGCTTATCCAGCAAAAGCCCAGTAGAAAAGGCAGCCCCTGTTAATGGGAATTCAAGCCAGACAGAAGCCAGGAAGTCAACGGCTGAGGGCAGTGCAGCTGAGAAGGCAGTCCTGACAACAGCACTTGAAGTGCGAGGTCTGACAGATGCAGGTGGGTGTTGCAGTACAGAGGTTCACAGGATGCCGGAGAATTCTCTGGATCTCAAAAGAAGAGGACCAGAAGAGGAGGGTGAAGCCAAAGCAGAAAGCAAAAAGAAAACAGGGTTTGAAGGAGCTGGTTTCCTGGGAAGGAAGAAAGTGCCTCATCTGGTTTCTGCACCAGTGCTTGCTGAAGGTGGGCCTGAGTTACCTGGTGCAGCTTCTCCATCACCTACAAAGACAGCTGCTTCACCACGTCACCGGAAGAATGATTCATCTTGCCAAGACTATGGCTTGTGAAAATGTGACTGGTGGCAAAGATGAGGTGGATGTGCCCTCTGGCTGCTAGCAAATATAACACTGCATGTTGTGGGTTTCTTCTTGAATGGAATTTTGTTCCAATAACCTGAATGAAAATTGTAAGGAGGCAGGTTCTGAGGAAGTACCTGACTGCTGCCAAACACTGGAAGAGTTGTCCACATCAGTGTGTGGCTTTATGTAATGCTCCAAAATGTAGTGCGGTACTTCGTCTGAAATGTTGTTGTGCATTCTTAAGTAAACACAGTCAGGCATGTGCTATGTTGTGGTAATGTTGGAAGGGGGAGGGAGGGTGCTAGAGGAATACTTGGTTGCTTGGTGGAAGACTCCTTTTTGACACAGCTGCACGGTCTCTAGAGCTGCTGCTGTCTTGGCTGGATTCTGCCTAACTGGCAGGGCTGCTGTTGTAGTCTTGTTTTCTGAGTGGGATCCTTGCTCTGTATGCTGCTGTATGAAGGCTGAAATGTATTGTCCAGGAAAAGGAGGAAGCTATTTAAAATAGCATATTATATTGCCTCTTTGTCCTAATAAATTGTCAGGAAAATGTTGCTTGTGCTTTCTGAAAACATATGGAAGCAGATGATGGGTTTTGCTGATTGTGTCCGAGAGCATGCATGAAGATATGCTTGGCAAAATACACTGAACTGGCAGTCTCCTGAGAGCTTCCTTGTCACTTCCTTAAGAAAGAGAGAACAGAGATGAATATGGGAGAGATCTGCTGTCACGGTGTAATAATTCTCGATTACAAGTGCTTTGACATGATATTTCCTACCTGTGTTTTGCTGACTGCTTGATGTTTGCTACTGGGTTTGCTGTGGGTGGTGAACAAATTATATTGCATGTAGATTAGTAATACATAAGCAGAAGTGAAAGCTGTGACAGCAAATGTTTAATAGGGAATAGGAGGAGGTTTTCTACCTTAGAAGGGAAGAGGGCTGCCTGGAGTTAGTTGAGTATTAATTTATGATTTTTTTTTTTTATTTTTTTATTATTATTTTTTTTTTACTTAAGACAAAGGATCGGGGTAGAAGGGGAGAGAGGCTGCAAAGAGTAAAGCAACTCCACGTGAATTATTCCATTTGCTGTTTATTCACTGAGGCGTGAACAGGGATTTGTGGTGGAGCTTTGTCAGGCCAAGAAAAGACATGGCGATCCTGCAGGGAAGGCCCCTTTCAGCCATATGCTGCATTTTGGAAAGGTAAAGGATTTTCCTTACCTACTTCCCCCCTAGGTGCTCCTCAGCTGTGAAAGCTGGATGAGAGGTAAGGATGAGAGCTTCTGTCTTCACCATCCTTTACTATTCTATAACTTCGATTTTCAGACTGTTCTTCTTTTACCGTTCTGAAACATCAGTGCTAACACAGTTTTTAGTTTATGGATAAAAAAAGATGAAAAAAGGCTAGCTAAACCCCCGCCCCTTCTTACCCCAGCTCCCAACACACATTTTTATCTCTTAAGTGGGCTCGAGATGTGGAAACTGCAGCCCTATCCCCAGGTCCATGCAGGCTGCTTTTGGCAAGTTACCCCACTTTCCATTTTCAAGAGAATGTGGTTATGGTTTTCAAAGGTGGGTGTCAGTGAATGTGGTGTGCTCTTTGGTAACTGTACTGAAACCTTTGATGACACTGACGAGATCATCTTCTTCAGCATACTGTAAAGAAATTAAAACAAAAACACAACAGTTGTGAGGCACATCTTCAGCTAACAAAATGTAACCCTATTCCTTCAATTCTTTTTTCCCCAAATGATTCTGAAACAGCTTAAGTAAATTAAAGGCATTGCTTCGTTCCTGTATGTTTTTCCCTTCCTCCCACCATAAATTAAGAACAAAACCATTTGTGCACACCTGCTTCCAATACTAACTTTACACAGTTACCATAGGTTTGAAAATACACCTTCCATCCTGACAAAGATTAAGGAAATGGTGTTAACAACAGTAATTGGGAACCTATCCTACAATAGTGTGAGCTGAAAGGAACCCACAAGGAGCACTGAGGGTACAGTTGGCCCTTCTGGCTGCCAGGGGACACTGCTGACTCATACTCTACTTGCTGTCAGCCAGGACCCCTAGATACTTTCCTGCAGGACTGCTCTCCAGCCTCTCATCCCCCAGCCTGTACATGCACCCCTCTGAAGTGCAGAATCCTGCACTTGCTCTTGTTCAACATCCATGAGGTTGCTCAGTACCAAACCTTTTGATTTGTTAAAATCTCTTTACAAGGCCCCTTGACCCTCCAAGGAGTCTAAAGCTTTTCCCTATTTAGTGTCATCTCTGAACTTAGTATACTTTTGAGTCCTAAAGCCAGATAATTTATAAAAGAATGAGCCCTACTATGGAGCACTGTGTAACTGCACTAGCACCTGGCCATAGGCCTGGCACAATTCCAGTTACTATAACCCATAAAATGTGACCTGTCACTCAATTGTTTTGACACACACTGAGCTTTTCAGAGTCTCTCAGCTTCCTTTCAATCTCAAAATACTCTAATGCATTGAGCCAGATAAAAAGGTGACAGCAAAGAGAGACATCTACACTTGGTTTCTATATCAAAAAGACACTATTAGCAGCATTCTGCAACTATCTGTAATAGTGTGCTTACACCATTCAGTATATTCATCCCAAAAAAAGGACAGAATGAACAATACGTCAATTACTAGCTACTTGCTGTAATAAAGGGAAGAGTTGAGTTAAAAGCCTTGCAGACTTTTTTTTTTTGCAGCAGAGTAGATGAGCAACACAGCAGAGGCAATTGGATTTCAAGAAATCTAAAACAATGTACAGAAAACGTCGATCCAAGAGCCCTGTTTTGTATTTTTGACATTAAAAGGGAGCTTAACTCATTGTAATGGTGGTTGGCCTCCAAAAGTGAATTTTAATTCCCGTGCTCCTACTTTTTACCAGTTCTAAAGGTCAACAGAGCCGTCTGTAAACCAGTTCAATTCTGAGCTAAGTGTCACCAGGCTCTTAAGCCTTAGCAGATATTGCAGCAACAGCAATAACATCCGTGTAGTGTGGCATGCTACAGCTGCTATGCCCACCACCCCCAGACTCCTTTTAGCCCCATGCAGACAGAGCATAAAGCCTTTTTTCTCACTGTCCCCTCTTACACACTTGCTGAAATGGGTGCAGAGAAACATCTATGAGTTGGCTAAACAGAATAGATTTCTTTAAAATGCATATTGCTGATAGACCGTGCAGTTATTGGTTCAACAGCTACCATGGACAGATAGACACGAAGTGAAGACTACTTGCATCCCTTTAGAGCAGTATGTGAGGACCTGCAATAGGCAGGAAGGAATTTGACCATCTCTTTCTAGATCTTTTGAAATCCTTCCTGATCCTTTGTTACACATTTTCATGTTTCTAACACAATTCTAAGAATCACCAACAGCTGACACAACAGCATCACAGAAGGAGTCCTTACCAAGCCACGACCACCAGCGCGATGATTACGAATTATGGTATCCCAAGGTAGTTCATCAACAAAAGGCTTCTTGTCATAGATGTCAAGCAGCTGGCTGACACTACGATGAAGAGAGGCTGGGGAATACGTGCGATTCAGTTGGCTCTGACTTGGTCCCCGTCCCCCAGAAGTGTTATAGATACCACGGCTGCTTGTGGGAGAACCAACTCCTGGAATTTTTGTATCCGCTAGTCCCTAGGAGGAAGCAGCAAACCAACAAAATGAATGTACAGGGCATTATCCTCAAACACTTTAAACAAAGCAAAAGAGCAGTGTAAGAGAACAGAGGAGCCCATGCTTCAAAAGTCATGCACAAACACAAACAGAAGGGGAAAAAAAAAAAAAAAAAAAAGAACCTTTCGCCCCGTCAATCTTATTATTGAAAAGGAAATAAAGGCCCTACTCTGTGAAACAGGGCTGTCCTGACTTTTTCCACCCCCCCAGATTTTTTTTTTTCCCTTCATTATCCAACAAGCAGAGGTCCAAAGAAAGATTTTTGTCTACCAGAACGGCAACCCAGACACACACAGCAAAGGCATTAAGCAGACTTTCTTTTCTTTTGCTTTGTTATATACAGTTACCATGGCCAGGAAAAAGGTTTTCACCCACCCAGATAAACAGGGACTGTAAGTAAAGCTGCCTTTCTGTATGCTCTCAGGGCCATCTGGCATATCACACATCTTGCAACACTGCACGCTAACAACTCTACCTCAGAACGCATCCTGTAACTTTTGAGAGTGATGCTGCTTGATGAATCAGATGTGTCAGCAATAGTCTCAAACTGAGATTAAAGAGAGGGAGGAGAAGCATTAGGGCAGGGTAAGGTGTAGCACAAGTGCAATCTGTTTCTTATACAAGGAAGTGAATTAACTGCAGCTCAGGTGGGGGAGATAGCATATCAGGATACACGAGAGTGGAGAACCAGCAGATAAACAGCATGATTTACTTCAGCTGGTCATCAGCATCAGCAATGCTCACTGCATGATCGCAGTAGCAACTGTAAAACAAGCAATTTTGGCACTTCAAAGTAGCTCTGTACTAAGTTCTTCAACTGGTGCACAGCACAATGTTGTGGTTCCCCCATCCCTCCCCTCCCCATTAGCTCTACAAGCTTTTGGAGAAAAAAAATGAAAAAAATAAAGGCTAGGAACCATGTAGGTATGCCAGGAGCAAGGACATCATAAGTCAAGGGAGACAACACAACATAACAGGCTGTAGAAGAAGTGGAATCAAAACCATAAGACCAATAAAAGAAGCTTGTTACGCTCTCAGCCTTCACCGGGAGAAGGGGCATGCTGAAAATCCCATTGTTTCCAAGAGCTGCTTTGTTGAGGCACAGATGCAGCTTCTTGGCACAGAGACAAAGAGGAACAGAATGCGTGAAGGATGCAAGAGTCACAGGAAAAAGAAGCAGAGAAGTGACAAGAATAGCCTCACAGCCTGTGCCTGGGAAGAAGTTCTAACTTTCAGTCTTATAAAATTTTTCACATTCCTCTGTCTCACTTTTTGCAAATGGTTAGGGTAGCACAACTACTCTGCTATGTGATGGAACATGTCCTTTATCTGGGTTGGTTTTTTTGTTTGTTTGTTTTAACAGAACTATAGATATCATAATAAAAATGACACTGAGCCGCCTTCCTTATCACTCCCCAGCAGCCTTCCTCCTGCCCTTTTGTGGTCCCAGTGTGACTTTACATGCACAGACACACATACGTTTTGTTAAGGTTCCTAGCTTCTCTCTAGTTGCACTCATTCTCCCCCGACCTTCCTGGCAGCTTGTCCTGTAGCATTCCAGCTGGGTTCTGTAACTAGAAACAGAGCCCATCCCTAAGCCCTGCTTTTGCAAGAGCAACTCATGGTTATCTGACAAAAGACTGTCAACTTGATCCTGGCTAATCTTTCACATACAGCTGGGACCGCGTGACTCCTCTGGGAGGCACATTTTCTTACCATTTCTCAAGATATGAAGCCATTTCCAGTTGTATTGCAGATGCCAGCTAACATCAGGTCTCATCAACGGCTCTGGATTTTCTGTGACTAAAGTTCTATTGTTTTTCTTAAAGAATTATCAGCATTTCAGGTCCAGAGATGTCAGGGCCTGCAGACCAGATGCCACAGCAATCTTTTTGAACCGAGTGCCTTCATCCTGGCTCTCTGTGCCTTCATAGGCACACCAGACAGTCCTTTTCCTACACTGAACAGCATTCAGTTGGGAAATAGGAGTGCAAAATGTCAAAGGACAAAGGAAATCTGTGAAGGACAGACAGAAGTATGACATAATGGATATGAGTAATTGTGTTTTGCCCAACCTACCGGATGAGTTTCACCTGTTGAATACACACTCATTGGCGATGTTCTTTTCTGGAGTGGAACTAAAGGAGGTCTGTCTCGTGCGTAGGGTTGCTTGTGCACTTTCCTTTGAAGAATTAAGGAGAGAAGAATAGCCAAGAGGATCAAACCTAGAACTACCATCAGAACTGCAAACCACAGCTCATTGTAGAATTTTACACTTTTGGACTCTGCTTTGTCCTTCTCTCCAGGTGTTGTCAAGATCAGACCTGTAAAAATCAAGAGGGATTAGGGGAGAAAGAGAATGTTATTTCAGAAAGTCATTTAACAATATGCTACCCCTTTCGCCTCTAATAAATTAGGCAGGAATTTAAGTCATTTTGTCGTCATGTGCTTATTTGCACTTACGTTCAAGGTGGCATAATGGTTCAATATGCTGGCGGGCTATAATAAAAAGCTTACTACCCTCAAGAGACCCTGCTTAAAGTTCCGGCATTGCTGCTCAGGCTGGAAATCACCACTGCAGCAGCAGCTCTCAAGAAAGGAGGTGGTGGAGGTGGAATTTGAGGGGGGAGGGGGGAAAAAAAAAAAAGAAAAAAAAAAAAGGTTCTCCAAGTAACCTTGAAGAGTGGAAATGACTACAGTAATTTCAGAGAGGTACGGACAGAGGACATTTTCTACACGACAATGCCTGTAGCAGCATGCCTGCACAGTTAAAAAGAGTGTGAGGAAGACTGAACAAAAATGAATAATAAATTAATATAAAAGAAAACAACATGAAACACTTTATTCCTCCTTCCCCTGCCTGTTAGAAAAAACAGCCACGTGGCTGCTTTTGCACAACACAAGCAACAGAAATCTCTGTGACAGAATTCAGAATTGCTTGGTTATTTGCAATCCTACATGCGTATCGAGACACTTAGCTAAGGGATTTCCATCACCTTCGCTTCCAAGTCTCTACTGCAAGCTGCCTGTGGTGCTGATCCAATTTGTAGTAGATGCAGGGTGCACCCAGCAGTCAAAAAGAACAAATGAAGGTGATGGATATGGGAAAACTTCACAACGCTTTTACCATAGCCTTGTCTGAAATTTTGCAGGACCATAGTTGAGAGTACGAAGAGGTATATCGGGGAACTACAGTATAAAGAGTAATTGCAAAGACAAGGGTGATCTATTTTAAGACGCCAAACAAAATGCTAACACACAATAAATTAATTAAAAGCAATGTCAGTTAGAAATAGTTTGAGCTAAAAGGAAATTTGAACATTTGAGTGGTAGGTATCTACTAGAGGGCAACAACTGAACTAGGATTTCATCACACTAAACCCATTACCTTTACAAAACAAGTAAAGGATCTATAAAGCAAATGTCCTGAGAAATCTCATGGCATGATCCCTCAGTCAGATTCCACTCTACCTAGCATGCACTGCATATCACATTTTTACCACAAACACAAAATCAGTAGGCAATAGGTAATTTCTTCATGTCATTACCAAGTCCATCGGCAGCGCTGTACTTGATGACTGGCGTCATGGCACTCCCTTCATCGGTGATGCATGTTACTTGAAACAGAAAAGCTAAGCAAAAAAGGAGAAATCAGAATTCTGTAGGTGTTGCTTTTTCACCACTATCCAACAGTAGAGATCGCTAGCTCAGAACAACCAAGCAAGCACAGCACATTACCAAACACAAGCTACCCGAGTTCAAGATTAGAGCCTCATAATCCCTTATACATGAGTATTCAATCCCTAAACCACTAGGTATGGCAGAACACATGATAAACATCACTATGACATTGCTACAAATTACGCTCCTCTTTCAACACTCAGTTCTCCCTTTTTCAGTTGTATACAACTGGCAAATTTCAATTTATCCCATCACTGTGCCACAAATTCCTTAGGCCATTTGTTCAAAGCTGATAGAAACTTGTTAACAATATTTGATTATTTAAAAAAGTATTAGCATCACAGTAGTACCCAGAAAAGTAAAAAGTAAGTGACAAATCCTTGTAACATACAAAGAAAAACCTCTTAAAAACAGAATCTCTCTTTCTTTTTTGTTTTCATTTTTCCTCTGTTGACATGATTAATTTTCGTTTTAAACATTCCAAGATTCTGAAAGAGAAACTGCATTTAAAAAAAAAGCCAATTCCAAACGATACTGATATAGTCCTTAAAATACATATATATTATATTATATATATTATTAATATATATATTAAAAAAAAAAAAAAGGCTGGAGCCTGTTTATTTTCATGCATTTTTTTTTTTTCTAGAGCACAGCCTCAAAGAACAGAATTGCAATACAGCTCCGAGATTTGGTAAAGCTCAGCCCTCACAATAAACTAAAGCAGGCTCACCCTAATAACCATTTTACTCTGGTAAAATGGTTATTAGTTCCAAGAATTTTTGTTTCAAGCATCTGCTTGGATGCAGTTCAATGAGTTTGGCTATAGTATTCTACAAGTATTTAGATGGAGCACAACTTGCCAGAGCTGCTGCACAGACTCCCTTTCATTCCTCCATTTAGGAAGAAAAGCAGTAGCTCCTGTGCTCTTAGCATGAGACTTCCAGGGAGGCACATTCCTCAAATTTAGCAACGATATTAACACTATTAATTGAGCTCAACGTCTTTCAAAGGAAGACAGACATAGGAAATTGAAACTGACTTTTGTCAGATGTCTTCGGCAAATACAACTCGGTGTCAAAGCCACTGTAGATGCGTTGCCCACTCTCAGTTAATGCATACTCCTTCAGGCGTCCGTTCAGTACGAAAGTGCGACTCCAGTCTATGTGGATGGTAGATAAATTGCTAACAACTGAGAACGGAGCCATGTACCGAGGTGCTGCAAGAGAAGAAAACCCCATTTCTAGGCAACAAGCATGGCAGAATTACAGAGCAGAGAGAAACAGGCTCTGAATGATTTAAGCTCATTCACACGTGTTTTAGCTGTCTCATATTCATTTGTAGGAGCAGATAGACGGAGAAAAGAGAAAGTTTAGTAGCAAGCCAGCCCCTACACTGAAAAAGCAGAAATGTTTCATATCTTTAAAATAAAGTCCTAGATTTCTCCTCCTTTGCCTTCGTGGTACAGCACTAAAACTGCACAGATTAAATCCCAACTCAGGGGGTGTCACAGAGAGAAACAGGAGGTTGTTCAAGTTGCAAGTTCATCTGCAGCACACCTACCTCTGGCAACCAAACTTGTTAAAGAAAGGACTCTTTTGCAAGCCTGGAGAGCCTGTACGTAGTACAAAAGCCAGAGCAGACAGAGAGAAAAGAAACAGAACTCACTTCAGGGAGGAAGTTTTCATCAGTTGGGCATAACAGCTTGCTGACAAATGACTCAATTTCAGTTTGAGGTGGTCCCTTCTTGTGACTCTGTCATTAAACCACATGCCCACCACGTGCTGGTTTGTTCACACGGAAGCTGCTTGTCCAGCTACGCTTCGCCTCTAATTGCCCACTTTCACTAAACCAAACCTTCCAGGCAAGAGGAAGGAGACTTTCAGAGTGATTCAGGAAATCCATGTAAAAGTTCAGCAAGGCAAGAAAGACTGACACATGAAGGCTGCAGACCCAGTGGGCAGGGGTTTGAAAATGGCTATTAAACAGTTTTGTTCTGTATGTCTCACCTATTTTCTCCATTTTAAAGTTCATCAATCACATTACAGTTTTCAGCCTGCAAAACAGCTTTAAAGACTTTTTTGTTTTTTATAGTGGTCACATAGAAAATCTGGGTGGTCAAGAAAATCTGGGGCTACGTTACCCTAAATTTAGAGATAGAATCCATGCAACATAGCAGGTGATACATTTTTACTATCTACTCAGCAGAAGTATCTATTGATTTAAGTGGGATTTCTATAAAAAGGATTCTGAAATCCTAGCACCAGACTATGTGAGAAAAAGTTAAGATTCTCTTTGCCCTGTCCTGGCATGCTGAGGTGAAATGATCTCATCTGTTACAGAACGATTGGCTACAGCACTAGGGATCTTTTCAATAAAAGCTCATGCTAGACTACCAGAAATTCAGTTTTGATGGTAAAAATCTGTTCTGGCTGTAGGCACAAGTCCTGCATGTTTTTCTTCCATACACACCAGCTATAGGGAAAGGCAATGGCAGACAACCAGTTCTAAATCACGCAAAAAAGAGTGATGGTCACAATCCAGTCAAAGAAAGAAAGATTTGCTTACCCATCGCAAGGCTGCTGTGAGCCCCCTGGCCCCATCACACCATGGCAAGAACTGCTGCCTAGCGTCATACTCCCTCATTTTGTAGCTGATTTTAGTTTTAACTTTTTGTTTCATTTTTTGGGGGGGGAGATAAAATACTCCAGAAGGAGAAATCTCCACATAGAGATCCTTCCCTCGTGGCAGTCAGCACTTAAATGAGGCTTAGGGAGAACCTGGTTCCACCCCTTCTAATCACACAGGCAAACTGCCTTCACCTGTGCTCCCAGGTCTGGCTGTGTACCTTCACCAGGTGCTCAATCATTGGTTCAGGCCACAAACCAAGTCCCATACAACACCACACAAATTTAAAGTAGTGCCTTGCTGTGGTTGGTTACTGATAAATTCTTCACGAGGATCCAAACGTTCAGATGAAACCTGTGGAAAACTTTAATGAACCTGGCAGAAGTGTGGCATGAATTAAGACAGGTTATTCTTGAAGAGAAACAACAGATCTCTGCCCCATGCAGCAGAAGCAGAAATTTCTGATCTCATACTCACGCTCCTTTTCTGTAGTGAAGCCAACCCACTCTGAGGCGCTGCTGCCCACGGAGTTGTAAGACACAACTCGCAGGTTGTAGGTTGTGTAAGGCTCGAGGTTCGATACGTTGGCACTCTGTCCATTTCCTGTATACTTCACCTCAGTTGGGCCAGGGCTGCAAGCTTTTACGGCCGGCTGCAGGTTCAGAGGACAAGCCACGTGCACATGGAGCTCATAGCTGAGAAGACAGTGAAGATTTAGATTAACTTTTATAACATAACACAATTATTTCATCACAACCAACCAACCGTTTCATCTTGATCGCTATATGTCTGGCTACCAGACAGGATACTGAATGTGATGCTAGTTTTTCTCCTGGAGACTTTGGCCCCAGCTGTGGTCTATGAAAAACTGTGGTTGTCAGTCACACTCATAATGAAACTACTGGTGCCTTAAAAGGCATCAACACTTCCGCACATCGGCTAGCGGCCTTACTAACCACAAGACACATCTGCCTCCTGCAGACAATTGATCTCACCACTCTCACTGTGCAACCACAGCTTTTAGACAATGACCTCCACTCCCAGCATTCTCTCCACCTTCATCAATCCCTATGTCCTGCTCATGGGAAAAGCAACCGGTTCACCTAAATGCTTCCTGGATGCTACTTAGGCCACATGAGATATCATCACCAACACCAGGAATAACGACTGTGGCTGTTCCAACCATCTAGAGCTCTCAGTCACATGATTACAATTTACATTCAGGAAGGTTGCTCTGCCACCACCTCTAGCTAGCTGAAATTTGGCTGGGTTGCAGCTCCCACCTGGTGACAATGCCATTGGGTGACTGAGGGGCGCTCCACTGGAAAGAGGCATTCCTGGAGGTCACGGCACGGATCTGTGGGGGTGGCTGCTCAGAGGGGGGAGCTGGCTGCGTGGTGATTTGGGCCGTGGGTCCTTTGCTGCAACAGTTGAAACAGGTGCAGGCCTCCACACCAATGGAGTACGTGGTAAAAGGTTTTAGCCCATGTATTGTCTGCTGGGTGGCAGTCCCTTCTGACAGCTGCAAAAAATTAAGAGGAAACTTGTCATACGTTCAAGCACCACAAGTACTAAATAAGAGTTATCAGGATAAATTAACTCCAAAAGACTATGGGCACAAGGTTCTGCACGTCCTTCAAGTCTGACATTAATGCAGCTGCTTTGCACTCGGACCTCTGCGGTTATTTTCCTCCCATTACAAAGTTAAAGGGCACTGTTCAAAGGAAAAGACCACGCCATCGGTGGCCTTACAGACCTCTTGAGTTGAGATGTAAACTCTGTATATCAACTTGTATATGTCATTCTCAGGGATAGAGAAACTGCAAACCTTTAAGGAGAAACACTGGGCTAAAAGGAACTGAAACAAAAATAAATGACTGTGGAAAATGAGTGCATGGTAAGTGTATTAGCAAGTGCCCATGGGTATCTCAAAAGCTTCCTTGGCTTGGATACAGGAGACAGCACTTGGCAGAGTGATAGGCATGTGACTCTGAGCAGAGGGCCAACAGAGTGCTGCTCCACGCTGAAATGGCTATGGTGCCATGCAATCCTGCTTGATAGGCAACTCTTCTACATCTAGCATGGGAAAGTTCTGGCAAAGGAAACTTATTTCTAAACTGCTTGGAGGAACAGCTACTTCACCTCTTCGTTGTAGTCATTTACGGATACAGCTTTTTAAACCAAAATAATCTACACCAGCAGGGGGCAAGATTTGTTTCCACATAGCACCATGTGACTCAGCACAGTACAGAAGAAAATAGGAAGGAATGAGTGAAGCAAGAAAAGAAAAGCATTTGGTATTGCCTAATGCCAGTGCTAGAGACAGCAGCATGGCAGGTGTGATGGGATGGAGATGGAACAGACACCAGGGAGATGAGCTAGCTGAATCAGACATGGACACTCCGATTGCACTGGGAGGTATAAATGCATAGAGGAATAAATCCGTAATATGCAACCAGTAGGCAGCTTAAACCTGTGGATGGGCTTGATGACCTGAGAAGGTATCTGCAACATTTCCAAACTGAGAAAGATCATACAAAGAAAAAAGTGTCAGTACTTGCCTTCTTGTGAAAACCAGAGAGATAATTACGGGCAAAAGTTATTCCAATATTTTGTACTGATTTGGTGGTAACTGCTCCAGACAACTTGCACAGCTCTTGATTTTCTTCACATCTCTGTTTTAAAACATTAATGAAACTCTGCAGGTTTCCTAGCTTAACTGTGTCCAATCACGCCTGGACACCTAATGGAATCAGTCTCAAGGGAAAATCACAGCTGTATGTCAACCCTATAAAAGCATCATCTGTGTTGGTGCAGTCTCCTCACATTTGTTGAGCCTTCTTGTGCAAACACAAAATAAATAGTATCAATCTGTTACTATAAACATATATGTAAGTCTACTCTTTCTTTCTTGCTTCCCATGTGCCCACCCTAGAAAACGGGAATCCACAAGCCAGACACAATCAAAACTGAGGAAACATTTGAGGATCACATGCAATCCTCCACAGTCTGGATTATGGGCTCTACGATGCAGCAATGTCCAAGCTAGAGATGAAAATGACTCCACATTTGAGGCTGGGAGCCCTCCATGGCACAGACACCAAAAGGAGGTATTGCCTAGAGAATTGGTTCACTGGGATTTGATTAAATAGCTAAGATTTGCACTGAAGATGTCACCATTAAGAACTTCTTTTAAGGTGATCTAGACTGAGATACCATTATCTTTTTACTTGCACTATTCTTTAGTGCTTTGCCATGCAATACTTCTTACCAATAAGATAGATTTTAAGGGTAACTCAGAGCATTTTCTTTGGAACTTCAAGCCTGTAGGCTATCCAAAGCACACGACCACTTCCTCCTGGCTCCCGTTTCCACCTGCACCATTTGGACTGGCAGGAGCTGTCTGGAAGTATTTCATTTGGATGGTAAGCCATCCCCAAAACAACGCTGTGGATTCTCGTCACATTGTCACAGCACATTACCAAGTGAGAAAGATTTGAATGCTGAAGATAATTCCTTGAGAAGCACGTTTAGCTGAGTGAAAGTGTAGGACCCGCTTTGGCCAGAAGAGAGCATTGCAGAGCAGGCAACAAAGGGAGAGCAGGAGAGGAAGAATTTGCAACCAGCAGACAGTTACTAAGAACAAAACTGCTAATGCTAAAAAAACGCAAGTTAAAATGGAAGTATACAAACGATTTTGACAATACTTACCACCACCTCAGTCCCTCGAGTATCATTAGAAAACAGCCTGTAGATACTGACCACCCCGTTCGGCTTAAGAGGAGGGTTGATGTTCACTATGGCCACTGTAGATGCCACCGTGTGGAAGAGGGGAGCTGCCAGGCCCTCGGGAGGAGCAGGGCCTGTCCGGCAGCGTGTCCAGCCGCTCGGTGTCCGGCCCGCCGAGTTCACTGACCACACCTTCGGCATACAGAAACAGACTATCAATGAAGGACTCAAGCTCACAAAAACTCCACAGCTCTCTAGGATGCTACTGCAGCTTTAATTCTGCTAAGAAAGACACAGTATGACAGCCCCTGTGCAAAATGTCCCTTGTCTGCAGCCCAGTACCTGTACTGATCCAATGACTTCCTAACAGAAAAAAAATTACGCTGAAAAGTAGATTTCTTGTCTCAGGAAGTGTGTATTCACGTAGCTCCTACTTACCTAAATTCCCAGCGCTGTCTTTGTTGTGCCATGCAAAGAGGATCAACGCTGATAACATTTTCAAACAAATGTGAACAAAAATACTGACATCCAGTCCTGCCATTTGTCTCCTTTCCTCTCAATTCCTTCACGTGTGCAAGCAGCCCCAGTGAGTTCAGCCTGCCACTGTCTGACATCTAATTATGTTCACCTTGACTGAATTGCACAAGACAAATTCTAGTTACTCTTAAAAGTTGACATTTTTACAGGGACATCTCTCTCTTAAAAATATTTCTGTAGCAATCATTTGGCAATGTTTTCAGTAACCCATAATATAAACAAAGCCCACTGAAAATTACGGTTAAATAAGCATCTCTCAGTTACTTCCACAACGACATTCACTTTACTGCCTGAGCACAAAGGCAATTGTTTCAATTCCAAGATTTCAAAATTTAGCAGCTTGAACAAGGCCTGATTAAAAGCCACATGTCTCTGTGAACTACACCTACTGGTTTTGTCAGCTTCCCAAAACCAGAGTGATCTGCAGACTACATAAAACTCAGCACTTATTAAACACAGTCTTCAACAAATCTGCATGAAAATTAAATTTTGCTTTCATCAAGGAGTGAATAAACATATGGAAGGATGTATAATCTTATTTATCAAAAACCATTTGTATAATTAAACACGAATATCATAAAAGGTTGCCTTAGGTCGTCATTTGCATGAGTAAGTAATTTGTAGAATGTCAGGTACAATAGACAGAATAGATGGATGCGTGAGTGTGTAGGGTTAAATTAGGCTCAATATTAGCCAACCCCACAGTGATCAATCAGAATGATAGATCTAAATGGCAATACAAGAGGACTGTCTGAGCGATTTTTAGTAGAAGTATTCCTTAGTAAGCTTTCACGCCGAGCAATTCTAACAACAGTAAAACACGTTCTTATGTGATCTACTTCAGGAAGAAGTCCTGGGGAAGTGGCTGGTGGGACTGAGCCTTAAAAAAATAAGAGGTTTAGAAATTAGAGTTCTTCAAGATTGACCCTGGCATCTTTCCAGCTGGCAATATTAAGTTCCAAGACCACAGAACACTTCACAAGGGGCCCGGGAAAGGAAAAGGGCCAAAAACTACCTCAGAGGCTTTGAAGACTATGGTTCTGCCAACTACAAAACTGAAGTTACTGCCTCATTCCTTCAGTAACATATAATATCATCCAGTGAAACACTATATAAGTGCAGATGACACCCTGCAATAAAAAGCTCTGCCAGAATACTTTCATTTTCAGTGAAATTGGTAATGTATCTCTGTTGTGAACTTTTCGTAAGTCAAACTCTGTTCACTTTACTGCAGTAGGTCAAACCCTCTATCTGAGTTAAGTCCCTGCTGCTACAAAGATTTGCCCACAGTAGCTCATTTCAAGGAGCATATTTCTTTGTGGAGAGAAAAAGCCACATATGGAAAAAGCAGCTCTGAGTGTGCCACTTGCCTCGACTCAGCACTGACCTTAGTTCTAAAGCTCCGGCTGCACACCAGGCTGCAGTCTTAATGAGCATAGAATGTGGCAGTGTTGGGCCTGAGCTGCAGGACCAGCTTCCACACTATAACTGATGGCCATGAACTACGGAGAGAGGCTGCCTGCATAGCACAGCAACCAGGCCTCGAAATGGGACCCCTTAGGAAGTTTGGAGAAGAAAGGGATGCAGCATAGCTCACTGAGAGCTGGTGGGAGGCATCTTCTTCCATCCTTCCCATATCATAGGTACCTAAGCCATGTCTTTCAGAAAACAAGCCTTATTTCTGATGACACCATCTCAGGACAAGGGAAAAGGGAATGCTGATCTCTTTTCACGTGACATCTGGGTGGCTGAAGACCTCTTCTCAGAGGGCAGTAATTTCATTTCAATCACACACTCCAATGGATGCAATCAGTTCCACTGCCCTCCAGAGTGGAAGTGCCCAAGCGCACAACCCACCCCTGTCTGTGCACAGTGTGCACCCTTCAAGGCTGTTCCACTTTGTACAAACATAACAAAACCAAGATCAACTGGGCAGAGCAAGGGCAAGCGCAAGCAGACATGCTTTCCTAGCCAGGTCCATCTCCAGGGAAGGACACTGAGCCCATCCTCTGAGCATCACATTCCTCTGCAAAAAGAGGTCAAGATGCATCTCGGCCTGTCTGACAGTCATGGTCTCAGAGTACCAGTGAGGGAAACTTAGCGACTCAGCCGTGCCAAGACATATTTCCAGCAGAATATCTTCAGCTGTGCAAAACTCACAGTGGCTTTGGAAAACACTGTGAGAGCTCAACAGGACTTCAGAGGATCTAAATTCTGGATTTACACTGACATAATCCTGACTCCCCTGACTCCTCCTGCTTCTGCTTAATCATCTGTAAAAGAATGGATGGCTATAAAAATTTTTCCCTATGAGAATCGTCATTCAAGTAAACTCTGGCCTGTGTTTGGAGATCCAGAGTTGTAAGTGCACAGAAATGGCTGCAGATGGAAACGTTCATGTTCAGTCATTTCAGTGCATGAAGAAATCAGACAGCAAGGTAACAGAAGCGGCAATGAGAAGCACCTGCTAAAATCAGAGGTTTGATTTGGTCACGGCTCCTCAGAAAATCACCGCAAAAAGGGCATGGATAACTGAAAGCCTGGCTAAGATGAAATTCCATGCTTTAGACTTTTGTAATAAGTTTTATTTTGGCACACAAAAAGAGTCCTTTTAAGGCATGACATAATCAGCACAGAAAATATTTATTGCATCCACATAGAAATGTAAACAGCTTAATAGGCATCATTTGCTGTTCAGAATGGCAGAAGATTCTAAAAGCTACCTCAGAGCACATATCTCATGTAGGCAGGAATGTACTGAATGACAAAACAGCAGAAAGGCATCAAACACTTCTTATAACCTGACCTTCTGAATATACTGCTTTCAAAAGCATTAACTATGACATCATGGTGCATGGCTCTGCACTCTGCCAAAAGATGTATGGCTTTTAATGGCTACTTTCCCTCAAAAAAAAGCAGGAGAGGTCTCCAAAATCAGCTACACTACATGAGATATTTTTTTAAACTCTTTATAAATTTGCTGGCCTCTGGATCACATTAGATTATGAGGTGGAACCAGAGAGGAGCCTGTATATCTAGAGGACTAGAGAAGTCTACTTACAGATAACTAAGCTTATCATCACCAATGACCGTGCGTGGATCTCAGCTCTTGCATGAGACTGTTGTTCAGGCATTGCTCAAAATGATCACAGGACAACCTGAAGGCTCACTGGCCCAGCAAGAAGGGGCAAGAGGTAGGAGAACAGGAAGGAAAGTGCTGAGAAATTGGCCACAGCCTGAGAGCACTTGTTCAAGCTCAGTAAAGCTGAATAGCAACTTTCCCCATACAGGGTAGTAAAATTACAATGGCTCAAAGATAGAGATGCCTTGAGCGGGTGTCGTCTTCACCTCTGAGCAACACAGGCCCGAGGTCCTCACCTGGCCAAGCTGTATTGTAAACTGAAAAAGTCATTTTTTTCTTTTATCAAATGGAGATCATATGTGAAAGTATCTACTTCATACAGGAGGGAATGGAGGGAAGCAGCTGGACCACCACTAAAGCTGAAGAAAAGCATCAGAAGAAGACAAGCAAGCAGGCAAGCACTAAGCTTCTCTGTGATGAAAAGGGACAGTGAAGAAGCTACCAAAATGAAGTACACAAATGTAACCCCCTCAAAGGACAAATATAGTCTGTGATTGAGGCAGAAAAAATGCATTGTGTTACCAAAAATTCACCCAGTGATTAAAGTGATCTTTTGATCGTGACTCCAATTACACAAACAAGCATAAACACAAGCTGACTGAGCAGAGGTCTGGCAGAGGACGGCATGTGTAATGCCTGCCAGCTCACACCGCTCACATCTCACACCTGGTCCCAGCAGTGACAGATATTCCCCCTGTAAGCACAGGGGCCAACCAGGAAGCTCCCACCGCTCCTGCAAAGTGAGCGTAAGAAACTCTCTGAGAGGACCCGTTCTCCTTCACCTCTACTGAAGTATAGCAAGGAAGCTACAGGCAGAAGGGTGGGCTGTCTGGTGGAAGTTTGCCTGTCTGGAGGCAGAAGTCTTGAGCTCCTGCTGAATTCCTAGGACAGGCAGATCCAGCATCCTCCACTTTGCACAGAGACCAGGTGACAATCGCCCTCCTCCAAAAGTTCACTGTTAACTAGCAGTGACTGCAGGCTCCCACCAAGCCCTTCAGGCACTGTACATCAGACCACACTGAAGTTAACGTGCTTCTGTGAGGGGCAAGACCTCAGCTGTCTGCTCGAGGGGAATTCAAGGACAACACAACTGACTGCTGGTCCTTCCAAGAAGGATTCAGCACTAGCACCACTCTGCATATGCCAGGAGAGATGAGCAGTAGCAGAGCTGAACTGATACGACTCCTCCGTTTCTACAGTTGATTCCTGGAGGTCAACACACACAGCAAACACACAGCGCTACTTTGAGACTGTTTTCTTCACCAAGACCTGTTCATTTATAGCCCTATGACTATATAAACACAGGGTTTTCCCAGTGTAGCTTTTTTCCAAGATTGTAAGATATTTTAGAGATGTGTAAGATATGATATCAGTAAGTTTCAGAAACACAGCACCAAATTTTAGTTATGCTTGAACAGCGTTCCACAAGAAAATTGAAACCTATAATCTTGGCTAGTTAAATAAAATTAGAGAAACCCAGAGATGCTCTCTGCCACCGTCATTTGCAGCACTCTTCACAAATCTTTCTTCTCATCAGACCTGATCGACGTGCAGTCTAGGTAATTTGGGATTCCTAATGCAACGTCAGCACAACTTAAAGCACAAACCCTGCCTACAGAAGTCTAGCATCCAACATTAAAATAATGTATTCATTCTGGGCACTGCAGTGTCAGGAAGGTATGAGCAAAGCAGAAAGTTTCGAAAGTGGTTGCAATCTGGTAGGAATAGAGCAAAGGCAATAGAAAAAAGGTATCACATCCACTCATGTTCAGCGATACAAAGAGGTAGTAAACAAAAGAGTGTTTTCTGATTGCCCATCCTGAAATCTATTCTCTTACCTATTTAGCACTCAGTCAGCATACTTAGGGAGGCCATAAACATATAATGGGCTGGACTGTAGGTCCAGGCTTCTAGCATTGCAATAATTTGAACCTCTTAACATTGCTATTCATCTTCACTATTCAAATCTTTATATCTAATAAAAGTATTAAACCCATTCTAAGGAGGTGAAAGAGAAAGACAAAGATTACAGGCAAACAGTTTGGGACTTGCATAACATTACCATATTCTAAAGGATGCTCATTTCATATAACATAGTATAACACCCGTAATTAATGAGAGATGTAAGCAAGTTTAACTCTAAAAGGTAGAAAATTAAATAATTTGTTTCCTATGGGTATATAATGAGATAGTTGCCGCATTCCCATGAGAGAGATAAGCAGATATTAAAAGGTCTTTCCAATACCTGTAATAGCTAAGGGCAACAGCTAATTCAATAGATTCGATCAAAATCACCACTCCTTTCTCCGCTTCTGATTTATTACTTTGGCTGTAGTTAGTCATCACTCATTTTAGTTTGCTTTTCAGCAGTCATAAATTATGCCTCATAAATAAAAAGATACAATCAAGGAAATCATATCAAGTCATCTACTGCCCTGGAATATATTTTCCTGCGATACTCACACTAATGTCTTTTTAAAGGATAGCTTGCCATGGTTTTGAATAGATCAGAATAGCAACGTACTGGGAAAAGTCCCACAAGTGTGGTGTCGTAACTGTCTCACCAGTAAATCTGGAAGCCAAAAACATTTTGTTTAATGAACAAAAATAACGTTTGCTTCATCAGTACATTGTTTCACACTTAAATTTAGGATACTGTTGGCAACAGAAACATGGTGCCAGAAGAGGGGCTTTTTAAAAGAAATTGCATGGTTTCAAGTAGAACTTCTATTGTGTGCCCTACTGTACGAGGGCAAAGGAAGCATCTAGTTCAGCAAAAGAGTATTTAGAGTACATATCACCTTTAAAGCATTGAAAGAATATAGCTGTGCTTGCTTTACTTTTCAGAAGATTTTCTCTTGCAAGAAAACCCCCTCTTTCAAACAAAGGGGATAGCAAGCAGAGAGTCCAAGAAGGAAACGTCTTTGATTTTGTCACTGTTTTGTGGTGTATCTTTCTCTCAGTGTGACAAGCAGAAATATTGAATTAAAATGAAGAAAAGAAGGCAAAAGCTCAGGGATATTACAAATGGGTGACTACCCATTACTGGTTAGTAATGAACCTGCTTCACCCCATTTTAAGCTGTAAAAGTCACTCAGTTGTTAGTCAGTAACTAAGCAGCACAAACTGGACCTCAGCCACCAGTTTGATGGACAGGCTGGTAACCGAGTGCCATTCTTGTCATCTCTGAAAGTGACCTAGACAACTGACATTTTCTGTGCTCCACGCAGTTGGTCCTGCCATAATCTCCATGACTTTTCACTCATTTTTCTTTCTGTAAATCTCCAAAGTCAGAAATACGATTTGTTTCCCCTTTGATAGTTCTGAGAGTCCAAGATAGAGTGCCCAAAATGTATTTCCCCTGGCATATCTTGGAATCTTCCCTTGGTCTTTCATCACTTGGCAGAAGTATTTGGACTGTGAGAAGCACACTACTTAAGGAAGGACGCTGTGAGAGGCAAGACACCTGCTGCAGTGCACCAGACAGTCCTACCAAAGAATAAAAAGGCAATAATAAAACCTTCTGAAAAGTTCTACTCCAACCTTTTGCTTGCTCAGCAGTTTCAGAGAGGAAATAAGGACATGTTATACACACCAGGAAGACATTAAGCCATTAATTTAAAGAAGCACTCCAAGTACACAATTAAGTGCAATTGTGGAAGAGTGACATTGCACTTGCATGGAAATTGCACCAAACCCCAGCACCACCTTTTTGCAGATCAGTACTGTGTGTCAAAAGGGCCTACCAGTAGCTAAGAAAAATGGGTACTGTACACCATTCTCAGCAGCTCTTGAGAAAAGCTGAAATATTTTGTTTCAGAAATTCTATAGAGATGAAGAAACTCATTAGGTCTCATGAAGTTTGTTTAAATAAGGACTTTTTGAGGGAATCATGCAACACAGCTGAGGAATTAGGCAGTATTTCAAGAAATGCCTAAGAGGCCAAATGCTACAAAGAATGCAAGTATCTATTGATTAGACCTACAGATAAAATTTCAAAGATCTCAGTAATTATTTCCGAGTACAGGACAGTAGGCATCTTAATGCTTCTTAAAGTGCACTGAAATCTAGTAGACATTAATACGCTCACATAGATCTGGCCCACGAAGAATAAAAATGCTCAAGTTCCTTGAACAATTGTGACCTTAGCATTTACGGGGCACAGTCCTTTTGACCAGCATGAGCTTCAAAATCACGTCTTCATTTTTGGAAGTGCAACTTTTGCATCTAGACTAGTTTTAAGCAAGCTTTAAATATTCAGCTGAAGTTTCCAGCAAAAGAAAAAAAAAAAACTTCCAAAACCCTCACCTCAGATCCGAAGAAGCTACCAGGTTCATTGAACTAAACCTCAATATCTCCAAAAATGCTGGAGAGGGTCCCATCCCATCATTGGACTTTGATTTTATCTGCATTCTGCTGGAGGAAATTCAGTTGCATTTAAAGTTTTATGTCCAGCAAACAAGCCTCAAACGCAGAGACAGCAGAATCAATATTCAGTTTAAGTGAAATATAAATCTGGGTTTCATCAGCATAATAGCAAAAGTCAAGCCCTATACTTATGAATAACTTGTCTCACAGACAAGATATAAATTGTCAACAATGGAGAAGCTTAGAATAGATCCCAGAGGACTGCTGCAAGTGACACGAGGAGAAAACAAACACGTGCATGCAAAAACCTCTCATAGTGAAATAAATGGCCATCGGTGGAGAGATAAAAAAAAAAAAAAAAAAAAAAAAAAGAACTAAAATGATTTAGAGATCCAGTCAACAGCTCAGCCCAGTTATGGAGCAGAACCAAGATAAAAAGCCAAGTCTTGAGTATGGCATGGTAAACCAAAGAAATCTGCTTTGCTAATTGTCATCAACTGATCATTAAATTCGTTAGCTCAAGCAAATCTCTGTGCTGTGCTATCAACTTCTCCCCCCCGAAAAACAGCTTTTGAATTAGGTAATTCTAAATCAGTGCAACTGGAAGTATCACACAGCTTCCAGCCCAGACAAAAAAAGTGAGATGTTTTGCTTTAGCTAAGAAAGATTCCTAAGTAGTAGTCAGAGCATGGATCTGCTACCACTCTTTTCTATCTGCCAATCTCCATTTGCACTTGCATTTGCATTCTTCACAGATCTTGACCAAAACAGTAAGGAGATCTGGTCCAGCAATAGTTCCATTTTAAAGAAACTACAGCAAATGGAGAATTCACAGTATCGTGGACCTACAGAAGAGCCCTAGACAGTGAGAAAGAAATTAGAACCTTAATATTTATAAACAGGGGGACTTACTACAACAACATTTCACTCTAACCTGTGCTGTTTCTTGAAAAAATTTAATAACTTTGGTCACAAGTAAATGACAACTGGAAAACATACCTTCGCACATCTAAAGAGTAGTAAGTTTTCAGGCTTGAAATAAACATACTTTTTGTTTTAGAAAATGTTATAGCATCTCTTGTACTACTAAATTCCAAAGTTCTCTGAACTCATAGATACTCAAAATGTCCTCAGGCTCAAAGCTAATAGACAGACTGTTCATGCTGGCTACCACCTTACAGACATGCTACCAAAACAGAAACATCAAAAGTAAAAAGGTTTGTGACTGTCAAGTAGCGAAGATAGGTTTTGTGAATACTGCATTAAGTACATTTTTCTAGTAGCATCCCAGGTTCTCTTTTCAATAATTTAATAATTGTCCATTCAGAATCCTTTTCTTATCCAAGTTAGAGCTGCTAGAAGTGATTTATGAAGAAAGCCACAGAATTCTTCCCTCTAGGCCCTGGGACTCTAACATACAAGAGGCAATGGACACAGGCTGAAACAACAGAGTTAGGCACAAAGGGAAATAAGAGATATGTAAGCAGTCATTGGAACAGACAGGTTGTACAGTCTCCATCCTTGGAGAATCAGGGATGGAGATCTTGGTCCGGAATGCAATTGGACACAGTCCTGAGCAGCCTGCTCGGAATAGATCTGCTTCAAACAGGAAGTTAGACTAGATGACCTCTGGATGTCCCTTCCATGCTACGTGACTTTGTGAGTCTTTGACATGTATATGTATCAGCTCAATAGCTTCTACTGCTAATGTGATAGAAGAAACATTTTAGATTTAATTCTGCATGGCTTCTGGCTACCAAAAAGAATGCAACAGTAGAAGTGAAGAACTGAAACCAAAAAACCTGATCTGTGAAGAGCACTGTCGTCAAACCTCCATCAGGCTGACACCAAAGTGGAGAGAACAAGTCAATATGATCAAGGGCAGTCAGAAGATCCCAGAGAAGCTCATCAGGTAGTTTCATCAAGGACATTATGTGAAGTCTTGCACCTTTGGTAGTGATAAACTCTTGCAGCATTACAGGGTAGAGACTGACCAGCTATGGAACAACTCAGCTGGAAAGAACCTGGGGGGATCTTAGTAGGTAGGAAGTCAAACATGAGCCAGCAATGTACCCTGGCAGCAAACATAGGCAACCGCATCTTGAGCTATTTAACAGGACCATAGCCAGACAATTAAAGGAAGTGATTACATGCCTTCACTTAGCGTTTGTCCTGTTTTGGCCCCAAGAAAGATTGATGAATTGGAGTGAGTTCAGCAGAGGGCCACCAAGGTAATCAGAGGGTTGGAGAACTTGGCGTGTGAGGACACTTTTCTCACCATGGGGACAGTAAAGCAGTGGTGCAGACTGCCCTGAGATGTTGCTCACTTTCCCTTAAGATTTCCAAGGTACAAAAGAATAAAGCCCTAAATAACCTCATCTACCTCTCAACTGACAATGCTTTGAGTGGGAAGCTGGACTGGATGAGGGCCGTTCCAACTGAATTACTTTGTCATTCTATAAAGCAAATGAACATTTTAAAGAAAGATTGCCACTATCTTGTGGGAGCTCAAGAGGTGGAATGCACTGTGTTTCATACTTACTGAAACAAATCCACATTTGAGCAAATTTTATTTTATTTTATTTTAGGAAAAAAGTTGTAAATACATCTGAGAATTGCCAAACTCATCTTCAAGACACTCCATATGTAGAATTATTGTTTATTTATTGTATAGATTCAGGAGTGAGGCTTACTGCTATCCTGATGGCAGAATAATAAGAGTGCTCGTTGAAAGGCATCTTTATAAGCAAAAACTAGCCTTAACCTGCTACAAAACTATGGCTTGAGAGACAACAGATTAAAGGCTGTTTTTGGTGAGGTTCTAAACTCCACTAACTCATCTAAACAGTTGGAAGGAATGTCAGGTGCTTAGAAATAGCAAATATCTCGGTTCAATGGGGTAAAGTCAAGATATGTGTACAAAACTTGAGCTTAGTTTCCAGGGCATTGCTGATAGTCAGTGATGACAATACCTACTCCACAGTTTAATTACAATAATAAACTCATAAGAAAAACAACAGTAAAAGGCCTACATGCATGAGAAGTAGCAGCCATCAACAATAACTGCACTAAATCTGCTTGTGATCCCACCATTCTACCATTTAATTTGTTGAGAAAACACCCCCAGTTCCTCTTTACATAAGCTACTTCATGATCTCAAAGTAAATAATAATTCCAAGAAGACTAGGGGAGGAGGGAAAAAGAAAGAAAAAACTAATGAAATGCCTTTTCAGCACTAAAATACCACACTACTTAGATAACATTAGAACCCACCTGATATTCGTATTCTGTGTAAGGCAACAACTGGTCATCTCTGAAGAACGTTGAAGAGCCATTGTAAACAAGTACGAGATCTAAATTTATGAGGGCTTGTGTTGTCCGTCTTCTGTAAAGTTCATAGTATAAAATCTTCCCATTTGGCTGCTGTGGGCCAGTCCATAGGACAGAAGACACTGTCTGGAAGCCCCTGGCTGTGGTCTGTATCTCTGTGAGAGGGGCAGGCTGTGCTGCTGGTGGTGCCTCCAGTGTCTGGACAGATGCCCACTCACTGGAGGCACAGCCCAGCTCTGTGCAAGCTTGGAGCTGTACCTCGTACCTTGGAAAACATAAGTAGGAACAAAGTGGTTAAAACATCTGAATCAAACATGCATTGGAGGGGGGGGAGGGAGGGGTTCTTAATTTTTTTTGGTCTTTGGCATTTTTGAAAATGTAAACAATTCATATCAACATATAGACTACTATATGTTGATACTAATGTGGGAATTCATAAAGCAGATGACAAAAGAAAGTTTTCATCTAGGTTTTACACTAAGGTAGTTGAGTCGCCATCCGTGAGTGACTTTAAGGACCATTTGGATGTGGTGCTCAGGGACATGATTTAGTGGAGGGTTGTTAGATTTTGGATAGTGTGGCTGGGTCGTGGTTGGACTCGATGATCTTTGAGGTCTTTTCCAACCTAGATGATTCTATGATTCTGTGATTTTTGTTTTCAAAGCAGGATTCATATCTTCATGAGTCAAGTAATCAAAATTATTTTGATGACATGAATCAAAATGATGATCTATTGTAAGAGATGATGTGGATATCATTTGAGAGCTGAATCATCACTAACTTCACTCTATTACTCTTCTCTCTTTGGATTTAGATTAGTTATATGTAAATAGTAGGCAGACTTATCAACCATGTAACACACACAAATTATGCCTACACAAATATATACGGAAAGGTCACGTAAATAATCAAGAATTAGCAGGGAAGACATTACTTCAGTATCAAGTCTGTTGCTTTTTTTTGCAGCTGACTCCTATATAAACACAGGTAGCTCTTTTTCAGTTCAAAGGTACAAGCACACTCCTGGTGTGACTTTGCAGATGCTCAGCTGTGCTGCAAATGGGCTAGGTAACAAGTTTTCTGCTTCCTCATCTTAACTTTGTCAGCTAAAGCCCTCTTTATGCTTGAATGTAGACATATTCCAGAAGGTATACAAGAGTGCAGATTCCGGAGTCTGTAGCAGAGTTCTGAACCACTCTGTGTATCAATTATAACCCAGGTCAACTCTATGCACTTCATCTAGATGATACATAGCTGGTGTTACTATAAATTAAAATATCTTGGCTTTGTCATGTGCTTTTTAGGAACTAAAGCCCATGGGTCTGACCAGCTGTTTAAAACAGAAAGTTAATGCCAGCCTACTGATTCAACGTGCAGCATTCATTTAACAAACATAATTTTCCAGACTTACCAATTGTAGGGTTGTAGCCCTGCCACTATGAACGAACGTCTCACAAAGGAACTATGAGATGCATCAAAGTCAACAGTTTTCTTTCCTGTTTCAGCAGGCTTGTGGATGGAGATTGTATAATTTTTAATGTCACCATTTACTTTGATAGGAGGATCCCAGGCCACCAAAATCTCCTTTGAGGACCATGCTTGCAACCTAGGAGGCAACATCCCAGAAGGAGCAGAGGGGTTGGTTTTTATCTGAGCTGACGGGCTGGTCACGCTCCCTTGACTGTTATTCGCAGTGACAGTGTAGCTGTACTCCATGCCTGGTGTTAAGGTGAAATCAAGGTAGCGAGTTTCCTGACCTGAGTAAACAAGAACATCATCCCTCCTTAGCTCGTAGCTTGTGATTTTACCATTGGGCTTAGCTGGACTTTTCCATGTGATCTCAATTGATTCTGAGCCCATGACAAGCAGTCTGGGAGCTTCCATATTTAATGGTGGAGCCTCCATGGTCATCACTGACTGGACTGTGCTAGATGTGCAGCCCCCAGCAGTACAGGCAACCAATTCAAAATCATACTGTGTGTAAGGCTGCAGATCAGAAATCAACATTTGCAAGTTTTTGCCAGGATAATACTCTTCATTGTTTAATTTCAAAATGTACTTGGTGATATCTCCATTTTGTATTTGGGGAGGTGCCCAGGATGCATTAACCTGAGTGGAACTGACAGCCTGCAGAGATGGTGGATCCACTAACGCAGGAGCTGCTTCCAATGTTCGTATTGCAGCTGGTTCACTGGTAGAGCAGCCACCCATTGTACAGGCAACTATTGCATAACTGTACATTGAATAGGGTAGTAAGTCCTCATCTGTGTAATTGAAGGTAGCTGCATCGAAGCTGAAAGGATAGAGAACATCATTTTTTAGCAGCCTGTATGACTGAAGAATACCATTGGGCTGTGCCGGCACATCCCATGAGATGAGCACCTTGTGAGGGTTAACTGATGCTAAGGATAACCTAGGGGCAGCAAGACCTTTTGGGGCAGTTTGACTGGTCATGGCTGCTGTCCAAGAGCTGTCAGTGTAGCCCGCTGCATTCCAGGTGCGTATTTTGTATTCATACCTTGTCCATGGCTGCAAACCTTTATCATTGTATACAAATGTATTACTTTCAGTGTTATATTCTGTGAAAACAATTTTCTCATCTTCCATTGTTGCTCTGTACCCTGCAGCATTTTCTTTCGTGCATCTGTGAATAACTTCATAGCGAATTATTTTTCCATTTGGATTAATTGGCTCCAACCAGCTCAGCTCAATGTTGGTAGCATTCACTGCCTGGATTATGGGTGCCATCTGAGACACTGGAGGTGCTTCATCTGTTCGAATGGGCTGGGGTGGAGAACGAGTGCAGCCTGCTGCATTACAAGCTTCCAGTAGTAGGGTATAGAGTGTGTATGGTTCAAGGCGTCTAAAGAGGAACTGGCGAGATAAACCACTGTATTCCAGGTTGTCATCACTGAAAATGTTGTAGGTCTAAGGAAAAAGAAAAAAGAAAGACTGAAAGGGAAAGAAGTCAGGATAAAAGGACAGAAATCTATAAATTAAAATGTTTGTAAACAAGCTACAGATGAGATGCCTTAATCTTTGCAACAGAGTGAGGACTATCAACCAACTATCCAGTAGCTGACTTCCTTGATAGTAACAATCATCACACCAACAGATTATTGATACAAAAATAACATTTTGATCCAATTTTCATGATTTTTTTTTCATTTGGATTGTAGCGATAAATCATCTAGTGACACTTTTCATTATGTTTGTTTGTTATCAAGTTTTATAGCAAGCCTCTTATAGATTAGCACAAAGCTGCTTGCAGACTAATTCTAAACAAAACCATTTAAGAAAAAAAAAAATCAAAAACTCCCCCTCCCACCTTCTCTCCTTTTGTGTAATTATCTACAATCTGTTGAAACCACTGTATTAACAGAAGGCACGAATATCAGAACAACATTCTATCAAACCTAAAGTTTCTAGAAATGCATTTTGGCAATATCTAAAGTAAGGGGGAAAAGTTATTTAATGAGCTTTCATGCATAGCTTTCTGTCCATTAAATTAACGGTTTGGTTCACTGTAAATGAACTTGTGTGGTTAGGTCTAGCACAGGAGTGTTAATTCATATTTGAATATAAGCACAAGCCATGAGTGCGCTCTTAGTGCCTTGTGCTTACGTAGGACTTCTGTCTTATTTTCAAGTATAATGCATTTGATTGAGTCTTTTCCAGCAAAAAATATTTGATATGCATCGTTTATCTTTTCTTTTTTTTTTGATCAAGCAAAATGTGAACACAGAGATTACCTTAATTATGCCATTGGGTTCGGAAGGCTCTGACCATTTCAGCAACAGAGCCCTGCCGTTCTCTTTCTTTTCCACAGTGAAGTTGCTCAGGCCACTGGGTGAAGCTTCCAATGTGCGCACAGATGTCCAGGGGCTTGAAACCTGTCCGGCGTTGTTTACAGCTACGACATGGACATGATATGTTGTGAAAGGTTTCAATCCAAATAAATGAGCTTGATGCTTTCCTCCCTGAAGCAAGAATACAGATGTTTGAGTTAGTTAAAAAAGTAATCAGCATCTGTGGTTTATGTCACTTGGAAAATGAGGTCTCAGCTCTGGGTCTCTTCCGACCGCTTTGCAGAATACCCCAGCTGGTTACCAGGATTTTTCTGTGGATTTCCATGGCTGAATCTCAGAAAGAAACTGTTAGGATTTTTTTAAAATATCAGTCAATATGGTGGAGTCTTTGGAGCTGATTTCTGGGTATGCATAGTCCAAACTATTATTCCTTTGTCCTATCACTATCTATTTATGTAAAAAGATTATGGTGTTTCCAAGAGTACGGTTTCCTTTTTCTTCATTTCCTTACTGAAAACAAAATGCTTAAAAGTGGGATGAGAAAAATGGAGGGAGAGGTGGAAAGAATAAACCAGTTTTGGTATTCCTGCTCTATCAGGGTGTCCGTTGAGGCCAAGCAGAGGCCAAGGCTGGCTAGAAGGTATGTGGCTGTGCAGGGTACAGAGATGAGCCTTTCTGGAATGGCTGGGGCTCACCCACTGCCATGCGAGGGGCCCACCAAGCAGAAGAGCCATGCAGGTGGATGCAGGCAGGCAGGTTACAGTGGACAGGATGGACCACCGCACTGGCACTGCAGCTTGCCCCAAACAGCAGCTGATAGAGACCCAACCCTGCAGGAATGAAGCACAGCACAGCACTGCTTCTAGCAACAATGGAAGGCAAGGTGCCTAACAAAGAAGGAGAGCAGCATGTTTCACTAAGAGACTCTTCAGACGCGTCTCATAAGGGGAGGAAAGGGGATCTACTGATCACCAATGTATTAAATTCCATTCTTAGCTGTGCTTTTGCATTAGTTTCTCCAATACAAAGAACTTGAGCGCAACAATGCAGCTTCCTTTGCGTGGCAGTAAGCTGCAGCCAATTTCTCTCCTTCCGTAAGTTGTATTAAGTTGTTAAATGCTAACACTTTCAATTGTTTAATATTTAAACATTTGTTAGGAGAACAGAATCAGAAACAAATTTTAAAGAAATATTAATTTCTTTTTTTAAATATTAAAAGTTGGATCATCAATATTTCAGTAGTTATTTCCTCACAACAATGAGTTAGTCTTTTAGATAAATATAGCGCAGCGTTTGAGTTGACCATTATGAATATTAAATCTGAAGATGCCACAAGTACAGATTATAAACATACTTTTCAGATAAATGATTCCTTTTTCTGTTAAACAGGGCAAACACTAGCAAGATTAATAATGCAAAAAAGTATAATTCTTTGTTAGGAATTCCCAGGCATCGTTGCCAAAAAAGCATAAGCTCAAATGCAAATAACAATCACCTCGAACAGATTATATATAAAAAAGCTCTGGCTGCTGCGGGACATTTAGAGATATCTTTTGTCATAAGAAATATGGAAAGCATGTGGGCTATAAAGCAAAAACATATGTATATTGTCAATAGCAGCACCTGTTCAATTACAGTTTATTTCAGTACGGAGAATTTTGTTCGGCCCCTAGATGGCAATACTATCAAACGCTTTTTGTAACACGAGAGCTTAATGATTAACAACGCGCGTTCAGTCATCCAACATACTCAAGGCAGCCATTAAAAAAATAACAAAACTGATTTCATTATAGATTCTTTTAATAAACATTTATGGCTTAGATCTTTGAAAGTGGAAGCGTTCAAACTGCCATAGCCAAAAACCTATACGGCTGAACGCAGAATTATGAACTGCAGGTTAAAGAACAGAGCTCAAATTGAAGTTCATGCTTAGCATAAGAATCTGGCATCAGAAATTATGTTGGCACAAAACATGATTAAAATTAGCTTTACAATTGGATGTGGTCTATATTAATAGTTTTTATGAGGACAGTTATCTATTAGGTTTTCAAAACAGAACTTTTAAAAGCCTAAAATTTACATTCCATGGTTTAGGGGTGGAGGAGGAAGGAAGGGAACACAACGCATTAAATTACTGCCCCTGAACCATTACACAGGGGCTCTCAGAAGGTACAAACACATCATTACAAACACTGTACAAAAAGTAATGGTTCTGCTTTCTTATCACCGGTGTGATCAGGGTGGGCTTTTGTGACAACAGTACTACAAAACACTTTATTTTTTTTTTTAAACAGAAAAATAGCATATTTTTCATCACCTTTGACAGTTTTTCCACTAAACCCCAAGATTTAATTATTTACAATCCTCACCACCCTTTGAAATGAAATAAGGCTGGAGGGATTTCCTTGCCTGCAGTTCGCTGTGTTCTCTGGAGACTGCTAAACCATTCCTTCCAGGGATGACTTTTATCCCTGGCTCCAACAGATACTTCTTGAAGAGCAAATGGTTTACATGTATTTTTGTTTTGTTTGGTTTTGAAGTAAGCTCAGGGGATGTCCTCCTAGAAAATGAAGCCACACTTTCTCTCCCTGCACTGCTGCCATTGCCATCTGTGAATTTACTCAGCTCAGAGGTTGATCCTAAAAACGGGGATGGATGGCAGTCTCAGTGATTTATTTTAAGAATTATTTAATATCCTAGCCTAGAAATACTGCCCTGCTGGAATGGTTAATTACAAATGGCAAACACACAGCTTGCAAAGGATAGTACGGTAACCTTTGGCTTCAGTGGACAACTGCACTGTCTTAAACAGGCGCAGGATCACAATCCATGCATGGAATGTTCTCCCAGTCTTTGTTTGCAAAGCCATGAACTCATATATCCCGTGTTTACACACCGCTAACGGGCCAGATTTCATTTACCATTAAAAGCAAGCCAACAAAATAAAATTTTAATGCAAACATTAAGATATTCGTAGCTCAAGACTGACTGACCATGAAAGCTGATGGATTGCAGCCCCATGCCCTCCTTTCTATGTCTCCTATTGCAAAGCAGACTCACTCATTCAGTCATTAAATTAAGAATAACCTAGCAAACAATGCGTGTTCACTCTCACGCTCCTCCTGTAAGGTCTATCCTTTTAAGGTAAATGCTGCAGACCCAGACTGGAGGTAGCTGTGTCAGCATCCCCATACTGCAGCCCAGAGCTATCTGCCAACCACCCATTGCTTCGGGTAGCCCTGTCCCTTCCCTCTGACAGCACTGGTAGCATCGCCACTGTGAGATGCAGGGTGGCACCTCTGCTTTTGTTGTGCAAAACGCTTTACACGCTGCCAATAGAAGCGTAAGCTGTTAGCAGCAACAAACGCACCCTGCTCGGCTAATTCCACAGCTCCAACTGTAAATTAGGATAAAAGTTATTTAAAGCAAAACCTTGTTTTAACACATTTTCAAAGCATAAAACAAGAGAGCACAAATCATGAATAATGTATCCATCGAGATTTGCTTCAGATTGCCTTTTTTGTTTGTTTATTTTTTAATTCATGAGCACAGAAGTCAGTTAAAGTCTGGAAACAAATGGGCACACACTTTCATGCCTCTCAAAGGCAGTAATGGTTGGGATGCAAGGTGCTGGCCTTCCCCTTGTTCCTCCGGGCACGGGCAAGGCTGTGCAGCTGTTGACACCCTGCTGGTTTTACATGATCGCTGCCAACAACTTGAAGTGCCCCTAAGGTGACAATAGGATCAAGAGGTCTTTGTAAGTTGAAAATGATCAAAAATTAACATTGATCTGTAGCTGTCAATAATACTCTGTGCAAGTGGACTTCCCGCACAGATGTTTAACGTGTATAAAACTACACAACATAGTCATCTTTTAATCTATTGATCTGATGAAGCAGTACTTTCCAGTGTTGCCACTCTGCACTTTTCCTCCTTTTTTCAAGGCAGTTGAAAAAGTTGCCCAGTTCTCAGGGAGAGTTCAAAACAGGATGGATACATCAGAACGCTGAACCTCTCAAGAACTGCCCAACAGAAAGCTTCAGTACCTACTCCTGCTTCAGAAACTACTCCTGCTTCAGAGGTCATAGTCAACACTCAGTAATGTTAAGGTGAGGCTCCGATTTCTTCTTTCTCCCTATCACTTCTTTGTACAGTAGTCCCTATTCAGCAGGTATCTTTGATATCTGATGAAAAAGCTGGCTCATTTTTTTTTCTGTGAGACTCTAACTAAATATCAGAGAGGGCATCAGAGACAATCACACTGCTAATGGTACTGGTTATTTCATATCCTCCAGACATACATGATCAGAAGGTAATTCTGTATGACATTCTTTTTTCTGCAGAAGCAGAGACACTGAACTCACCCTGGTCAAGGGAGGAGGAAGCTATAATCTCCTAGCTGTCAGAATATTATTCCAACCATCCTCCAATATCAGTTTTCAAAATTCTCCATCAAGGAAGGCACTTCCTCCACAAGTGACAGGAAAGCTGGGAATATTTGGGGTTTTACAAAGACCCTCATTTTGCCCTTACCTTTGACATTATTCACTTTGCCAGTCCCGTAATTTTCCATTTTCTGCAAACACAGTGAGCACCTCCACCTTGACAAAACTCAGATGTTCATGTTTATTTCTCAGCAAACATCTTAGCCCCTGCCTTCCCCCTCAAAATTGCACCGGGTTCATTTTCATATACAATCCCTAACTTATCCTTTGGGTTGCCTTCCTTCTTCAGTTTGTATTATGCACATGGTTTCTTTTTCAGTTTTAAAATCTACTCTATTCCTAAAACCTTATGCTCAAATTCACAAGGATATAACTTACAGATACACAGGTAATCTATGACTCCATTCCTTCCTCTAGCAGTGTGGACTGGAATATAAATTATTCCCATGATAGTACTGAAAAAACTCAAAGGTAAAGCAAATAGAAACCAAAGTATCACTCATTTTGCCAGGAATGATCTTGCCTAGAAGTAACCAGTTTTTCCAGTCCTACCCGAAATTGTTGTCGCACTATTTATATTCCTCCCAATTTGAGTAAAAATTAATTCTGGAGTTTTCTTTAGAATGTTTGTTTGGTACGTTTCACTTTTAAGATTTTACATTTTAAGAACTAATTCTGGAAATTTAAAAATGCCTTTCAACCCACACTTTTCTTTTTAAATTATTATTGCAATGATTAATATTACTGAACAAGCCTTCAAAGCAGTAACATGTATTACACAACTGGTAATTTTTTTTATGGTATAATTTTTATGACACAACAACCAAATCATAACAAACAAACAAAAAAAAACAAAAAACAAAAACAAACAAACAAAAAAACACCCCAAAAAACTAAATAGCATTTAAATGTATGCCTTTTTTAAAGAAGAACTCATTTGCACACCCCTGCTCCACTCAGCACACAGTGGAGACATTTCCTATGTGACTATTCCTACTGGAGCTTGTGAAACATGCTTTGTGAGGAACCTTTAGAAAAAGCAGTAATCTAAGGAGTTTAAAATGTTCTGCAAACCGCAACAATTAGTACCTGATCTACAAGTATCGCATTGCAATTCATTTTTCTCCTTCCTGGCAGAGCTTGTGAGGAACTGTGAACTGCATGCAGCTGAATCTGTCGAGTGGGGCTGCTGCACATTTTCACAGCAGTCAGCTTTCCTTCCTGGCACACCTGGGCATCTGGGGACCTGCTGCAGCCTCAGCAGGAGCCTCGGCCCCCAGCTTTGATTGGAAGACAAAGAATCACAAAGGAAGCGAGGAGGCATGGCACCAAGCACACTAAGCCAGCTGCATTCAGTCGCTGTGCTGGCTTTTGGGAGCAAGTATGCTCCTAAACAGCAATGCAGCACTGGTAAAACTTTTAAAATTCCTTTCGGAGCGAAGTCAACACTTCGGTACCCTGTTCTGTACCACTTCTGTAAGGTTTTCTTTTCTTTTTTAACATAAGGGCAAACATCATATTTAAAATTCATCTAACATCACTGAATGCCACGTATTTGCAGCTGTATTATTTGTCTAATTTGTGCTAAGAACCACTGAAATCCAAAAAGAGATTTTTCTGCATGACTGAATAAATCAGATAAACCAAAATATCAATGACATGACATTCCACTATAGACACCATCTAGAGGATGATGTCAACATGTTTTCTTAACATTAATATTTTATCTCTTACAACACTCACAAGACCTACTGTATAATTAACCGTAGTTTCTCACCTTTGATTTTTCTTCTACATTTTTTTTTCACTTTTAACCAGGTATTTTATTCCTCACCATGAGAAAGAGATGGAGATGAAAGGGTAGAAAACCAGATACCTGACAGGACTGCTTTCTCCAAACTTAGGTTTGGTCAGTTCAAATCTGCCTTCCTTACTTAATCTGAACAAGACTTTTCACTTTAAATAGTAAATTTGGATATGATGAGCTGGATTAACTTTTCAAAATAAGAAATGCAGAATACGGTGCAAAAAAAAATTTAGTAGTATTGAGATAGTATTGAGGTATGAGATACAGTACCTGAAGCCTACTGAAAAACAATTACATGCCCTCCTTGGTAAAAAAAACACATATATTGTATGCTCTGGAGTTGAGCTGAGTGGGGCATGGGTTGTGAAGAGCTGATGGGAGAAAGGGCAAGGATTACTATATGAAATATATTTATATGAAATATAATACAAAAAAGGAAGCTGTTGGAGAGAATCCTGAGGAGGGGCACTAAGATGATCAGAGGACTGGAGCACCTCCCCCGTGAAGACAGGCTGAGGGAGCTGAAGAGAAGACTGAGGGTGACCTAACTGCAGTCTTTCAGTTCCTTAAGGGAGCCTATAAACAGGAGGGGAGCCAACTCTTTACAAGGGCAGATAATGGCAGGACAAGGGGAAATGGTTTTAAATTGAAGGAGGGAAGATTTAGGTTGGATATGAGGGATATTCTTTACCAGGTTAGCAGTGAGGTGCTGGAACAGGCTGCCTAGAGAGTTTGTAGATGCCCCATCCCTGGAGGTGTTCAAGGCCAGGTTGGATGGTGCACTGGGCAGCCTGGTTTAGTATGAGATAGGGAGGTTGGTGGCCCTCCCTGTGGCAGGGGGGTAGGAGCTTAATTGAGGTCCTTTCCAGCCCAAGCCATTCCATGATTCTGCAAAAGCCAGAATTGCGTTAAGGTAGCACCATGTACTCCAGCAGTGAGTTCGCTGAGATGCTGCAGATGTGTTGAGTACACCTTGGTCACAAGGGAAAGGGGAACGTTCTGTTGGGTTCAGCCTGGAGGAGGGATGTCTGAGAGAAGCTGAAGGGCCAGCGAAGGCAAGTGCAAGTTCTGGCTGGGGTTTGCACCTCTGCAATTGCAACTAATGTACTCGCACAGCCAAACTCCAGGAATATGCTTAAAGCAAGCACTACAGGTAGTTTTCCACCACAGCAGAGTAGATGATGATGAGATGGCTAGAGCGTAAAGGCTCAAACCTGCAGGTGGTAGGGGGCACATACTTTAATATGAAGTGCTAGGGGCTTGATGTCATATTTTTCTTAATGTCATAAACCATATTTTCCATTTGATGTATTGGCTGATGGCCAGCCAGAGACAGAACAAACACAACAGGGAATGCCACATCAGGGCTGCTGGTGTCTTCTCAGCCTCATACCCTTTTTTCTAACAATGTCCAGAATGACAGGTGTTGTGAAGAAGAACATCTATAGTTTTAAGCCAGTGCAACAGAACCATGAATGCTTTTGTTGTTATCCATACAAAAAAAGTAATTTATACACTAGAACTTCTCATCTCAAGGTATCTTGTGGCAATCAGTTTTGCCTTGTTATAGAAAGACAATGTTTTTGTTATTATCAGATGTTCTGCCTTTTGATTTTATCTGAAATTTTTACTATTGAGGCATTCACACTGACTACAGATATTTGTGCCACAAGCCTTCCTCAGCTCTTTACAAATTATATCACATATGATATTGTGAAGAAAAGTGGTTCTGGACTCCTTAAAACTTTTCTCATCTAACATTAAGTGACTCAGGCAATATACCACAAGACCTTAATATTCTGTAAAATTTGAAAAGAAGGTAGTTTTCTTATGATTTTGCTACGTGGGGTTTGTATAGGTGCATTAGATGCACGTGGTTATAGGATTTTCCTGATAAAAACATTATTTACAATTTTCGTCTTTGCACAGCTCAACAGTCATAATAGGGAAAAAGAAATGAAAAGAGAAAAAAACCCACACAAATAACAGTTTGAGGAAAATCCTTAAGGGGATTTGTACAAGGACAATCTGAATTCTAACAAAGATTGCAGGTGAACTTGCACATCAGTTTCCTTGAAAATGCCATTGAATGTCAGTTGTGCTCCATAAAATTAAGACTTCGCAGTTATATATGACTTTTCATCCTAGGATCTCACATCATGCTACAAGCATTAATTAATTAAGTCTCAGAATATCCCCCCGTGTTACTTTGTGCAGCTTCAGGAAACTATCGTGATGGTTTTAGATCCCATTTTACACAGGTAAAGTAGACGTGCCATATTACTGTTAAGTGCAGGGTTTTATTCCCTTTTCCCAATCATTCTGAGTCCTTGTCTCATTCACCCAACACTTGCAAAAAGAGCAGTTCTAACTGCTGCTAAGTAGAGGAAGATAACACAGCCTCAAGGCAATTCACAGCTTTAAATCCCTGATTTCTGCCAACACAATGGAAAATAAAGGCAACGTTTTAAAGGAGACTAAAAGGTTTTTTGCTTCCCACCGTTTTATTCTTTTTTTTTCTCTGCCCTGCACCAAGCAGTCCTTGCTTTTCATTCAAACTTTGTCTGCTATGTGTGTAATCACTTCTGAGAGATAGTAAAAGGTAAGTATAAACAATTTACTAAGTGCTACGTTATAAAGGCCAACATTTAGTCTTATCTTACCATTTATAAATTTGTCTGTTTAGTTTAAAAAGTGATGGGCATAAATGTACACAAGCCCCTACCTCTTGAAAAGCTTTCCTTTAAGTCAATATATGGCTATTTCTTTACTTCCCTTAAATTTTACACTTCCTATGTGAAAATACCTGATCTGCAGACAGCTTGGGAAAGGAGAAGTCCAGCTGTGCTGATCTAGAAACAGAAAAATAGGAAGCACTCTGCACCCCTTAGCACACCTAGCAGAAGGCTTGTGTGGACAGGGATGCCTGCTTTCTCTTCTTTAGTCGGCTCAGTCCATCTTTTAAACACTAGCAGAGGATATCAATTAGATATACGGATCCACGAGTCCAACCCCTGGCTCCACACAGGATCACTTAAAATGGAAACCATACCTATTCCACAGCTTCCCTTGAAATACAGAAGTTTCAGCAGCAGTCTGACACCTTCCTTCCAACACCTACAGGAAGTTTGGAGGAGGAGATTGCTAGAGGGCATCCCTGCCCTTGCTAATGGAAAGCCTCAACAAGTAGCTTGAAAAGCCTGAGACCAACAGTAAGTGAAGCAAAGAATTTTGTTTTCCTTTTGTGACTACCATGGACTGTGCTGCTAGCAACACTAATGAGGTTCAATGCATATTCATTACATATTATTGTGTCTCTCAGCAGCTATGCAATTTCAAGACTCAGAATTAAGTATAGCAAGAGAAGAGTTGAAATGATGGCAGCAAGAGGGAAGCAGTAGTTTTATGGAGTAACAGGAAGAGAGGCTGCTTGCAGGTTTAATGTCTTGAAACCAAGTGAACCTGGTGGACAGATGATGTTCCAGATGGATCTTAGGACTGTACTAACTTAGACCTCCTAAGGCATATAGACTGATGCTGCATTCACACACCTACTCATAAAAGCAGACAGATAAATCTGCTACAGTGTAAAAGCCGGAAAAGAAGCTAGTTGGCATCACTTTTAAACATTAATACATGAATAAAACACAATCCTTATTAATGACTTTTCATGTGTTTATACACTAGTCTCTTCCAGTATGGCGTGGCTTTCCCATTGCCAGACTTTGGTCAAAAGAGAAGAACCTCTGAGCTTTGACTTGCACTAGCAAGATGCACTCGTCAGGGAAGAGATGAAGGATGTAACTATGGAATGATTACTTGAAAACAATAAAAACATAGCTGGATTCATTTAGATTCTTCACTTTCCTTGGAAAATTAAGTTATCTGGGGAATTTAAATAAATCACAAAGTCAACACAGATATATAGTTAAGCCCAGTGCAAAACAAATCCTGCAGGTTTCAGAATTGAGAATGTCTTTAGAACACATTATTGACTCCGGCATATTAACTTGTAAATCGACTAGTTGCACCTTATCATATATTGATCAGATGCATGTTTGTGTTATAAACGTGCAATCCAAAAAGAAATTACTAGAATTTAATAATTTGGGGCCAGATATGTTGTAACTTCTACATTTAAACACGAAACTTGCATAGCTAGCATCCCTCATATCTCTCTATAGCCTGTGCAAAGAGAGAAGTTCCTCCAAAGGGAAATACTATACTTATGTTTAGCCTCTGTTCTGAAAAGCCCTATAGAAACCCTCACTATCAAAACAGATTAGACAGACTAGCCTACTTTAGCCATCATAAATTTCTAGAATTTAGAGAGAGATTATGATAAAATTGTCCGCAGCCCTATTCCTCATTCCCCCCTAAACTTGGAGGGGCAGCAGGCCAAAGAACTAGGAATGAATTTGAACCTGAGAAGAAGGGACAGAGTAGGGGGAAGGTCTTTTTATTTTTATTTTTATTTCTCAGTATCCTCCTGTGTTAGTAATTGACAAGAAATTAATTGAACCTTCCCCATGTCAAGTCTGTTTTTTTTCCACGATGGCATCTGTTGAGCAATCCACCATCATCCACAAGCTTCTTCATCATATATTCTGCTCCTGTCCTGTGGTTTAAAACTTCCACTAGTAGCCTTCAAAATACATATAACTATATGAACTTGTTAACAAAGGGAATGAAAATGTTTGATGTGTCTACACATGGCTAGAAAGTCAGAAAAATGCATTATACTGAAGAGCTGTTGCAAATCATCACAGCAATGTTCTTTTCTAAAGCCATGTCTCAACTCTGTTTGTCCTCAAAGGATGCTCTGTACTGAGCTTGAAACTAGCTAGAGATAAAACCACGTTATTATTTGGTGGAAAAGAGGGTGTTTTTCTCATTTTCTCTCACTGTCTCTTGTCAGTCCTTTTAGGCCAAGACTTTCAAGTAACATTAAGAACAGCATTTAATATGTCACTGTCTTAAGCTACAACTGTAGCACAAACCTCATGATGGTAGATCCTGAGTCTAGCATTTCTAGTATAGACTAGCATTAAAGAATATCTAAATTATCATCTGACTTGAACCCTTGAGGAGAAAACAATAATTTTATGATTCCATAATGACAAGACTAATACTTCAAGTGTGAAAAGATGGCTTCCACATTTCTCATCAATTCTTTTTTAAAGCCTGTTGAAATAGAAGTGCTCTGCAAAGTTTTAGTAAAAAGTAAGGTTTTCTTTATAGCAAAAATACAGAAAATTTAACACTGGAAGGAATCCACTTCCCTCACTCTTGTGTGATATTAAATGTGCATTTGGCAATTGTAATTTTGTGAGACAACTGTAAACTTGGTATCTTTCTGTAGCTACCAAAGTAGCATTTCCACACTACAGAGATTTGGTTCAGGCTAGGAACACTTTACTATGGATGGGAGAAAAGAATCAGTGCATTCAAACCTGCAGCAAATTGACTTTCATATAAAAATTCTCAGAGAAAAATTCAGAAGCAAAATGAATAACGATTGGCAGTATATCCCAGTAGATTAAGTAGACACTGGGACCTCTCTTCATCTTTCTATTGTGAAGATATGACTCCTTGGAGACCTTTTGACACATACAACACACACTCCAGGTGTCTCATTCAGTTTGACTTTACCCCAGAAGTAATATTATTTACTACATTAGTGCTCTGTGGGCACAGAAGCATTTAGAAAGCTCTTGTTCTACATGAAGAAAGAAGGGGGGCAGCCATGGATTAGCTTAAAAGAAGGCATCCTGCAGCTGCAAAGCCAAAGAACTTAGAAGGGGATCCTGTGCTGTACGTCAACTTTGCATCCATCATGACTTGTCATAAGTGGACATTTAATTGTGTATTTGTCTCCTAAGGTTCTGCCTGCATACTTAACCAGCTCTCAGTAATATAAGACATTTAAAGCACATAACTTCCCTCCATACTCACTGCTTTTTTAGCACTCCTAAAATAATTCAGTGAGCACAAGCTCCCCAAATCTACTCTGTCAGATGTGAGTGGAGAGAGAGAGATTTTACTTGATTAATGCTATAGAAACAGATTTAAAATTACAATAGAGCTTTTACAGTTAAACAATAAAATCCATCCATTTGGGTTGCATGTGGGAAGAGTACAATACACTTAGATGCTCCACATCCCATTCGTCATGCGCTTCCACACCTCTGGCCAGATACACAGTTCAATGCTTGTACTTTATGATGGGATAAACTCATCAACTGGACTTTGTTACTTACTCCCTTAGATGTATTACATATTTGCAAGCTGCTGCTAAGTGCAGTACTTAGGACAACTTCAGGCTACCGTCCTCACATCTTACTGTCAGATTCTTTGGAATCCAGCCAACCAAGAGTTACTAATGTTTTGGTACTTTCATTTGTGATCATGCTGGTCCTGAGAAGCTGGGAGGATGGATACAAAGACTGTTTGGAATGTACTGAATATAATGAACTACCTGGTTCTGGCTAATTGATATTTATCAAGAACAAAAAATCCCCTGACATCTTTTCTGTGTTCATACACACAAATGAAATCTTCACATGATTGGAGAAATCATGGCTCAGAAGGTTTGAAGACAGATGCAGGAGCTGCCTGTCAGCCCGTTCACTGATTAGCCAAGCAAGCCAGCGAACTTGCCATCTCTCTTTCTTCATTTGTCTGAGATAATGAACTTGTGTATTCAACACTGATGAACGCATTTCAACCAGAGGGAATTGGGCATCCATGCAAGGGTATAGGAAGTTTCTGTCTTCAGACATGCATGGCAGAGGGAGCAGCAGCTTTGCTTGCCCAGCGGACCCCATGTGATGCAGGTCAGGAGAGGCAGGAGTAGAACACTCTGCTTTCCAGCAGTCCCCCTTCTGCCACACCTCTACAGACCTCTCCAGTACACTGCCCATGGACCTACACCTCTGTGGAAACATAGCTGTGCTGGTTTTTGTTTTTTTTTTTTTACCAATAGGTCTGGCCACACATGAATGATAAAAATCTGCCCATGGTGGTCAAACTCCAAATTCTGGATAGCACTTATTATGAACTTAAGAAATTTTTAATCTCTGTTTGGACATCTCAAGAGTTTATATAAACTGAATAGTTGGATGACTGTTTCTAAAATTAATCTCACAGGCTAATTATTCACCTTATTTGTTTATTCTTTAATCTCCGCATTGCACAATAAATCATCAGATCAGTCCACGATACATCTACTGACTGGATAATTAATTTCACTTCATTTCTAATAATAAATGTTACAGCTATTTTCAATAAACAAATTTTTAGGATTGTTAACTCTGTAAGTAAAATTCACAGAGCTTTTGAGCTCTGAAACCATATTCGTAAGTGCTTTGCAATTCTCCAAATAGTCTGAAAAACAATAAGTGGTCCTATCATGATCCGAAAGAGAAAAACACTGCTTTGGCTTGAAGACAGCCTCTCTTTTTATTTTGTTTTTCCTAACTTGTTAAGTTCACATATAGCTACAGTATGATATGATGGCAAATTTTTACCCCTCCATTGTTGCCTGATCAAAATGCACTGGAATATTCAGTGTTTTTTCCTGTCTTTAAATTTCCATTGGAGCTGGTGTGAGAACTGGAATAAATAACCAGCCACGTTTTCCCAAACTGGAAAAGTTCCAGAAGGGAAAGGGCTCTTGACATTACAGAGCTAAAGGAGTTTTCAAGACACTTTCTATTTCCATACTCGTTCTTTTGTATGCTAGGTTGCCTGCCATTATGTTTATGTAATTCTGACAGTGTTCTTAATGACACACTAACAGATTGTAAAACACGCTGCTGGCATTTACTTGTTTTTTATATTTTTAAAACAATGTCCTTCATGTAACAGTAGTTAAGCGCGGCAGAAGGACATCATTAGAGCCATGGTTAAACTGTAATTTACACCATTAGGAAGGCAGGAGCAATTTTTATTGCCTGGCAATTTTCTTGCTGAAATATTTGGACCATATGGCTCAATTTGTGTAATAACCTTAATTTCAGCACCCTTCAGGTCTGCCTCCATCTCCTACGGAATGGTAAAATGCGGTTTAGCAGAAAAGGCAACTGTCTATACTTAGAGAGTTGAGATTAATAACATGTCACGTCCTGTTTTTGGTGAAGGAATTCGAACAGCAGCCAGATGGTATCTCTACAAATAACTGTCAGGGGTCTTGATCTAATCAATACAATGTATTAATACATCTCCCTTTGCTGCTTCTCGAGGGGCTAGCGTGCAACATCTGGAAAGATTGGGGGGACCGCCAAGTAGAAAGCTGATCCTTTTCAGAATCAAACTGAGCCCAATTAATTTTTCATGTATACTTGATAACTGTTTCATAATGAGCTATGCGTCTTGACGGAGTTAGGGTTGGCGGCATGAGCGGCTTGCGCTTCCTATCCTCATTCAGTCCACTTACAGAATCCAACCCATTAATCAAACTATCTGGCATAAAACTGAAATCTCAGCTCAGCAAGAGATCAATAACCATCCTTAAAAAAAAAAAAAAAAAAAAAAAAAAAGCAAGCAACAACAAAGAACCCACCACAGAACAAGGCTTTAGTGGGCAAAAGTATCCAGGCATGACACTAGTAATTACTTTAACAAAAAACAAAACTGAGAACCACACTCACCTGACAAGCACCTATAACACAGAATTTAATGTTAGCTTCCTGTCAAAAAGTAACATTTAAGTCCATTAAAAATACACTGCAATTCTGCTTTCTAGAAGCAGAGGCCATCTGGCCCCTATTCACCATAATTGCTATTATAGTCTCAAAAATAATATTTATATAGTGCTGTAAATTAACAGACAGACACACATTCCCACTCCCAAAGAGCTTTCTGTTGATAAACTCATGTTTTAGCACTGCTCAGGAATTAGGGTCTCGCCCCCTAAAAAAAAAAATTGAGCACGGCAAGATTATACATGCATTCCAGTGCTTTTTGCAAACTGAAAGGAAGAGAGAGCGAGGTCACTTGGCAGGCAGAAAATGGGAAACTGTGACAAGCATAGGGGAGACCAGCTTGAACGAGGCTGTGAAGCTGAGTGATGGGAATGGATTCAAAAGGGAGCAGTAAAGAGAAAGGACAGGAGGTCAGCTGAGAATACTAAACTTATCTTGTGTAGGACACCCAACGGCTGTTTGATGAGAATGACTTTGGTGACTGTAGACCTGGATTAGATTCAAATGGAGTCCCTAGTGGTACAAGGCTCTATATTATATTACCAATCCCTTGAGTTATACGATTGGCTCTTGCTTTTATACACGTTTTTTAAAAGGGGTAAGATTCTGTATTTATTAAATTATACAATACTTGTGAAAATTTTGCATCAATTATAACCATGTAACATAACACTGCTAGGCCAATTTGAAGAAAAAAATGTTATCTGTGGAGGGTAGCAGGGCAGGAAATGCAATGGGGGCGGGGAGAAACCTTTCTAATTTTCTGCTGAAGAAGTCCTGTATCTGTAGCTGTTGGACATGACCCTGGGGATTTTAGGAAGCTGCCCTATGACTTTACAAACAAAGAGAGTTATCTTGGAATTGCCTGATAACACTTAGGAATGTTGGTTAAATGTGAATTAAAATGTAGTCAAATCCAATTAAGCATTTTTAGACACATATCTAATTGGAAAAAACAGCTGTACATATTACCCAGCAAATTTCCTCCTCTATTTTTATATCTTAGTAATATATGAAAAAAGCATCTACAGCTTACCAAAATCTTATTTTTAAAGCAGACTTAGTGCAGTCAAACACTGTATGGTACAAAGGGAAGAATGCCCCTTACATCTTCTTATCAAATCATACTTTAACAGGTGAAAGTTTGTGGAAGTCTTTGTTTTGTTTTTACAAATTAGAAAACACCCTACCAAAGGTGTTTTTCTGCAGCACCTGATTAACTTGTTCCTGTTTTCTCAAGTCAAATGCAAGTGTTATGGAAATACATCACAGAAAAAAAGCATAAATTGAAAGCATGTATAAAAGGATATAGAGAGACACAGAATACGTAGCATAAACACAGTCCCATTTTAGGTATTCTGTGCTTAGGCATGACATTTGTCATGGAGTTGCCTACTTTCTTATGACAAAGCTGCACAAAAAAGAGGTTACCATTTCCAGACTGCTACCCGGTACCATCTTCTGTTGGAAGGTGCCATCTTTTAGATCTGTCTACCTATATAATCCCATTAGGAAAAAACAGCTGATTAATCAGTTTAAAATCAACCACCTTCTTTAATCTGACAGTGGTGGAACACAAGCGCACTAGAGGAAAGCAGTGTACTGCAAACAGCTGCAGCCTGATGGTGCCTCAGCTGTTCTGGAGGCTTCATGGTTTGTAGAGGAAGTTCGTGCCCTAGTCTAGGTTAGATGCCTGAAGTTAGACACTGTAAACATCTCTTGGAAGACTAGATACTACAAGTGTCTCAGCAAAAAATAATTATAGAATGGGTAAAAACTGGATCCTCCACAAGGAGAAATCCAAGGATAAAATATGCCAGATATTTCCAAAAAGAGAAGTAATTTCTTTGTAGAAAAAAATTACCTATTGATCCAGACATTCTGCTCTAATCAATTGACTTTCTCTGCAGCTGAAAGTGACTTCAGGAGCTTCACTGGCAGATGTTGCTATTTGAGCAGCCTTTACACTGCTCTTACTTATGCCCACCGGCACACAGTTCCACAGGTTCACCTTGCAGTTCCTCAGCCATATCAGAGAACCCGATATGCCACTCTGATAAGCCCAAACCTGGGGAAGTAAGAGGTGTTAAACACCAATCTGATATTAAATGGAGTCTCTGAGCAACACGGCAGTAACTGGACTGACTGAATCAGTCTTTAAATTAAGAAGAAAAAGAAAAAAATATCACTTATATCAAGAAAAAAGCTAAGGAACTTATGATTCTTTCTTTCAGAAAGGAAGCCTTACTTCATAGACCAGGCTGTCAAGGAAAAATTAAATAATAACTGAGAGTATGTTTGAAGCAGCAGGAAGAAAAACAGAAAAGGTACAAAGATTGTGAAATAACTATAACTTCTGAAAGAAACTATCAAAATACTGTTCTTTTTTTTTTTTTTTTCATTATTATTATGTTAGAAAGTACTGGCATGAAAACACATGATAACATCTACGGTTTGGACAAATCAAGGAAAACTGTTATGAGATGTGGAATCTGCCAGTCCTATATTACTCACAAAAATCTACTCCACTTGTCTATTTGAGTCATGTTAGTCACAATCCCGTGGGTTGTGTGATTAGACATGGACAAACACAATTCTATCACCAGTCTTACTTTTGGTCTAAAATTTTTTCAAAGGGCAACATTATGTTAACTTCACATTTCACACTGAATAAGGGAGAAAATATTGAAGAAAATAAGTAACGAAATAAACTCCTTTACTGTAACCTTCACATATTCAGACCTCACAGATGCCAAGTAAACCTTTCCCTACTGCCCCGCATCCTAACTAGCAACGATTCCTTAATTCTTGGCAGAGCTCCCCAGGGTGTAAAGTTATGTTTCTGCGGCTACTGAAAGCATCCAGGGAGATGCTGATGTAGCCTTGGTTACAGCGACTACGGTATAAATAGAAGTGGGCTGGAGCTGGAGTCTCTCGCTCTTCCTTTCTCACTTTCTCATCCAGTTCTATTACCGTAGTACTTCAAAATCATTGAAGTTGTGCAACAATCCATTTTGTCCTTTCTGCTCTAATTAGGCAATTCTACATGTCTGTCTTGATAGGTGGGGCTTACTGAAGCACTTAATCAGTTTCTGGAGGGGCATCGTAGCGCCAATCCAAATGCTTATTTAAACAGAGCTGTAGTGCCAAATCCAGCATATTCTGCAGCAGCATGGAAACAACAGAGTCTGTGAGACACAGATTGCCTCTCACGCTTCTTTCTTTTTTTTTTTTAACAGCCTTCAATGTGAAGGAGCACTCGTCCTGTATTCATCCCGAGTAAGCTTAACAGACTTTAGTCTGAAGACAGGCTTTCCTGGCAAATAAAACAATTACTGCAATTCCAGTACGAGCCCTTCCTGAAACTGTGCTAACGAGGCTCTGAATCTTAAAAATTGCATTTAAATCACATGATTCATTTGCAAACCTATCACATATAGCACACACGTGGTAGGTGTGGGTCATTTCATTGGAATTAGAAAGCAAATGTCTCTATACATGAGAGGTCACCAGTTGTTGCAAGTTAAAATCTTTTCACTGTTAAGCATAATTAAAATACTCTAACAGTGGTTTCAGTAATTTAAACATTGCAGTATTGTTGTAATATTTTTCTAGGCTTCAAGAGTTCACAATTGTTTGGTCCAATCAAATCTGGGAACACTGGAGAAGTTATCACCCATCAAGGTAATTACTTTCAAGTTGAAATAATTACTCCATCAATGTTAATGGTCTTTCAACTTCAATAAAGCACTCACCTGCCGATAATCACAGCTAACCTCTTGCTCTCATGCAATTCCCTCTCTATTTAGCAGGTTATATTACAGCCGTTAGAGTGGTCACTTGTCCTGAACAGCTGCTGAATTTCACTTTGATCGGCTGTGAACCATAAAAAAATTAGTCACCTGTGTATGATTTCCCCCTAACCCAGAAGCCCTTGCAGAGTTAAAGAGATGATCTTTTGGCTGTACTAGGGCATTGCTGGAGCAGCCATCTTGCTTCTGGTTGTGGCTACTTTCCTCTCCCTAACAGCAGTACGGAGCCCAATTAACTTTTGCCCTCCGCTGCTGTTCACAGCTTGTAGTGTATCTTCTGAATTTATGGCTTGTGCAGGGACTCCTCCATTTACCCTCATCTTGCTTTCTTACAATTCAGTCAGTTTCTCAGGCATCTGAAACAGGTATGTACAATTCACCACTCCTACTCTTTGGCATATTTTTCTTATTCTGGCAGCTGTGGTCTACATTTCATCTTATATAGGGAAGCTGTAATGTGCAGTCCTACATGTTGCACTACTGAATAATGCTATTATTAAAGTGATACATCCAACATTGTCAAGTGGTCAACGGTCTATAAGAGGAAACAGAAATGAAAGATTAAATTCAGATATATTAAGTACTTCTGAAAGTGATGAATAGAAAGGAACTAACTCTGGATGCAAGATTCAAGAGGTCTCTAATCCTGCTTAGAAGGCTTGTGTAAATGGCAGTATTGGTGTGTTTAGATTTTTTTTCTGATAACAACATATTATATATAAAGTTTTACAGTAAACAGTCATTATTTCTTTATTCTAGTTATATATCCAATGTACAAATTAGTGTCTGGATATAAAAGCATAATCACGCAAGCCAAAGCCTTATTTTCCTACCAAAGCGTCTATTATTATGGCTATTCTGCAATATGTCTACAGATTTCCCTACCAGAGATGAAGCATCTGCCAAGAGGAGCTTGGCCAGTGTAGTTATATACCATCTCCCCACATAATGTAAGTAAGCCAACATATGTTCTCAACTGTTAGCATAGCTGCATCCAAACCAAGGGCTTTGCCAGTGCAGTGATATCAGCTAAGAGACATGTTAATTTTTTACACCCCAAGCTGACATAGCTATGCCAAAAAAAACTTAGTAGGAAAAATCTGGCCTGAAGGCTTCACACTGCAAAACACAACATAAAAGACCTATGCTTCTAGGTAGGCACAGATTCCCAAGGAAGAAGGCCTTGTAATGCTCACACCTCTCTACTGCATCCTGAAAGAAGGCAGGCTTGGCATGCAGAAGCCTTAATTCTGCAGAACAACAACAGGGGTCACTGCTGAATGCAGGCAGGGTTTTTCTGTACAACCCTTGCTTCTAGGTGCTTTTTGCTTCCTCTCGTCCTTATCCAAGCACTCTTAGCAGCTCCATATTACACTTTTTACTCATCTTCTTGGCCAGTTTGAATTCTCTTATTCACAATAAGCAACCAACTACTTGATACAAGGAGGACAGTGTTACATATCTGCGATACATCTACTGAGCAAAAGTCCAAACTCACCCATGTTTTTATCTCATAGCAACGTTTGGCATACAATAGCTAAACAACTCTGACGCTTTGCTGCTGTTTGCTGATACTGGCTTTACAATGAAATCAGCTGTGATTCCTACATTCACAAGCTTAAGCCCTGTGCTCACAAGAGAAGCAGTCTGCTTGTCAATCTGGTCATTTTACGCAGGTTTCTGTAAATGAGAACTTAATGTCAATCCATTCCTCTATAAGCACATCTGTCTGACATTAGTGTTGTCAACAAGACACTTCTCCCTTTAGAGGGTTAAAACAAAGTGGAAAACAAAGTAGAAGCAGCTTGCACTGCTGTAACCAGTCTTGACTTGACTTTGTTCTGCACATAAACCAGAACGTCATTTTATCTTGCTGTCAGCTACCATCCGTCAGTATACTCCTGGCCAAACAAGCCAGGGAAGTTTACTTTTTAACAGCAAACCCTCGGTAAGGCTGACATGTACAGCATCAGCGACTGATGCTGCAGGGGAATCCTCATACATGCGCATAGTAGCAGAGTGGAGATCTCATTTTTATCTCCACAGGCAGTGCTGAATTTCAAGGGGTCACTGATAACCTTACCAATACTGGACAGCTACAACTTTGACACATCAGTTCAAATACAATTAATACACCTTCTCTGGAGAAGAAACAGGAAAGTAGCCTGCATAAAACTATCAAATGATTTGGAAACACAGAAGATGCTCCCCATTTGCCTTGGAAACGGGCAGAAAAGAAACTGCCCCATTAGAATGGCCTGCAATGGCATTAGCAATTATATGTATTCTTCAGTGCCCTCAGGATGGTGTTTGGACGTCAGTCAAGCTTTACATCTTGTTGCAGACAACCAGGATATGGCCAATAAGAGGGAGGGTGGGATTGGCTAATGTGATTCTAGCAATGCTTTTTTTTTTTCTGGAATAATCTAATGAGATAAAAATGGAGTCTAACAGATTAAATAAAGGACCGAACTCATTGCTCGCTTAATACTTTAAGTCTTGCTTGTAACATGGAAGCTTGTGTGAGAGAATGACTAATGGCATATCCCACGAGGGAGCTCCAATAGAGATGCTTTAGGAGATTAAATGATTTAGCCTAGTACCCCTGAAAGCTATATTTTAAAGGGGCAGAAGTTTAATCATTGAAATGCTAGTTCCTTCAATAAAATTACATTTTAATTAAAGTGTCTCATTCACAAAGCTACAGTTAAGGGTATTTCAGCAATTTCACGATAAAACTCTGTTTTAAAGGGACTATAACTTTGAAAGTTGCTGTCTAGGTTTTTGCCTGTTGGGATAATTGACCTGACCTCCAGAAGATATCTTTGATAACAGGACTCTATGCACTGTGTCAATAACTTTGATTCAAAGCTTTAGCTGTTCCGCTTTATTCAGAACAGAAGAGGAAGGATTCAGTTCTCAGCTTTTCAGTATAAATCAGCAGTAACTCCACTGAGTTAATGCAATTGCAACAGCTTAAAGTGAGTGCAACTGATGGAAGGGCTGTGTAGAAAGATTTCTCCCCAGAAGGTAACCTAATATTTAAAAATAAAATAAAATAAAATAAAATAAAATAAAATAAAATAAAATAAAAAAACTGGCAAAAACTACAAGGGCTGATCCAAATGTAATACCTCCTATTTTATTATGTTGGCCCACAGTGTCAGAGGTGGATACTGGTGGCATGGCAGTAGAACATTCTCCTCAACATTCCCTTATATTTTGCTGGCATGTGACAGATGGCAGCAGAGGGGCAGTCTGACACAACTGCATCTGACACAGAAGTGCATATGAAGCAGAGGTGTGTTGCTGAATTGCTCCACGCAGAAAATATGGCACTCACTGACATTCATCAATGCTTGCTGAGCACTTATAGAGACCAAACAGTGAATGTGAGCACTATGAGGTGGTGAGTAATGTATTTCAGCAGTGGTGTCAACAACATGAAACACAAGCCATGTTCTGGATGGCCGTGCAGATTTTTACTAGCACAGCATGCAGGATCTTGTCATCTAGTGAAAATGCACAGCTAATGGTGGTGACTGTTGAAAATGGAGCTTTGTAGTTGAGAATTTGCTCTATCAAACAGTGTTATTGTGTTCTCTGTATCCGTAGTAGTTTCCATGGAAATAACTAGGAGGCATTACTTTCAGTGACCATAAATATTTCATAAAATTCATGACAAAACACAGTACAAAAAACATGCAAGTCAGCTCCACCACAGCACTAGTAGTGTAGCAATGCATATGCTGCCAGATCGTAATTTTGATTCAGAATGGTGTTTGGGGAAAGAAAAGGATTTTGGAGCCAGGAAAATACTAATTCAGTAAATAATAGGTTGTTAATTTAAAAGACCTTTAACTGATGCTGTTAAAGAAACAGTCTGTGGCAACATTATTTAAAGGGTCGTTTTGGTAGGTTTTATTACCCACACTACAACCATCTTGGACGTTTTGTGTTGTTGTTGGCATGCTTAGAAGACATTGCAATGCATAACTGACCAGGTCAATTTTGATGCTCAGCAACACACTGCATGCTGCTGAAGTAGAGTGTTAGGAGAAGTCCTACCATTTTGCTGGTTTTAAAATCGTAGGTGTTTCATCACAATTATGATTGTGATTATTTTTTAAAAACAAGTTAAAGGAGTGAAATACAACAATCCTACTGAAATTCAATAACTTTAGAATTCCAATCTACTTTTTAAAAGCTACCACACTGCATAATGGAAATGTAAGTTCAGGCTTTCAGGTGCACAAAGAACATATTCCGAGCATTCTCTTCAGGATCTGTCTTCTGTTTCAAAGGACACATTACAAACTTAATACATTTGTACTTCGAAAAATACATGAGATTCCTGAACTGGAAACTTCTCCCGTATTTTCTTGTCAAGATTTGTCTAAGGTTGTTACTTCAAGGTTACTACTGGGTATTCCAGAGATTGTACTTTACGATCCTGCATGATTGTCAAACAGAACACTAATTAATTGCTTAATTAAAAGTTCAGTGGCTTTTCAGCATTATCCAGTAAGAACATGGACTGTGAATTTAATTTAGGCAAAATCCTAGGTTTATGGAGTTGAGGTAGCACGGCTGTGGAAACCCAACCTCGTTAAAACCACCTTAAGCATTTTATAAAACCTTATTTTCAGGAGACTGCCAAATACAGCAGCTATCCTATACAGCAGTACAGTTCTATCACTTGTCTAGGTGCTGTCTTTCCGTAGGAAGACTGGGATATCGTATATAGATAGGAGCGGTAGTGGCAACTGCACAAAACACAACCACTTCCTTCACTAATTTACCCACTGTTGTCATACCTTTTCCCTAGTATCCCTCCACATACTGAATAGAAAAGTAATACAGATAGTCATGTTTGCAAAGTCCCTCAAAGGGAAAGATATCTTAGCAGTGCAAAAGTAACGTTTTATTGTAAGTAAGTGTAATGAAAGTAATAGATCTGCTTTCGTTACTGATGAATTAAGAGGGGAATCTTTACAAAAGTATATGTGAGCAAATGCTTTGCATATATAAACTACTTAATTACTATTGAACTCAGTTTATGATTCCAACTGAATTTAAAAAACTGGCATTACATACAAGGAGGACTGTTTTTGATCTTCATGCAGATGTTCTGGAACTATTTAGACAACTGGATAAAAATCTGAAGACAGAATTTTCTGAGTAAGGTAAAGTTAGATGCGTGTCCGCCAGGCATGAGCTGTGTATGCTTTTGAGCAACTGACTTGAATCTACTGAAGATTAGATATTAATATGAAATGTTTCAGTCTTCACTAGACTAATCCCAAAATTTGTAACAACAAACTACTGGCAATTGGGAAACTCCACTTTCCAAATCCATGTAAAATGAGATTTTAAAATGCCACAGAGATCAAAACAGCACAAAAACAACCCAAGAAGCCTGATTTTCTTGGTCAGTTCTTACCGTCACAGTTAGTGCTGTAACAGCCGGGATGCTGAATGTTGGATCACTGCGCTTTTCTTGATAGACGACTCGATACAGAGTTATAACACCATTGGGAAACACAGGCTGGGTCCAGTTCAACCGTACTGAATATGCACTTGTTGCTTGTGCCCATGGGGCTGCCATGCCCCATGGGGAAGCCTCAAGAGTTTGGGTTGAAGCCCACAGGCTATCCACTGATCCCACAGCATTTTGAGCTCTGACACGATACTCATAGAGAGTAAAAGGCTGTAGAGCATCGGATGCATCAATAAATTCCAAAGCTCCCTCAGCCCAGATGAACAAAAGCAGGTCTTCTTGACTGCCCACAGGACGTCTGAAATGGAATCAAAGACAATTAATTTAAAATTGAAAATAACTTTTAACAGTCACATGGTAGCAGATACTGAATTTCAAAGTTCAGCCTGCAGCTCACAAAAGTACAGAACGTATTTTTATCCATTACACACATGCAAGGAACTGCTTACTCATCTCTGCAAGTATTTCTGTGAACCTGTGTTAGATGCTCAGGTGTGAAAAAGAATATTTGGCAATTATTTAATCATTATTCTCCTTCATTGAGAGGGATACCATAAACAGGTGTGCTGTCACGCTCCATGGTATATCAGATTTGCATTATCTGATGACACATTGTTCTTCCAGGATAGAATACATCAGATACAAGAATTTAAAAATTTTAGAATGTGAAATTTGAAATCTATTTTAGCTGAAAAGTAAAGACTTAGATTATAATATAGGTGCAATTTTTTCAACATTTCTCAAAATTAAAACATTACTGGAGGTACGTGCCTTAGGATTGCTCACTTATGGAAAATTAACCCTAAATTATTATAGCAAAATGTTACCTAGGGAATAAGGAATAAATATTCTAAAATGGCCTCAAAACCAGAGTTGAACACTTAAATTCTAGTTTGTTCACAGTAAACATCCCATTTACACTTGCAGGTCGAATAAGCAATCCCTTGTGCATAAACAACTCATCAGAATTTGCAGCCCTATCACAGAAACTCATTAAAATATAAGAGTTCTTTTTATAATAAACGGTATATTTTTCCAGTGCTGTTTTTGTTTCAAAAATACAAACTTGTTCAAAAATACAAAGTAAGATATATGAAGACAATTAACTGTATAGGCTTTTGGCTATGGATTATTTTTTTTTTACTTACCTTTTGTTTATTTATATATAGATGTATACATAGCCACATATATTTGTATATATAGCACACATCCCTACCACATATCTGCTTGTGTTGAACCTGGAGATATTCTGGGTATCAGAGATGATTACAGATGAGCCTCACCCCTTTTCTACTGTGGCCTCTTCTAATACATTATTTACAACAGATGTAAAAAGGAAAGCACTCATCTTCAAAACCGAGTTATCAAATCAATTCTTTCACTTGGCATAAAAATGTTTGTGTGAAATTAAGTTGGTTACATTTAAACACTGTGATAAATCTCAGTGACGGCTGTGCTGTACTGCACATGAATTTAAGTATTTTTCTTACTCTTCACAAGAACCTTGGCCTTTGCAAAACATAAAAGCACTTTCACCCTTCTTGCCAAAAACAAAAAAACAAATTACATTATCTGCCATATTTATTGCAAGTAGGGCAAATTTGCAGAAATAAAATTGGTTTGTCTGTCTACCAGGTGTCATCATCACTACACACACACAGAAGCTGAAGAATATTTTTTTGGCAAGAGAAAACTTGCATTTTGCAGAATTCTGTTGGCTTTTATATTTCTAGAGCACTGCTAGGTACTACTTGAAAAATACATAATGCAACTGTTTTTAAAAATGGATAATCTTAGCTGCTTCGTAATAATACATATCTACATATATAAATGAAAATGTGAAAAATATAAAGAATCCATGCATGTACGCATCAGTTTATTCTTTCTTTGTGCATATACATATATAAGGCATGTATGAGCACATTGTTTTCTTACATGAAACAAGAAAATTTTTGCCTAATTCTGAGATAAGGCCGTATGGGCACTGTGTAGAGTGTCTACCTCAGAACAGGAGTTTTGAGGTAAGAGATCTCTTGTGTGGTAAAAGGTGCAAATTATAAGATGTGTTGATACTGAGAACTGTTTGGCAGAAGTGGTTGAAGAATGTCAAGTAGAACAGACCGGAAAGATTCCCTAGCAATTCTCTCTTGCAACACAATGAAATAGAATGGGGTACAAAATTTCTTTTTGAGCCCAAAATTCCATCAAATATTTTTAGTACAAGCCCAGTGCAGAACTATCCCTGGGATCTTGCTCACTGACTTAATGTAAGACACAATTCTGAATGCTGAATCACTACTACGCCTTTTTCCCACAACTAAATGTATAATCCTCTCCCTCTGTATTCAAAAAACATGCCTAAAGATCTCTGTCGATAATAGAGAGCATGTTATAGTGCAATAAAATTGCATTTAATACCTGTCTTGTCTGGCCAAGCGCTGTGGCACTTAAATGAATGCATATATTTATGTTTTATAAATTTTCCAAAGTCTGTGATAAACAGTTTTTCACACTGGAAGATCAAATTTGCCACCAACTGTAATCTCATCCACAAGCAAATCTGTACAATGTAGTCTGGTTAAGTATTTAGATCTTATTACTGTTGAATATTTAATGAATGAAACTTATGGTTAGGTAAATGGTTCCATCTGTGATGCTAAAGACCAGAATATCTTCATGTATGAATAAACTTTGAACAGAAGTGGTTGAACAGTCTGTAATCATTTCAATCGTCTTAAGATTTAAGATTCAACTGCTCATTTAACTGGAAGTGTTTCTTATGTACAATGAGCTGCAAAGGAGAATAACATTTCCAAGAGCTGGAAGCTGTCTCTTAATCTACATAGTCTGATTTGCTGCTTACATTCGTTTTAAAGATGCTCAGATACAGTTATTTTTATAAGGGCAAAATTCTCCCTGCCCCACAACCAATTGGAGCAAGATGACATGAAGAGGAAAATATAATCTTCTTTGTGACAGATGTCTAATAGAGCTATATGCAGAGGGCTGCAATGCTAACTGCAACTCTGACTCCTCAGCTGCCTTATGTAGAAGGGATACTCTGAGAACCCCTGAGGTCAATCCAGAATTCTTACCCACATATTTATCTGTCATTGTGCAACAAAAGTACGTGTTTTTGGTGCTTTGTTGGCCCTGGGGTAAAACACTTTCAAATCATTTTGGGGAAGAATAATGCAACATCAACAATAATCCCCCTCTGCAATTTCATATCCAACTAAACAAAGCAGCCTTACTTGCCGTTTGGTTACAAGTCTATACTATTGTTGTTTGTATATTTTTACATTTTTCTTTTTCTATTTACAATTGTTAATATAATTAACCAAAGGAAACTGCATGCAATGCTCAGTTAGTTAGATTAGGTATTTTGCCAATTGCAGGTATGAATAAACCTCTTCAATAGTTCTTATATCCATACCCATAATGGTTAGATCTGTATGCCTTGTCTCTGGTGTAGTTCACATTTAAGACTATAAGCATAAGCAGTGAAGTGTTCATACAGAATCAGCTTAGAAGCCCCTATAGTGCAAGTCAGAACAATCAACAGCCATGGAGACATCTCCTCTGTCTAAAATTGCCTGTTTTTTCTGCGTCAGAATTGCTCAGCTAATGAGAGCTAGATTACAGACTCACATATTTGTATTAAATAACATAATCTTGCAGAACTTGATGCTGAGAGACTTAAGCACAAAATTCAGAAACTCCTTTAAGCCAGATATGAACCCAACTCCTTATAATTTTACAGGCAATACTGAGTCACCTCATACATCCTACATGACATGCTGGTGGTCAGTAGAGAGCCGCTCCATTAGCTGATGTTACCTGTATCTTATTTGTATTATTTCCATAATACTATTTTTTTTCAGAGCACAAGGATGTTATATAATGATGAACTGAAAGAGGAGTAGAATGGGGGATTGTCTCATGGACCACATCTTATCATTCCCAGTCTCTTCTAAGCCACGGTCCTTGCTGGAAAACTTTATAAGCTTCAGATCTGTGTTTAAGATTGTTATACAAATAAAAAATAAAACATCACGGTCTCTATTATCTTAGACTAGCATTTTAATTTTCAGTTTCTAACAAAATGGCTGCAAACACACCAGTGATTTTACAATTTGAGAAGCAAGCACGAGTCTTGTCATTTTAATGCAAAGATTTGCCCGCAAACACACTCTAACTCCCCAAACGTTCCAGGTTTAATGAATTTATGTTGGTGGGGATGCAGTAAGAAAAAGGTACATGATGAAGAAGAAAATACATGCCATAACTTCCCATGGAAATAATGCAGCCTTGCTGCTATAACAAAGTAAGGCTATGTGTGGCTACAAAATGAAAAAGAACTATGTGCTTACATCCCATTTCTGATTTTTTTGCAGCTATCTGAGAAAGATTTGATATTGTTGTTGTCTAAGCACATTTAAACTTCAGCTGAAATAACTGCCAAGTGATTCATGCCTATGTAGGTGAATATAACGATTGTATCTGGAGCCCCAGTGCGCCATTTTCATTTCACTTTAAATAAAAAACAAAATGTATCTATGTCAGTCAGTGCCCTTCTGCTGTACTCAGAGGTATCAAACAGGCTACAATTATGATTGTGAAGTGATTGTGTCACATTGCAGGAAGGTTTATTGCTTTTGAGTCTGCTAGGCAGTAACACATTCTGTTTCATATTACTCTTTATATCATTGTTTGGCTGTGACTAGAATAATCAAATGCCATCAAATGCTGTCAAATTCAATTTACAGTATTTTTCATTGAAGCAGGCTTTCTGCATTATATTTCCTGTTTTCCCGTTCTATGGCTGCCATGGAATAGCAGCAGTAATCATCAGCTTTATTTACAAAACCAACAGACTGAGGACATGTCTTAGACTATAACACACACTTTGTTTCTCTTTTTACAAGAGAGAAACTTGGTATTTTTTGGTCAGACAATTAAAGAATAGCAAACAAAAGGATATTTTAAGAGAGTGGGAATTTTTAGAGACTGCTAATGCACTTAACATGAAAGTGAATTTATATTAATAAACACTGCAGATTCAAAAAGGAAATTTGGTTCTCCATCTTCTCAGTTGGAGCTCTAATATAGTAAAACATCCCAAACTCTGTATTTGGTTCAGCCCAGCATGCGCTCACCATATATATTTGTAGTTGGAAAAAAACAGGAACTTCAGAGTTTTAATCTCTGTCCAACACGTGGCTTGAGTTTTATGTCCTCTGACTTTCTAAAGCTATTCTAGAAGGATCTCTTCAGGAAGGTTTTAAAGGATCAATGGGCACAGCGCTCTGCTACTTTGATACTTCCCTAAGCACGAGTATCTATGTAGAAAAATCTTCACACAGAGCTTATGAAGCCCCTCTAAGGGAGTGAGAATGATAGTCAGCCACCCAGACAGCTGAGAATGAACATCAAGGAACATAACGAGCTGTAATTTAATTGGAAGATTTTATAGAATGAAACTGTGCTATAATCACACTCCAGATTACTTACTTACTTAACAACAGGAACATAATTCCTCTTAGAAAATTGTTCTGTGTTAGGAATCCAAATATCATTTTTGGGTTTGAAAATTTCAAGAATAGAGAGTTACTCCTGTTTCCATTCCACATTTCTCAAACTGACTATCAGTGGGCTGAAGAATGTACCTACTGATGTAAGTAACCACAACAGGAGCAGCTATATTACAATTTTTGTCTGTCCTTTCAAATATTTGAAAATGTATTTTCATCTGCTTCTTGTTATTTGAAGATCTGGAATGTGATTCTTCTCTCAGTTTTTATTCTCAATATGTCCATCCATACATAGCATCTTAACACAACGTTTGAAAGGAAAGGAGAAAAACTTTATCGTGTACTTCCATATTTCTTTTTACCTCCTAATGTATCAAGGAATCAAGCAGTTCAGTATGGCTATAGAATCTGAGCATTTACCTGTGAATAAAGTAGTTGGTAATGATGCCATTTGGTTTCTTAGGTGGGGCCCATTTCACTTCTATGAGTGCAGATCCCATTGCTTTAACGGTAGGTGGGCTCAATTCTAGAGGAGGTGCTTCAACAGTTCTTGAATATGTGCAACCACTCACTCCACATCCACCTACAAAACCCAGAAATTCGTTTGGAGATGAGAGTTTCTTCCTCAACAAAACAAGTCATTTTAAAAGTTGAAAATACAGGAAAATACATGTGTTCTCCAAGTAAACTCTATAGAGGTCAACATTTACATGGTGAAGACAGTAAATCATCCAAGGAAGCAAAAACCAAGAGCAGACTTTATGAGATGTGATAAAGTAGAAAACAAAATGTATTTAAATAATCACTGGTTGGGGCTTGTTTTCCAAGTTAAATTATTTAGTGTTGTTTCAAACACAGTCTAATCACAACTGTTATTCTGCTCCCACAAAACTCTTTGGGATCTCCTAATGGTCTTTATAATGTGCAACAACGTCCCCAGGCCAGTAAGATAAACATCAGTGATAGAAGCTTAAAATAATGAAAATTTTTAAGAGAAATTTGAGGAGGAGCCAAGTGGGATTTCAGTAACAAATTAGCATGACAGTGACAGAATCTCCTTTTTTTCTTCCGTTAGCATCAATTTTTTCTTTGAGGTGTAGTTCAGGACTGAGCATTTCTAAAGTAGGCTACCAGAAATAATAGAGAATACAATAAAAGGAGATGAATCTCAAGGCAAAAAGCTCCTGATGAAATGCTGCCTCATTTCACCCACTTTCATTATTAAACACTCATTTAAATAAGTGCAACTTCATCAGTGAATTTCTCCTGACTTTCCCCAATACAGGTGTGAAGATAATTGGTTCCAAGGTATCACTGTAGAAACATTTGAATAGGATTCTGAAATTTTCTACTAAGTTTAAGAAATTTTGTAATCTTCAGGCTCTTCCATAGTGTTTTTATGATTACAATATCTTCCAGGTGAACAGCTGCAGAACCCATTTTGTTCTGTGTGCACATTTTCAAAAACTGTTAAGCTATTTGTGAAGAATTTGTAATAAAATGGCACATAGCGGATAAAACTCATTTTTTAAATCTCCATGTAAATTATTCATGATATAACATGTAGAAATATTTAATGCTACATTCAGTGCTAGGCTTTCTTTTTACTAGGTAAACATTTCACTCTGATGTAGAAATAAGATTTTATCTGTTCTGCTGAGTTGAATCTGTCTGGCAAATCTCCATTTCCTACCAGTCACAGAGGTGAGTCTTTTAAAAAAATCTCTTACCATTCTGGCATGCTTGTATTCTTATCTCATACAGGGTGAAGGGATCTAGGCCATCCACAAAAGCAAAATGTGCCCGACCTGCTGGCTTCACTAGCAGAGTGGGACTGCTTGCATTCAGTAAAACGTTGTATTCCAAAGGCGTATCGACAGTGAATATCCCTGTTGTGACACAGAAGAACCAGTGATTATCTGAAATACACCAGTGTAAGACAACTTCAAAGAGACATTCATCATATGCAATTTTAAAAGCAAGCTCCTCTGGAGGTTTTGCCTACTGCCTCTTTTGGAAACTAAAACCATTTAAATATAAGCCGAAAAAGATCCACCTGCAGATCGCAACTGGAGGATACACATTACAGTCCTTAGTTAAAAATCAAAATTCTCTTCAGTCAATTCAAGTGTTGCAATTGCTACTTTGGGGAAGAGGAGCGACCTTATAACTGAGAATCAGGCTGCTTTTATTTCTTTATTTTGGAGGGCTAACAGTTACTAAGCACCGCTTTTGGAGTACAGAGTCATATGATCAAAGAAGTGAATTGCCACCATTTAGCAAATTATCCCTTGTTAGCCCAGCAGCAGTACCTCAGTGTAGGTGCTTAGCCTGCTCTACGAGAAAAGTACAATACACTAGTTTAAGGGAACAAACGTGTCATTTCAGCTGGTATAAAACAAACTGTCAATTTCTAGTTTTTGTTGAAGAAAAATGAAACTGATTTTTACTCTTGTTTGAATTCAAACATTTTTTCCTCTCTATTCATCTTCCCATGCTGTCAATTACTTGTTTTTCAGTTCGGCTGAGAAGCTGAAAAATCTATTACTCCAAGAGAACAAGCTAAGCCATATGCCATCCCTTCAGAATGACTGGCAGAGGTTCCTGGATCTTCTCTTGTTTCCTCCTGCATGGCTTTTCAAAGATTTTTTGTTTGTTTCTTTGTTTTTCTTGCAAAGGGCATGCAGAGCACATCTACATTAGACTGCAGTTCTTTTTGTCTGCCTTATCTACACCTTGAGAATCTTTCTATAACATTGGAAAAGAAGCCCATTCTTTCTCCTAATTGTGGCTTTGGTGTTTTTCTGATGAAATATCTGGGTTTATACTATTACTCTGAAGCTATTAAGATATTTTTTTTCTAGTGTGGTGGATATGCACATTAACTGGAAAAACATAATTACGAGAAATTGGAGTGATTTCAAATTTCTGTATGGTGCTATAAACAACTGATATACTTTGGAAGATTAGAAAGACATTTGAAATGCCAAGTTTTCACAATTATTGAAAAAAAAAAAAAAAAAAAAAACAGATGAAGATCCCCCCCAAATAAGAATATGCTGCATCACTAGAAGCTAGACAAAGGAAATGCTGTTACTCTAAGCAGCTGAAAAAAATAGCCATGTAGTGGATGCATGGCTTCAAGCTGATTCAGATGATCAGTTCACAGGAATAAAGAAGATATTGATATTAGCCGCTGAAGAAGAGGTGAAAGGAGAACGAGACAAAAAGTAGAAAAAATACAAATATAAAATTTTATCAATGTAAATTTTTAAGGAAAAATAATTAAGAATGGAGTAATAGAAGGACAATTTTTAAATCGTATAGGATACTATAGAGGAAAGCTGAGAGGTGATCTTAAAGTATAGTATAGCTTCTGTAAGAAAATGATTTTTTTGTAGGGTAAGCTCATCCTCTGGGCAAAAAAATCACCAGAAAACTTATGAAGTTGAACTATTCAGAATGTCTGGTTTCCCAAGGAAAATTAAATATAAGCAACTACAACTGAATCCAATCAGTAATATGCTGCAAAGGACACCTAGTTCAAAATATCTGACTTACGTCCAGCATTCAGTCTACATATCAGCAGGAATGCTAAAGAGAGATCTGAAATGTTAGATGTCTCCTAAAACTTGCAAATACATTAGGAATTATACTACTAGTAAGCATGTCCAGCAGAATAAAATATTTTGAGGAAGCAAGCAAGAAATTGCAAAAAAAAATTACAGAAGTATCCTGAAAAGTTCAAATATTCACTTGAAATCTTTCCACAGTTTGATGGAATTCACTGAATGCTAAGATCAGAGGATTGCTTCATAATCTAAAAAATAAAGAAATACATTCATGCAACACAGTAGTATTTTAAAAAAAACCCTGCATATTCCAGAATCGCCTTTAGCATCTGCAGCCAGTCTGCTGCTACTATGTGTGCTCTGATGACTGAAGGAAACAAAATGGGCATATTTGTTAAAGTCAGATGGGAAACCACATGACTTGGTTAGTTCCAGAGTTCATAAATTTATGTCAGAATAAAAGGAACCGTAAAAGCACAAGTGAACCAATTTACCCTAAGTGCAAATGGCAGTTTTGTTATTTGGTGTCATAGTTAGCATGAGCACAGTGACAACCTGCCATAACACATTTTCATGTTCACTAAAGAACAAGGATTTACTTGGTTAATATTCCCAGCAATACTCTTCTTCATAATTTACAACAACTAGATGCTGATAGGTTATTTAACATTTATGAAGTTAAGATGTAATCAGAAAAACCCTGATTATCTTTACAAATAAAAAAGTTAAATTATCCCACTTTTTTTCTCTGCGACTTCATTTCACAGCAGGTGCACACTCTGCGATGGGACAAGTCAATCAAATGAAACCTTGTTTTTTTGTAGGCATATTTGGGTAATGTTTAACGTACAACTCTGTGCAAAAGCTCTGCAAATTCATTTTGACTTGAAAACTGGGGTAGCTCATAAAATAAAATCTGTAGCACAAGATACTTAGAAGTAGGGTGAAAGTCACTTTCTCTGTTACAGACTGATCACTAAACATCTCTTTGAAGTCAGTTTATGAAAAACTATTGAATATGATGTGAAAGTCCCTTACAACTTAAGCAAAATAGATGAGTTATTTCAGTTATAGTCAACAAATACTAAAATAAGGATATAATGTCTTCTATGATAAAAAAAAAAGTGAAAGGATAAAGACTAAATTAATATGTTAACATTTAATCCCACACAATAAAAAATATATATGGTTTTCTGAGATTAAGTGCTAAAATTAATCTATATGTATCCAGATATCTCATGCTGGTTGTATCAGGTGTTCCCAAAAAGACTGTGAAGGCAGCAACAATGGAGTTGCTGATTACTTTCAAGATGCAAAACTATGAACATGGAGCTTGAAAAATTTGGCCTGCAGTGATGTGGTGTGAACACTAGTTTATGTAATAAACAAAAGAGAGGAAATATAACATTGCCTTAGCAAAAGTCAGTACAATTTATTAGATCATTTTGATCATTCTTCTGAAACAAAGTGGAAACCAGGTTAGTTGGTGAACCTAAGAGATGAAGTTTAGAGACAAATGACATTGAAATACAAGGTTTGATCCAAACAGGAATAAAATAGGAATCAAGACGTTACATAACCTTCACTCTAATTTGCTAAAGCAATCTGAGAAATGGTTGGAATTTTAAAACATGATGAAAGAAGACATTTTAATCTGGACAATCATTAGTGTGCAATGTAAATAACGTAGGAGCTGAGGACAGAATCTTACTTCCTTTGAACTTATTATTACCAGCAACTGAAGATATCTAGAAGAATTAGGCCCCCAGTGAGGACAAGTGGGGTTGTCAATGAGTTGAAATGCAGGATAGCTACCTGCCTACCCATCAATAACATCTATAGATATGCCTTAGGAGACTTGTGTGTTTGTTTGTTTTTTTTTCAATACAACTTTTCTGCTTCTATCTGCTGTCATCTAACCTGGCAAGCAGCTAAACACCACGCAGCCTTTTGCTCACTCCCCCACTCCTACTGGGATGGAAAAGAATTGGGAAAAAAGTAGAACTTGTAAGTTGAGATTAAAACAATTCATTAAGAAAAAAAGGAGACAAATAACAGTAATTATATATGTATACTCACACATATATGTATAAATGTGTGTATATATAATATATATACACATACAAAACAAGTGATACACAACACAATTGCTCACCAGTCACTAACTGATGCCATTCCCTGAGCAGTGGCTGCTCCCCAGCTGACTCATCTAAGTTGTTTTTTGTTTGTTTGTTTGTTTCACATGATGTCATATGGCATGGAATGTCCCTTTGGCCCACTTATGTCAGCAGACCTGGTTCTGCTCCTTCCCAGCAACTTCTGCCCCTCCTGGTCCCCTCATTGGCAGGGCAGTATGAGAAGCTGGAAAACTGAAATGTCCTTGGCTCTGCACATCACTGCTCAGCAGCAACTAAAACATCATTGTCTTATCAATATCATTGTTCTCCTAAATCCAAAACATAACATCATACCATACACTATGAATAATATAAATCCTGCTCCAGTTAAAACCAGGACAGTATCCATGACACTAATGTTAGTTCCATAATAATTGTAACATATCCTTCTCCAGCATGTCAGTGAAATGTACTGTACCTTTGAGGTCTGTGCATTGAGGCAATGCAACACAAGATAACAGGATACCTATTTCAGACAGTAGAGTCCTATGTTCTACAGTGAGTGAAGTGTGTCAAATATTTTTTCTGAATCCATCACTTTAGCCACTACTTGGCTACATTGCTATTTAGTGAGTAAGGAGTTGAGAAATGATACATATCTATAAAGTTATAATATTTAGATAGATCACAGTTTTGAAATATTATAATTAAAGCAATACAAAAGGAAGGTCTGCATAACGTGACACCCATAATTAATCCTGAGGTTGAATACTTGATCAAAATTTATTACAACAAATTAGTAGGTAGAATGCCAATCATCCCTGATAGCCACAGACAAGAAGACATCATGACAAACTACCATCTCATGAAAACTTAGTTAATATAAATCTTTCTTTTTTTTTCATGGAGTCTGTATAAATTAAAGCAACCATTTTGTCCTAGAGTAAATCCCATTCCTTATAAAAAAAAGCCAGATTTTGTGTTTAAAAGTGAAATCTGTATTATTTCAATATAGTGTATTGGATTGATATGAGAAAAAAATATAGAATGCAGAAAAGAAAAGGTTACTTCACCGTGCAGTGACATGAGTAGGGATAAAATGTTTAGGCTAATTCTACCAAGTTGGGAATAGTTGTGTGGCCTCAGAAGTCTGCATGTTTAGGACCTCTTAGTGGCCTGTGTACATCATTCCAGATTGGAACATCCAGAATAAACCTCCACCTGCAGGCTCCAGTCTTCCTCTTGTGAAAAAGCAGTAAGAACACAAAGGTTTCTCAACAAGCAGGATTATGAACAGTCAGAAATGCTTCTGTACACATGGTTAATTTTTTAATACTTCCCATTTCTATAAGAAAGATTAGCAAGTGGCCCTGGGGCTCTGTGATGAAAGGAACAGCATTTTTTCTTCTTCCATCTATCCTTACAGGGACACTGCACAAAACAAAAAACAAAAAACAAAAAACAAAAAAAAAAAACAAAAAAAACAAAAAAACAAAAACAAAAAAAAACCCCAATCTCTTGTCCACACTTAAAGGCTTAAATAATTGACCCTACATGGAGGAAAAGAAGAAGGGACTGAATCACTGAATCACCAAATATCCACAAAAGTAAGATAAATTTGGAGGGTGCATCCCAGTACCTGGGAAGAAGGACATGTTCTTTCCCTTGTCTGAGGAGAACAATTCCTACAGCTGTGTGTGTATATCAGCCCGTCATCCTCTACAGCAGATTCATAATGTCCTATCTCCTCCTCGCCCCTCTGATTGTGTGGCTACGAGAATACACAAAACTCTGTATACACAATCTTACTTGCAATATATCCAAATGTAGCACAGAGCCTGATGCTCCTTGCAGGCTTGTAAACTGCTGCAAGTAACAGCAATTTGAGCAGCTGGAATAAAAGGTCTAGAACGTGAAGGAGAGCATCCCACTCAACACAAGCCTATGCTTTCCCAGTATACTCTTATGTTTTAAATCTATTTAAAATGTTGCTGAATATTTTGTATCTTAAATTACATTTATTATCAAAACTATAATACAGTATGAGCCACTTTCCAATAAAACCAACTGTAGATTATGTGCCATTCGAATTCACCTGCCTTCTGCTAGGTTCTAAATCCTTCCAGGCAGAAGGGGGAAAAGTTTAATTTAAGATTTTAATCTTTTTCATATATTATAGCATTTCTATAATGGATTTTGTGCTTCTGAAAACTAAAAGATTGACAGCTCAGGGTATTATAGATTTATTAATCATTGCTTAAATGGGTAGGGTGAACGCTGCTAAGCACTGCTGCAATACTTGCGATCCCAGCACTGAAGGCAAAATACCTTTTCTAGGTCACTTTATTTTTTATGTCAATTGATGTTGCTGTGACTGCTCTGTAAGGTGCAAACATCTTAAATAATTAGGAAGAGGTGACATCAAACACTTCTGTGAGTTCACTGATAAAACAGATGTTGTTGCTAGTATGCAAACGTTTGAAGTGTCTAAAAAAACTTGACCTCACTATAACTGAAAATAGTGTAAAGAAACTGGAAGACACCTTGCTGGAAATGAACTACAGAAGACACTGTTATTCACTTTTTCCTTTCTACCCTAAAAAGGAGAGGAACAAGAGGAACAAGAAATTATGAGCCTTTGCTATCTCATCATCCTGCAAGGTAATAATACATCCATGTAACACTAAGGTGCTGTAGTGAGTTAAATTTATTCTATCAGGGTGAAAGTTAGTGAAGGATCTCTGTATCACACTCTCACACCTTTTGTTAAAGGAGTTCAACACAGTATGCCTGCTGGACACCTGTACGTTTTAATTGCCAGCACAGATATCAAGACATCACCAACCCAAAAGTTTGGCACGTCTCCCTGTTGATAACTCAGGTTGGTTGGAACATAAGGGAAAACTTATTTTCAGTATAATTGCTTTTTTTCCCTCATATTACTTGTATTCAGTAATAGTTTACAAGATCAAATTAACGCATGATTTTTGATTAGCTAATCCTCACAATACCCATGTCAAATATATAGGTCAACAATATTAAAATAATATGTCTCCAGGAAACAGTAGATATAGATACTGGTTATTTAAATCACATAGTAAAACCAAATACACAGAATAAAAAAATCAGAATGATTCAACTGCTTGCCTGAATATAGCGTTATTCCATCCTTTCATTTTGCTACAGAATGGTACATAGAAATATGTTTTTACCTGGCATGTCCCAAGCTAGAAATATAGAATAAGCATCAATTACTGTGACATTATACGGAACGTGAATTTTCTCTGGTGTTCCTACTGGTGTTTGTATAACATATTTATCACTAGTGTTGCTGCCGCCCCAAGTGCTGGCTTCGAGCTGGTAAACATATCTGCACAAACACAAAAAGATCAGTAGGCACTACAGTTAGAAGCTTTAAGCGTGTCAGTAATAGAACATTTTCATTACTTTAAAGTGAGTAGACTACAAATACTGGATTAGTGAACATTATCACCTTAAAGATTTCTTAGATAATGAGAATAATAGTTTTCACACTAAAATTTGCAGTAGTTGACATAAGAGAAATATCAATCCTCAAAAAAATGCCAAAACCTTTCAGAATTTCAGAACTGCCTATTCAAAGTATTAGGAACTAATGCTTTTGTGCCAGTATGTTCAATATTCACAACATTAGAAACCACATTAATGGCTGACTGTCATAGAAAGCCTATAATTGTTCTAAGCATATTCCTTAAGAAAATTTTACTCAGAGGGCGTTGAGGCCCTGGCACAGCTGCCCAGAGAAGTTTGGTGCCCATCCCTGAAGGTGCCTGGGCAGCCTGAGCTGGGAGGGCAGCCCTGCTCATACAGGAGGGTGGAGGCTTTAAAGTCCCTTCCAACCCAAGCCATTCTATGGTTCATTCTATAAAAAAAACAAACAACTGATAAAGGACTACCACCAAAAAAAGAAAAACAAAACAAGGTCCTCCTCTTTGAATCACATTAACTTATTCTCAGAAAAATAACAAAATAGTCATTTAATCAGGCTTTCCAACGTTTAGAAGCTTCCTACAAGTGCCCTTTACCATTTTTTTTAAATCAAATGAGTAAAAAAAAGAAGAGATTTTTCTTTTATTAAAGGAGTCATTTGCATTTTTGTACGTTTCAAAAACACATTTTCAATACCTTTCACACATTACCAAAGTATGTTAGTATATCTTACCTACTGTTAGGCTGCAGGTTAACATCTGTGAAATTCAGGTCTCTACTGCCACCCAAGAATATCTGTTCTTCATCACGAAATAATCGATACTGAGTAATGAGTCCATTGGGTATCTTTGGTTCACTCCAGTAGATTTCTACTTCTGTTGAGCTGACTATGATATGATGAGGTTTCGGCCATACCCCTATTAACACCACAATGGCACTAATTTAACTTAATGACAGAAACATAAAGACGTATTTTCCATTTCTACAGTTTGTGCTCTTGTTTTCAGCAAATGTAACAAAAGCATTAAACATTCCCAGAAAGGGTGACAGAATTTAATATACATTCTTAATTAAACACTCATTAAATATATCTAACTAGACAAAATACAGATTAATGGAGAACAAAGTCAAAGTCTCCAGCTTTTCTCTGTCGAGTTATCTTTCCAAATTTATTTGTGGTTTTAAAAACATACATCTATTAAATCTAACCTTGCTAACTTGAAGATGAATGTGGAAAAATTGTCATAAAAACAAAGCATAAATGCAGTGCCAGGCAGTAAGTGTAAAGACAGTGATGATATCCAAGAAGAAAGACAAATTCTCTTGTGTAAATTTATACATGATAGCTTGATGGATGATAATGGAGTTTTGCACCTTGTTAAACCATTAAAAATACAAGACCTAATGACTGTATCATTGCAGGTCTATAAGAATGTCTTTTTCCCCTTACCATGAGGTGCAGCTTGCAAAGTTTGACCTGAAAGTGGTTGACTGGAAGCACAGCCAGCAGATGTACATGCAGTAAGCAGGAAGCTGTAGTTAGTATATGGCTGCAGACCTGGAAAGAATAGAGATTGGGCTAAATGCTGACGTCAGGCATCTTAAGAGCTGTGCAACTACATAGGAAATACTGCACTGTAAGGTAAATTTAACTTTTAGTATTTTCAGCAAACATAAAATTCAAGAAATTCCTCTTTACATCTGAATAATACTGAAATAGTGAATTATTGCTAACTTAAAAATATATACTCTACAAATTAAAAAAAAAAAAAACTGATTGAATATGTTACTATGCTACAGTGGATCTATACATGTCCTTCATTTAGACATATCTCAGCTTCAAATCAATTTACTTAGATAGCACTTGCAGCATAGGAACAACAGTCCAGACCTCAGCCCAAATGAACATCCTGATTATTTGCTTTTTTTTTTTTTTTCTTTTTGAGACTACACATAATAATTAAAATGTTACTGGAAGTCATGCATTCTTGGAAAAGACGTATTCTCCATCACTGATGGAGATAGCCATAGAAATTCAAAGGTTTCCAACAAGTAAGCACCTGATTTTTGCTAAATCTGCTGTAAAACAATCAGAAATGGGAATGATAACCAGGTTTCAAGATATTAATGTTAGCTAGTTATAAGTTCTAGGAAACTATTTTTTTCAGCTCAGACCTCTTGTGTTGGGCATTCTTGAGTGAGACTACAAAAGAATATATTGCTTTGACTCTATCCCAGAAATTTTCAAATATCTTTGTGCCTTGTGTCAGTGACTTCAGTTTTGACATCAAACTGCATGTAGGTTGCCAAACTGGATGAAGAAAAGTGGACTTGACGGTAGCAACAGGAAGAACAAATTTCACAGCAAACTTGTGAAAGACTGTGACGTGTCTGCCTTTGTGCCAGCCAGCAAGCAGCCTAAACAGAAATGAATGCCCCACAGAACTCTCTTAATCCTGGGACCATTCAACACCCTCCTACCCTTCTTTCGCAGTCACTTTCTAACCCGCTGTCCCACAGGATACAAGAGACCTGCCCAAGCTTCTTTCCTGTCACGAGCAAGACAACAGGGCAGGCCAGCAGCAGCTGGGGAAGCCTCTGCCCTGGACACCTCCCTGAGGCTGGGACATGGCCAGGATGTGGTCCCAGCTCGGTGAGCCCAGACATTGCTGTGCTGGTAATGGAGGCTGGCACATCTATGAGCTTGGCTAAGGGCACAAGGCTGGGCTGAAAATGGGTCTGTGCCACTCCTGTGGCTTCCCTCATCGTGCTCCACATCTGCATGAACCTTGGGTTCGTGCCTCCCTGATGTCTGCTGAGCCAAAAGGATATTTGCGTGCAGACTTCCAATTAGGCCCATCTACACCGAGATTCCCAGGAGGAATAACCCTACCAAACACTACAAAAGCTGAAGTGACAATCTTCTATATAGAAGTCTTCTTTTTGTTATGATTATTCTGCCCTGGAGGAGGCACAGCTCGTACACAAAGTGAGGCAGCAACCCTACCTGCAAACGGCCGTGCCATTATCATACAGGCCATTTCATAGTGTTTACGTAAAAGAGGCTGAAGTAGGATTAGACAGGTCAATTCACACATATTATCTAGGTCAATTTGTAAGTGCTTGGCTTTGTGATCGTACCTGTGATGTAACTCGTGGGCCTAATTGTAATTACTTCAAAAACAATGCTTTTCTGTGAAAAGGAAAAAATGCCTGGGCAAGATCTTTGTTTATAAACAAATCCTTGCTTATAGCCAGTATGAAGACTTTTTAATTAAAATACATAGGAAAAAAAATAAAGAGAAGAATGACCGATTATGTAGAAAGGTAAAATAATGAATGGAAGGCATGCAGGCTGCTTACAAATTGCACGATATGTGGAAGAAAATAAAGAGATGACTCAGAGCGACAGCCCAGACTGTAACCTAATCATGAATTGGAAGAGAATAAAAATCACCTGAACACCGAGTATAAAAGTAAGGAGGGAGGAAATGACACTTGCAGACTAGAGAGAGGCAAAGGCGTGGAGGAAAGCCAAGTATTTAACATTTCAGGATAGAAAAGATTACTGTGGCAACAAATTACTTGAATTCCCCTAAAGGGAGTCGTGTTCACTTTTAAAGGAAACATGCATAATAAAGCAATACTCATTTACAGCTACACTTTAAAGAGAAAAATGGGCATTAAAAAAAGAGCACATGGTTTCACCAAATTTATTGGCGAAATTCTGATACCTGAAACCTCTAGTCATACATGGAGCAGTCATAGCAGATTTTTATCTAGATTATTAAAGCTTTGCATTAAGTGCCTTCTCTTATGTATGCTTTGGAAAGTTCTGTACAAAGCTATGTATGTGATTAATAATAAAAATAACAAGTAAGATAATCTTGAAACATAAACAGTGTTTTGCTTTTCCAATTTCTCTATGTGATTATTCACAAGAGGATACTTTTTTTTTTTTAGTCTATTATTATTTTGTTGTTTTACACTTAGAAGTCTATTTTCTTATTGCAGTATTTATTGTTTGCCAAAGGAGTTGCAAAACAGCTTTTTAAAGATTGCACTGTCTTATTAGCCAAATAATTCTTTCTGATGCTGTTTGTCTTCATTTTTGGGTATGGCTCAAGCAAAGTCAGTAATTAGCTTCCAGGCTAATACTCTCTGGTTCCACTATAAGAATTTTACTCAGGAGGATGTCAGATTTCTGACCACAGCTTCACATAACCCCTCCATCCCCAAGAGCTTCTTTTAGATAAGTATTATTCGTAATTCAGAGCTGTGTGGAGAGGGAGTTGACCAGCGACAGCATTATTGCATCTCTTCAATTTTCACTAACATGAAATAGAGAATATATTTGAAACTATTCAGTCATGTATATTTTATCTTCTCCTAACTTTAATGTCAACAATCCTGTCTGAATTTTACCTAAAAATGACTGTTTCTATACATGCTCGATAAAGCTTCGTATTTGAGATATGTTATTTAGTGCATTAAAAAGGGAGATATTTGAGATTTTACTACAGGCCCACTTGCAGCTGCTGAAGAGGGCACTCGTAGCTTTCTCTTACAATTCCTCTAATTATTTTCTTCAGTCTTACCCTCTGCCTGCCCCCCAGTGCAGAGCATTAGCAGGCCCATTTTTAAAGTAGTAGTAACGCAAAGTGAAACAATGCCATAACTGTCATCCAAATTGTTCTTTACAGGGTAGTGGAAGTGTTCAGTAATAAATGATATAAAAAGGTCTTTTATTGACAAGCTGCCATGTGCTGTTTGCATTAGAGAATATGAGAAGATGATGGCTGCTGCCCCTATGTCCCAGTGGCATTCAACTCAGTGAGATAGCAGAAAATGCTTCAGTTTGCTTAAAGCATTGATAACACCTCTAAATAATTAACTGAGGACTTCCTGTCTTCAATTACTTAATGCTTTTTTTAACATCTTGAGAGGATTATAAGCAATTTATGGATTTCACATGATGAGCACATTCACGGCTATTCCCACAAAGCATTTGTGGGATCATGTTTCCAAAGCTTTGATGTAATTAAAAATAAGCAGCAAGACAATGGTGCAGTGGCAAGGTGCTATCCTTCTTGTCTGTTATTTGCAAGACCCGAGATTCAAAGTCTCAAGAAATACTAATGCTACAGCTTCATTAATGTTCAACTGTTGCTCAGGGAAAAGCGGATGTTTTTGGAGAAGGAAAAAAGAAGACAAGAAAATCAAAACCTACATCCACAGGGAATATGACAACAGTTAGCTCAAACATTTGAGATTATGGGAGAAAGAAAAAAAAAAAAGGATTCTTCTAGCTTATTCTTTGGATATACATCTTTGGATTTACAGGGCAATAGTTATCCACAGTGCAGAATCAGTGCCATGAATTCCACATTATTATCCAAAGAACCTCCCACAGAAAACAACACAGCATTTGTTATGACAAAGAGCAATCACTTGTTTTGCTGCTGGCTGAACATGGCAGCAGTGGATAATTGCTTAATGGAACAGGCACACAAAAAGAAAAAAGATCCTTGTTTCTCAAGATTTCTTCTTCCTTACAATAGGCAAGAAAAGCTATATTGTTTGCATTACAAATTTCAGTTCTGGAGATATAACCACTTTTTGGGAAGGAAGTGAGATCACAGAAGTGTTTTTCTATTGGCTTACTGACAAATTATTGCATCTTGGTAGGTGTTCTTTATATCACAAACTTACAACAGCAATTCTGAATCATATACCACAAACTTGAATACTCCCTTGTCCAGAAGCAGTGGATCTGGCAACAGGTTTGATAAACCATTGATGAATTTTATACTTGAGCATAGTGTACTAGAGAATCCTTCTGTCTTCTGAAGTGGACACAGAAAAGAAAATCAGACTGAAAACATTAAAGGATCCAGCTTGAGTCAATGACACTGTGAGCAATTGAGAGGGGATATGAGAGGGGAGTTATGCTGTATGGGCTTGATATACTCTAAATCAGCTTCTGTTTCTTGGGTGGCTATTAACATAATCTGTAACATACAAATCTGTGTTTACCAACATGTATGAAAAAAAGAAAAAATAATGTAATTAAAATTATTAAAAGCCATAAATATAAGAATTTGACAAGCAAGCTGAGTTCAACAAGTGAGAAAAAATAAAATCAACCCCAGATCTCCTGAATAAAGGTTTTTTTTTCAGATATGTGCACATAAGTGAAACTTTACTAAGCGTTTAGAAAATGGCTATAAGAAATACATAAGTTTATAAATACAATCTTGACTCTTTCCCTTTCAGTCTTTCTTTCCTTTTTATTACCTCAGGCATAAGGTACTGCTTGCTCCTACAGTGCTACATGTTCACAGATGCACCAGTGACTTCAACCACATTAGTGGCACATTAATGATAGTAAAATGGAGTTATATCTCTGTGAACGGATGTCAGGTCTACAAAGAATATCTGAGAGCTCAAGCTCACCACAAAGCTCGTGTCAAGAATTGAGTTTGATAGATTTGTTTCATAATTTTGAAATTACATCTATTAATATCTTAAAGAATAGTGGCAGAATTGAAAGGCTTGAGGAAAGTAAGTTTAAGATATGTAAAAGGAAAGTAAGTTTAAGATATGTAAAGTCATATAAAGCATTTCTAAACTGAGCACAAAATGCTGGATTTAAAAGTTACTGATAGGTGGCAGTTTTAATGTTACTATTTCCTTATGTCTTAAGGACAGGACATTAGCTTCTCAGAGAGATCTGCCTCCTTACCTGATACTGTGTGGTGCATTCTGCTTCCAGTGTCAGAGTATATAAGTCCTTTTCCCACCTGACTGATCTGGTACTCTCTGATGATACCATTTGGTTTCTTGGGTGCAATCCAGCTTAAATGCAATGCTGTTGAGTTCAGAGCACTGATGTCTAGTGGCTGAACACTCTCTGGGACTCCTTGGACAGTGACTGCAACTACCTGAAGACATATGAATTAAAGAGCAATTTAATGTAATAGTACACTAGATACCATGATCAATGAGAATGTCACTTTCATTTTAAAATGTTGTTTGGCCTGGCATATCATTACCAAGAGCCTGGAGAACTAGTTAGTTTTTTTCCTCCTTTTTTTACAATGAAATCTGACCTTGAATATATTACATAAGTCTATGTCTACAATTTATCACAACAGGTTCACCACATTTTAGCTGCAGTGTATAGCACAGGGTAAAACAACAAAAACTGTATTGCTCGAAAACTCTTGATAACTCTCTTCCATATGGTTCGTCAGTGTCTCTGCATTTTAACTGCCTGATTTCATTTATTTTAAGCACCAGTAAACATGGGGCTGAGCCTCAAAATATCCCGTACAATCTGAACTCTATCAAAGTTATTTGCAACTCCATGGTTTTGTAAGGAAAACTAAGATTCTGAAACAATAACTTAGCACTTATTAGGTCTTTGTAAAAACACAAATATCTCTACTGTCTCCCACAGAGGCATATTCAAATCACGCTCGTTTAATAAGTGAGTCAGACCTTTCTCTCTCTGAGAACCGCTTTTCTTTTTCTGTTATTACCACTATAAAGTATTTATATAATGCTGTAAATATAAAATGTGCCCTCTATCATATCTTGTCTTAGTGCATTTGATTGAATCAGTCTCTACTTGCAGACTTCAGTGTTAGCAGCAGTAAACTTAATTACAGACAACTGGACTAAGGAGAATTTATCAGCTTATGTGGGAACTATGTCTCCATAGTTTCGAGACCACAGCTGTGTATGTAGGTAGAGGACTATCCTCCTACCTCTATCACTTTGTGTCAGTGCTTCCTTTCATCATACTTCGGCTGAGAACTGAACTACGAAAAAAACATCTGAACATCAGAAAAAGCCCCAACTTTTCAGTCCCACAAATATTATAATTACAAGCACAGTCCTTATTTGCCACTTCTACAGATCTTATGCTTGCACTCCTAGAAATTCATTTTCACAAAGGCAAGCTTACTATTTTGAAAAATAGTCACCTAAGGAGCTCTTCCAAACATTGAGTAAGGCCACTATTTTGTTTTAGAGAAACTACAGCTGTTTAAATAGTGATGCTGGTGAAAGGCATCTGTGATTCTAAGTGACAAGAGAAGAAATGAAACATTGACAAGGGTAGGAAAGAGATTCTGTTTGCTTATAACAGAAACAGAGGCAGGCTGTGCACAAGGCAAGTGTAAAGCCTGAAGTAGGGGTAGACATGGAAAGCTAGTGAAGGGTAGTGTAGTAGAAGCATCCCCAGAATAAGGCTGTTGAAGAAGCTGATATATTAGCTAAGGCAGATAAACTAAGAAATACCAAGGAAGAGGAAGCTATCAACATCTTAGGGAGAAGTGAAGATTTAACTTCAAGGCATAGAGAATGTGCATTTTAATATTCCTTACTTTACTATGTGCAGCTTTCTCTTTAACAAACATCAGTTTGTACAGTGCAGTTTCATTGTTGCCAAGACTGAGCTACTGTTTTCTACATCTGCTTGCTTCTATCAACCTTAGGTTCCAAATAATCACCTGTCAGTGGCTGAATCCAAATAAGAATTATTAATGTTTTTCACCTACTCAATAACAATCATGTCTTCAAATTACACCTTTCTAAAAGCATTTTTATGTTACCATAGTGGCTGATAAAAGTCTGGCACTAGTTCCGTGAAGACCCATTCACTAACCTTGCTGCTGTCTGCACAACCAGCAACAGTGCAAGCTCGTAGCTGGTAGGAATATTCCTGGTATGGCTGGATGCCACTTGTGTCTCTGAAGCTCATTTCGGTTCCTCTAAAACGCTCAATTCCATTTCGGAGGACAATATAGTGAATAATAAGACCTATCACAGAAAGAAAGTTTTCCCTTTTGTTAGCTGAGAAATACTGCATGATGGTATTCTACAATAACTTCCTATGAAAACAGAAAATATTAAATGAAATCTGCAGGCAGCTACTCTAACAGGCAATCATTCTACTGAGATGTTTTAGTGTCAATTACCAGTTAACTCTACTCAACATTTACATGAACATCTCAGTAGATCTCAGTATTAATTAAGGGAGTTAGTCCAAGATTTCAGTGTTTGAAAAACATAACCAAGTTTTCCTGAAAGAAATATGAGTATCAAGCCACCTTCTCCCCTATTTTATAACATGATTCTATTTCCTTATTATTATTACAATTGTTCTCAAAAGAGGTTTCTGGGCATTTCTTGGAGACATACTAAATTGTCTTCTTTTAAAAGAAGCTAGAATCTACTCTTACTGATGATGAAAATGATCTCAACCTAGAGCAAAAAGTATATTTCAGTGGCAGTGATTAATTAAACAACATTCTGTGATTTTGGAACGCTATCAGCGTAATGATAGAATATATTCTTTTTTTTTTTTTTTTTTTTCCTGAACGTATGACAGTACCATTTGGTTGGAGTGGTTCTTCCCAGTTTAGAAGTATCATGTCTTCCCGATTATCCACTTTGGCCCATTTTGGTGGACTTACACCTTGTGGCACATCTTGCTTAGTGACAGCTCTGCTAATTTCACTAAAGCCTCTTCCATGGCTATTCCAAGCAGCCACCCTGTACTCATACGTGACAAAAGGTTCTAGGTTCAGATCTAGAAAAAGAAAATTACATTTGGATCGTCTCAATTATTAATCAATATAGAAAGTAAGTTTTGCTTCATTTTTCTGTGTCTATGAAAGTACTTAAATGTTTAAAACAGATACAGAAGTTGTTCATTGATGTAAGGCCATTGTCTGGTATAGATACGTTTCTAGCATAGTTTGAAAGGAGCTTCAGACCTCATGTATTCACTGAACTTCTTATTACTCATTTCAATTCCCTGAAGATGCCGTCTTGATTCACTGACTAGTTGTTAAAGAATGCTACTTCACTACAATTGCTTCACAGTCAATTAGAATACTTGACAGCATTCAGGACATCTTTTCATCCCAGGTGAATTAAACACACTAGCAAATCACCAATTCCATATGCCACTTTTCCTTACCTGTGAATGAATACTGGTTTGGGCTTCCTGTGTAGACGGTCTCCTCTTCAACTGGACACACATCTTCCTTTATCTCCTTTCCTGTAGTGGTCTGTGAACTTTTTATCCACGCACAGATATTCTCTCTAAGATCAAAGTCACACTTTCCACAATGTGCTGTTTTCTCCATAAGTAAAGGACAAAGGGTATTTGCCTTGCATTCTTCCTTTACCTAAGGAATACACATATAATTTTAACATATTTAGCCCATCTTCCTTTCCTTAAATGATTTCATTGGTGTTTCTCTGTCTTTACACAACATCCAAATTAGGCAACCACACAGAGAACAGTGGTATTTCTAGCACATAGAGACCCTTTCAGCCTCTGTCCTGTCTACTATTATTGGTCATTATGTTTCTCTAATCCTTTCTAGAAGAAAACCAGAAATTTTTTTGTAGCTTCTTTGCAGAAAAAAGAAAAAAAAAGAAAGAAAGGAAAAGAAAAAAAAGAAAAAAAATTACAAATTTTAACAGCTGGAGCCCTAAATGACTGGTTTTGTTTGTTTGTTTGTTTTTGAAAGCCTATAACAAAATGAGGATATGATTTTACCTGATAACTTGAACATTTTTCTACTGCAAAGGCCAGTATCTGTGGCAAATCAATAGCAAATTCCTAGCTTTTCTCCCAGTTTTCCAAGTACACAATGGGGCTCTGTGCAATTTCTTGGCAGCTTTCAAGAACTGAGGACCCTATCCACGGGCTAGAGAACTTGTGCCCTCTAACGTGTCAGTCCTAAACAACAGATCTGTAATAAGGGTAGCTGTACAGGCACTAAAGCAGATGTAAGATTTAACCCATAAAGAATAACTCACAAAAATAGAAATATGTACTGAACGTCTACAAGTTTACAATGAAATTCATACAAGAATATTTTCACCAAACCATAAGCTAGAGAGCAAAAATTCTCATAAAATTTTGTTGCAGGAATTTGTAGCAATATTAGCTACAAATCAGTACACATTAGGCTACAAACTTTGAAAGAGGAAGCAAGAAATAGTTGAATACAATGCTTCCTTTGTTCAGCTATCAAAATTAGTTGGTTAGCTGATTATGAAGTTCAGTTAATCTAATTTCCATAACTTGACGTTCTTACAAAAATTATATTGTGATAGATATCAATGTAAGATGTATAATATCGATGGATTCGATTCACAGACAAAACACACTGTAGCTCCAGGACATGTCTCAGAATATCAGTCATTTTAATACTAGTAAATCTGTGCATATCAGAAAGCTAGAAGTACTATCTCCTTTCTACTGTGTCTAAGTAAAACATGAATGCTCTCTACAGCTACCTGAAGGGAGTTGTAGTGAGGTGGGGATTGGCCTCTTCTGCCATGTAACTTGTGATAGGAATAGAGGGAATGGTCTCAAGTTGCACAAGGGGACAATCAGGTTGGATGTTAGGAAATACTTCTCTGAGAAAGTAGTCAGGTGCTGGAATGGGCTGCCCAGGGAAGCAATGCAGTCACTGTCCCTGGAGGTGTTCAGGAAATGTTTAGATGTACTGAGGGACATGGTCTAGTGGGAAATACAGGTGATAGATGGACGGTTGGACTGAATGATCTTAGAGGTCTTTTCCAACCTTGATGATTCTATGATTCTAAATGACTCCTCTGTTAATACATTATACCAAAAACACATATCTAGTATATTATATGCTAGAATTCATTAACCTATTCCCAGCCATTTTTGCAATGCATAAACAAATACAGTGCATTGAGGAACAGTAGCTGACTCATCACAATACTTTGGATTTTGTCTGGGAAAAAATTATTCAGTCTGAAAATGAAGTTACATGAAAAGGAGAATATGGAAGAAATGTCTGAGTATTATGTTAGCAGATGAATGGAAACAATACAGGAGGAACACCTGTACACTGTATTTGTTCTGTTTTTTTTTTGTTTTTATTTTAGTGATACACACAATATCTGACTTCCATACTATAGCATCCAAAAAATCCAAATCACAAAATCCTGCCTTCTTTCTCTCACCTACTTTCTTTGTTACTCTCTAACTGTAAATCCATACTTACACATAAATTTATACATATTTTTAAACAGTTCCCATCCTTTGAAACATTTATTTTCTTAAATAAACAGTTAAATAACAACTGACAGTATTTTTACAGCTTACACAGAGATGTTATTACTTGAAAATTTCTGTTGAATTAAATGGGAGCTGCAGCTGAAATTTGGCCAAATTGTTTCATGCTGGCACCTATGTCACTGGCCACTCATAAAAAAGGCAGAACTAGCTTTTATGTTGCTTAGGTTAAAAACAAAACAAAACAAAAAACCAAACAACTGTGTAATTTGCTAGGCATCAAAGGCATCAAAAATATCCTAATCATTGCTAGAATTTACACAAGAACCTATACTAACAGATGCCACAACTGCTGTTGGTTTTCTATATGATCAAAGTTAAGCTCATCAAGAAAATATCAATTGCTTTACTTTTATATATATATATATATATTGAGGTGAGGGTTGTCTATGACATACTGCCCGTCCAAACTGAAATGTAATAGGCTTTTTATGATTCAGAACTAGCCACTTCAATTTCAATTTCCACTCAAGGGACATAACCAGGAACAGTGGCCACAAAAAGGGAACTGGCTATCATGCCAGTCTTGTTAGTATGCCAGCTTTTAGCCACTGCGCTAATCTGAGGTGCTGGGCAACACTTCACAGAGGCAGCTAATCATTATTAATTCCTTTAGAATTCATTGCAATAACATCAATCATGGTGAACTCATTCGGTATTAATATGGATGTAATGTGAAAATGAATAATGCACACAAGAGTTTTTATATTCCTATTTTAGAAAAATAGTTATGAACAGTGTATTTCTCTTTCCATCATCAAATCAGAGCTACCGAGAGATTTTCTATCAATTACCTTCATCATCATTCCAGCTGAAATCTTGTCAGAGCAAACATATTTCAAAGGATTATATCCAACTCCATTACAGCATTCTTCGCTCTTTGGAATAAGTTCAGTCTCACAGCATTTTACTGGCACTTGGTCATTCTTCCTAACATGTGCTAGGGACTCACCACTGGAACCTGAACAGCATATGGTATCTGACACATTCACATATTCCTGCCCACAGCAGAACATCCCTGAAACCAACAAACAAAAAAATATACGTCTGAATATGATATGTAAATAAGTTTTAAAAGAGTTAAGAAAGGAAAAAACTGAGGCTGCAATCTAGCTTGGCATAAAATCTTCAGCAGTGGGAAATACATCAATTTAGCTCAAGCAAAATTAAGTTTGGAATGTGAGGTAACTGCAGCAAGAGTTCTAACTTCTAGACCTACCTGAAAACAAGAATTCAAGGAATAAACAGGGATCACCCAAAGATAACTTGCACCATTCTTCAACTTTTGTAACAGCCTTTGCTATGAAATGCCATACCATGGTGTGCACTGTAGTTCAAGGACACACTGTTGATGAAAACTTCCTGTAAGATTCTCTACCTTCCAGTCAGGTTGCATTCATTCTCTTTTATATGGGCGCTCTTCCAAACAGTGCATCCCAGCATTCCCAAATGCTTCACATCATATTTTGTGACCTAAGATTAGTGTACATGCAATGTATACGAAACCAAATGGGTAAAATACCTGCAGGGAAGTTTTAGCCATCTCATAATTTTACTTGAAGAAGTTTGTTCCTGAACATAATTTTCATTCTATTGTGTAACTGAAAACTTTAAAAAATTAATTCAAGTGGTTTTCCTCTATTTTTAGTAATTCTGTTTTAAAATGAAAAGTGTAATTTTCCATATATTCACAAATATGGTTTTGCAATTGTGAAATTCTGTATTTGTATCCCACATCATTTAATGAAAGGGGTAAATTTTAACTCCAAAGCAAATGCCACAAACACCCCTTAGACACAAAATAACCTGCCCCAGAGCTGTGATATACTATTATGCTTACAAAGTAATTAGTATTTGATGCAAGTTCTGGAGTACATAGATATTTAATACATGTACAGAAATAGCCACTTTACTCTCTGCCATTTATTGTAGCAAATCTCTCTTAGGAAGTCATAGACAATGAAAATTACTCTTCAAATGTACGATCCATCTAAAGGATTCAGAGTAACGATGCAAAATGCTGGTTACTTGCATGCTTCACCAATTTACAGGACTGGTTTCATTCACAGAATCAAGCTGTAATCAGCAGCATTCCAAGAGGTAAATACTTCCTACTGTTCACGCCCTTTTTTTCCAAATTGTCCTAGGATTCCAACAACTTTAAGTAGAGAATTAATGCAGAAAAAGACTCAATCCAATACTAATAAGCAACTCAGATAGCCCCGAGGGACTTGTGACAGGAAAACTAAAATTTTGATAATGAACTGTTTTTCTATTGAAACAAACAAGGCTGTATCCTTCGGTGTGAACCTCATCTTTGTTTGACTGAATTAAATTTTTCAGCCAAGATTTCACTCACATAACAAGAAGTGACTCCCTTTCTAGTTTCTTTGGTAAACCATTACTTCTTTAATTATTATCAGCCTTGTTCCAGTGTGATAAATTGCTAATTACTTAATACCCTAATCAGCGTTCATTCTTTGCACAGATAAACTGTGACAGCGCCATTAATTTAAATAGTAATTTCACTTAATGGCCAGAACGGCACACCAGATTTTTATGCAGCATTTTCTGAAGACTGCATCCATCACTGCAATATTCTGACATAAAGATGTCTGACGTGCACTAACTCACTTAGGGAGAGCAGATGTTGCAGAGCAGAGTTTGGTAGTAATTCCCATAGTGCATCACTTCAGCATGAATGAGCTGCAAAGGCGGAGGTAGACAATCTTCTGAAACTGCATTGCATAGCCCCTGACCTTTGCTTAATTTATCACGTGTAGCACTTGACTCCTGAACCTTGACACCTCAAACGTACAATTTTAAATATGCTCCTAGAAAAACAAAATAAGGCCACGTAATATTGATGGATTGATTTGCCTTCTAAAAATCACTCTATTCAATTGCTTAAGGGTCCAGAAATTCATATAAACCCGTGTCTGAAATCAGAAACATACCAAAACACAAAATACTTGTTTGTAAATCAGCTGGAATACATGTGTCGTGCTTTATATATTTTTGTTTCACAGGAACATAATGCATTACAGCAAAAAGAAAATCCATGGGCTGGAAAGGACTCTTCTTGGTAACAGTGATTTCTGTCAACAGTTATTTCACATTTGTCCCTAGCAACTGAAAAAATTCACAAACATTGCCGAGTGATGAATTACTAATTTAGTAAATCCGCAAAACCAATGCTTTCAAAAAGGAAAAATGAGTATTAGAAGGCTTAGCCTTTGGAGCCAGAGTAGAGGATCAACAAAATACAGAGCCAGTGTACATTGCAAACTATTCCAAAAATCCTTGGCTTACATGTGGGTATTGCAACTACAACAGATCAGAAACCACTACAGTACAATGCATCATCTGTCATGAGTCTGGGATATCAATATAGGGGCATTTCACTAGCTTTTTTTTTTTTTTTTTTTTTTAATTAAAAAAAAAAAAAAGAAAAGAAAAAAGAGAGAAAATCCAAGAGTGATTTTAGCTTCCATTATCCTTTATAGACAGAAATCTACAACTTTGGATAATCACTTAGTAGCAGTGGGCTTAGGATATGTGCATACGATGGCATCACTGCCAGCCTTTGCCAGTAGATGTCTCTATGATCCCCCCACTAAAAAGGCCAAGGGGCATAAAATAAGATGTAAGTAAATGGAAATTAGAAAAAAAAAGAAAAAAAGATTGATTTGAGATGGAAGAAACATCTCTTGTTGCAAGACAGACTCTCCAAGAGAGGTATACAATGGCAAACAAAAAACTTCTACCATTCGAGCCCTTAAACTCGCATTCAGTGCAAGCATGGGCCTGTGATCTGAAGAAACACGCTGCTTTAAGCAGAACTGATTAAGCAACAATAAGGCTTCACACAAGATTTGCACTTGTATTAACTGTGGTTTTTCTCATATGATTTTTTGAAGGAACTAAAAATTGCAAAAAAAAAAAAAAAAAAAAAAAAAAAATAGAAGGTTTTAAAATTGTTCTTATATTTTTAAGCACGGCATCCATTGTAAGCTATGAAAAAGAGGTTGGGAAGCATGACAGTTTTTACATAAAGCCATCCTTGTTACCTCTTCCCCTTTTAGACAATGGGATCAGCCTTCCAATTACCGTATCCTTACAAAATTCTACTTATCCATTTGCTAATGATAGGTAAATTATATTTTAGTGTGAGAACATTTTTTTTCCCATCAGGATTATTATAAATAAGAGGGATAGGGAACATGTAGACTTTGTGCTCTTGCATCTTCATGATGTATTTAGCAAGGCTGAATTACTCTGAGAAATTAAGGAAAAACCTATTGAGCATGATGTATACGATATGATAAGAAACCACAATCTATTCTATGCTTAATGTGAAATAATATGATCTCTTTTCAACTATGGTACTAATTCATCTTTCAAAAATGTATGTGTGTTCAGCTATATGCTGGTTCATAGTATAAAGTCTCACAGCAAATCCATGAATGATGAAAAAGCTACTGTTTTCCTTTTTAATGGCCAAAAAAATGTCATCATGATCCATTCTCAAGAAAAATGGTGTAAATGATAGAGTGCTATAGGCTAAACACATTTTAAAAAGAGGAGTGTAAAGATTTTTTAAATATATATATTTAAGGAAAAAAAACCCTCTTAAGAATACATATATACTGAAATGAAGAACATAACTTTCATCCCAAGATACCTGTATTACACTCCTACACAACTCATCTGCCCAGAGAGAGCAGTAAAAACATAAACGCTACCCCAGCAGTTCTGTTCCAACAGCATCTGTTAATTCACTCCATTTATAAAATACATATTGACAAAGACAACTGAACTGGGACCAGGGAGATTTGATTTGGTGTGAGAAAGTCAATTCAATGTGATTTTGTTAAAGGGCTCCTGCAGGCAAATAAAAGAGTTTAAGTAATAAAGTACATAAAGAGATGTTTTATGAGCCAGCCCCGTCTTGTGGCAGCCACACAATGCGCTGCTAAGCAAGAGGGTCTTGCTCCAAGCTGATGTTGTGAGCGCTGTGTGGATGCTGTGGATTAGGCACAATTAGGGATCAAAGTAGGGAGAGCACCGTGGAAGCAGTGAGGCTCACCGCACTCACTCCAAAATATGCCACTGGAGGGGAGAAAACATTGCCAAGGCTCTTAGTTCAGTCCTTCCTGACAGTCACCACGGAATGAGAATACTTTGAAAAATCACAGCGGCTAAGGAACCAGGGAACACAAAAGTAAATGGAAGACAGCTCATTTTGGGGGAAAGGAGTTCATCTTCTGATCTGAGATCTTAGTTATATGCTAGGATCCTCAGCTGTTCACCAAGAGGCTCAAGCTGGCACAAACAAAAGCACTGCCATCACCAATCTTAATACACCAAGCAGAACTGATACTAAACTTTTATTATTTCCATGTTTTGAAATTGAGTTCCCCTTCAGGACTGTGATTGGTTTTGAAATCTTCTGTGAGGCAGAGAAAATCTAAGGCTGATGGTATATAGCTTAACTAATAAATGCAGAAAGAAAAGACACAGGAAAATACCCAAATTGAGGTGTATAACAATGCTTCTAGTCTCTGCCACCAGCTAGTCTTGATGAGGAAGTAATGTTCATATTTTAAATCTAGATGATGTAGTAGCTTCTTGCAATATGCAAGAAATCCATGGGATATAGCAGATGAACAAATGACTAGCTCCAGCGATTGAGCTTTGTTAAACTGTGGAGTAGGTGTATAACAGGGACGTGGGCCTCCAACCAGATAGTATTTGTCACCTTTAATTCCTAACTCCACATCTGCAGCATGAATAGAAAATCCATTTACTGGGATGTGTGGCACCGTGAGGTGGAAAAGTCTAACCTCAGATCTACTGACTAAAAGATGACTGATCCTACTTCCTGACTAATAAAAGATCATGCATTCTCTTCGAATTTTCTGTCTCCAGACAACACAACTTTTGGACAAAGGTAAAGAAGATGAGTTATGAAATGCTAACCATTTTGCAATCTATCAGAACAGGTGAGAAAAGTGCAACAGCTTCTTAATAAAACTGGCATATACACCTTAACTCTTTGAGCATCCCACTGCTGAAAAGCGAATGCTACAGGAGGTTTAGAAAGATGAAAACTCTTTTTTCTTGAAAATTCTCACTTACCTGTGTGGGCTTTGTATGCAGTGCCTTTTTCCTCATCACCACAACAGACCAGGTCTGTGCTTATGACTTCACCACCACAGCACTGCTGGCTAAATCTGTCATGGAGTGATCCACCACAGCAGATTTGGTTCCCTGATGTAGAATAAGGCATTCCGTGGCAGCAAGAATCACCAATTCCAACTGAAACTCTGTTTTGTTCTTTGTTAGGGCAACACACTTCACCTGTCAATTTAAGAACACAAAGATTTTTTTGCATGTACAGTTCTTGAAATCCCTGAGAGGATCTCAACTGATTGCAACAAGCTTTAGTCTGGATTCACACACCAGTAGCTTAGTGTACAAGACAATTCACAAGAAAGTGGAATCACTTGGTACTTTAGAATGATGTACAAGCATGTATTTATTTGTAAAAATAATTAAAGAAACATAAATTCATGAATTCAGGGCAAAAATTCTGTGAGATATCAGAACGCAAGCATTACAAATTGAGAAGATCAACAAAAACAATTTATAAAAATGTAATTATACAGCTGAAAACCTCTAGGTAGAGGTAGCTGTACAGTAAAGGGAGCTCATTGTTTCTTTGATCAATGAAACAGTCTATTTCTTCACAGCAAAAAAAAAATCCCCATTTCTTCCTAATTCATTCTGAAGTTGTTTGAAGGACTAAAACAGTTAAAGAGCTTTTCATGTCAGTAAAGACTTCATCTGCCAAAGAACTTAAAGTAACTTTAGAAACTAAACATCATCACTACATTCAATGAGGTTGGCTGCTACTTCAACAAAAACATCAGCTGTTATTGCTCAACAAGGACTTAAGATATGACTACCAATGAGAGTGACACCATAATGGGACCAGGTACTTCTAGTTTATGATATAAACAATACAAAACTGACTGTAAATGGCAATAATTTCCATTTGGTAGTACCTGCACTTGATCAGAACCAGTGGTCTAAAAGTTACGTTTTTTTTTTCTGTGTTGCAATATTTCCTGTGGCTCAGACATCACTGATACAGCACTTGGAAGAAATAGGGAAAACATATCAGAGCTGTTCTTCTGTTTCTAAAGAGATTCCTTCCTTTCTAATTTTTAATCTCCACACCTACAGCCCAGTGTGCTTCAGCACATCTAGAGCTAACAAGCTGGCCAAACAACATCTGGGAAATATGTATGCTTAGAGAGTTTCCTTATAAATTACTTTATCAAATAAAGTCAATAATAAAACAAAAATATGAGAACAAATTTTTAGAGTATAATAGATATAATCTGTTTATATAGTTCATCATATTTTCCTGTATCCCTTGGAATCTAATTCCAATAACACAGAGAAAGTATTAAAACACAGAACACAACTTACATCTATCATCTATTGGAAATAAAATCTTTTTTGTTGTTGTTGTTGTTGTTGTTTTTAAAGAACTATTAGACATAAGACACAAAGGATCAGTAATCTTCTAATTAACCTCTCAAAATGGGATCCATTCCAAGCTAGGCTTGAAAATGCTCTTGCTCTGAAAAGTACTATGCAGTCTTACCAGTTAATTGTTATCCTTATCAAAGAATGACCCACATTAACATTTAGCTTCAGGTTATTAGCATATTTATAAAAATAAAAAAGAAAAATGAAAAAAAGTGACCAATATTGTTCATGTTGCTGCCCTTTTGAATATGGAAAAAGAGAAAGCAGCAAGTATACTCAGGAAAAAAAAAAGTTTAAAATCATGTTGAGATTTCACGCTTGTGAACTGCTGACTGAAGAACTACTTTCAGATATAAGACATTTTGTTTCATTGTACTTTTCTTTCTTGATCTAAACAACATTAAGCTAGTTAGCATAGACCACTGGCTGGGGACAAGGGTCACAGTATAATCTTTCCATTTTAGTACGCTGAAATTAATGAGGCCAGCAAAATACTCTTCTCTGGTTCTTCCATATGATAGCACTTTTTCTGATGACATAATGAAAGACATTCTAATATTGTGATATATGAATTACTTTTCAAGAGATCAGAACTTGGGACATGCTGAATGTGCTGGCAAAAATTCAACCATTTCTGAGCCCAGGGAATGTGTGCCAGCTCATGAGTAATGGAAGCATTTTAGCTCCTGATCTGACAACTGCCTACAAAGAGATATATGCTCTGAACAATGCCCCAAAAAGGACTTTCCTCCCTCTTTTCTTTCCCCCTCCATTTCAAAAATCCACCAACTACCCGGAAAACCAAACTCTGGACTACAGCACAGAAGCATGGTTTTGGCAAAATCTTAAATAATTCTTGAGATTCAGACAGTGCAATCCACCTTAAGAAAGGAATTGATTTCCATCAAAAATAATACATGTAGTTTGATATGTAACATGATAGAAATAAACAGCAGAAAATACCGTAGAATATGTAACATGCAGTATCAACCCTAAATGCTAACAGTGATGGCCAGGGAAAGTCACAAGGGGTCAAGTCAAGCAGAGAACTAAACTGCACCTCTAAATTGCCTGATGGTGTTCCTATTAGGCAGAACTGCCTTCCCCATTATTCGGCACTTACTGCAATTAAATATAGTTTGGTACAAATTAGTTCTCTGGGAAATGACCCAATAATCAGCTTTTATCAATTAAGTCTTCATTGTATAAAGTGTACTGTATTTAGAAGACAAAGTGCAATTTTCTTTGCTTATCCCACTGAACACAAGCCTAGAAGTCACTAGAAATCTTGATAAATCCCACATTTATTGCTATGTTTTCATTCTCCTTGGTTTAACAGATACATCAACTTTGTTGTTTTGTTTCTTTCAAGCACTTGAAAGGAGTTGTCTCTTACCCAGTAATACCCTAGTGTAATAACCACCACAGCACTGATGTTTCGGTTGCACAGCATGTATCTGACCACCACAGCAAACCCCTGGTGAATTAAGAATAAATGGAATGTACTTGTCCTCGCAGCACTGGAAGCCAGGTTTATTGTCGTGCAGAATCCCATTACAACATACCTAAAAGTAGTTTAAAATAAAAATCAGTAAGGCAATATCTGTTAAACAGAACATAACGTGTACTCTGACAAAACTATGTATATGAAAAATGCATACAAAACATCGAAGTACAGACACTAATCTGACTGCAGTCAAATAAAATGTAACTTGGCTAAAATCCTGTGCCCTCCAGCATTATCAGACTTCAATAAACTACTGTATATCTGACAGAATGCTGCTATTTTGTGGCCTTCAACCATACTGCACCTTAATAAAATAGTCCATTAACATGAATCATCTCCATATGCCTTGCAGGCTGTTTGAGTCTCTCTGTGGAGTAGATTGCAGTACGTAGATATAAGACACCACTGCCCTGCCCTTTCCTTTTCTTTCCTATCATTTAGTCACTTAGGAGGAGACATACCTGAAACTCATACAACTAAAAAAACAGTTTCCCAATATGGCCTCTAACTTTTTTTTTCTTCACTGTAAAATATGTGGGATCTTCTTGTAACACATGTTCACTTACCTATGACTACAGTTCTTCAGTCAACGTGATCTAAAGAGAGTAGTATTTCTATAAGAATGTTAGGTTTTACTGCTGGGCTGGTTGGTTGTTTTTGTTGTTTGTTTTTTTTTCAAAATAACATTTACATAGAAATAAATTTTGAAAAGGTCTTTTAACTGAGGACTTTTTGCTAGGTGCAGTCAAGGAAATAATGCACTTGAACAATCAAATAATTACTTTCATACTTATTCCTGTGTAAATGGAGTGACACAATGTACACAGAAAATCATATAGAGCAGGCAGTAGAACAAATGTAAAAAAACGTAACCCTGGAGCCTACAGTCAAGTGCAACCTTCATTACAGAAGGATGCTTCTTACAATTAGACTGAGAATGGCAGAATGGCACAGACGTTGGAACAGAGTTGCTCCTTTCTTCTTTTTTTTTTTCCACATGGAGCACTTCTACCTTTTACGGTAAGCATGTTCTAAGTCAGGTCATTTTTGCAGCAAAGGAGGAAAAAACCCTCATAGAAGAATCTTTACTTAGGCACTTCAATTAGTGGCTAGGAAATAAAATAAAATAAACCCATATGCTACTGGACACATGAAATATATTTTATATTACATTCATAATGTCAGAATAAATATAGACAGAAGAAAAAATGATCATTAATTCTTGAATACATAAACAATTTTTTTTCTGGCTTCTATGTGGATAATTTTTTTTCCCATGTTTTTAAATTTTGAATGGCCTTTGCACAATCTCCCTTTAGAATATTAGGTTTGGTTCTGAAGTCACAACTTATAAGACAGGAAAGAGAATTAAAATGGGCAGGGCAGAAGGTGTTCCTCATTATATTTTGATGTTACAGGTTACAGCCTTATATGTTTTGAACTGATGCATCATTCTGTGCTTTTTCAATGCACTTTCCCATTCAACATCCATGTTTTAAACTACCATTGTAGCTGAACATTTTCTCCTCTCTGTATTTTGAGCCTCTCTCTTCAGGTCCTAGTTTATTTATTTATTTATTGCTGTTCAACATGTCACTGATAATGTAATCCAATCTACTGATTTAATTAACCCAATGTCCTTCCAGATCATGAGTTAGCTTGTCAAATAAAACTCAGCTTTACACCTCTTCTCTGCTTTGTATCTTCTGGATTTTTCATTTTCTAAGTCTGGCACACACTCCATGCTGAATTTTTTAAAATATCAAATCAAGTACCATTGTGATACGGCTCCTAGAACAGATACATTTCGCAACAACTCTTGATACCTGTAAGGACACTCCTCTACTCAAGACATCAGAGTCAGTAAATGCTGTACCTGCCTGTGCAAAAGGAGGCCAAATACATGTTTCTTACATATTCCTTGTCCCAACTTGCATGCCCTCTGGGATTGTGCCTCCCTCTGTGATCCTTTGAGTCTAATTTCTCTGCCTCTTTTCATGGATTTCATTTGTCACCCCTGGTTCCCAATGATGGGAACCCTTCAAATTTTACTTGCAGTCTTTCTGTCTTTACAGATGAAGAGACTTGCACATTCTTGGCATTACCTTGGCTCAAATGCTTGAGCAGCCATTCCACTTTCATGGAGACAGTTCTAGTCTTACGAATACTCAGTAGAAACAGCTGCTGTGCATATTTCACACTGGAAAGGCCGCTTCAGTGGTAACTCCAAAGAACTCTGATTGGAACATTATTTCTGTTTTTATTGGTGCTTCTTCTCTTCTTCCTGAATTCCCTGAAAATATCCCCAGCTGAACAGCTAGGTTTGTTCCAGTACTTTCAGCAGATACTTATTATTGTTAAAAATGATTTAAGATCCTCAGTATTCCTCAGTACCCCTGTAGTCAGCTTCTAAAAAGGGGTCCAGTCAGCTCTAAAACAAATTCAGACTCTCCTCTGGCATTACCAATTGACGTAGTTGATGATATTATTATGTAGCTCCATAACATCCTCTGCAGTCAGCTGTAAATTGTTAGTAACACTTTTTTGGCAGTTCTGTAAAGATAGTTCCTATTTGCATTGATATTCAGCCCAAGGATTCTGCATTATCAATCTATAAAATAAAATGCATTCAAGTAATGCTAAAATTATGTCATAGACAAAGAAGAAAAGCAGATGGATTGAAAGCTATAGAGGCAAAAGGTTATTATTATCTCATCCTCTTAGATCTCAAAATGACAGTCCCCACTGGATGGTGTAACTGTACTTGGAATCAGAACCCTGGTGGCAACCAGGTACAGTGACACCAACATTTTAGGCAAGTCTGAGATCTCACTCTCATAAATGGAGTTGAATGCTTGATGTATCTTGCTAACTAGAAGATGTCTGTTACCTGTGGAGATGAAATAAGATGCTTGTCCTGAGCTATCATGGGAGCCCTTAAAAGTATTGGTAGACTGAGTTACTCCTAAATCAATCCTATAGACATCTTCCCATCCAAGCATGTGGAGGGACTGTGACCCAGGAGTGCTGGAACTGGGCATGGCTAGGCATAAGAAAGGATTATTATGATATCTGAAAAAAACCTGATTAACTAAGACTCTACGGCAGAGTAAACAGATATGAAGGCACAATTCCTTTTTTTTTCTTAATTATTCTTAAGAATATGTAAAAATATTCCAAATTTACCTATGTAACTAGGTTTTATAAAAATTTTGTCATCCTCAATCCCTCTACTTGCTGAAGACTTTGCTGAAGCATGTTATCTAACCTTATGGACACATGCCAGTTAAGCTAGGACTGATTTACTCAAATAAACAGATGTGCTAGGCAGCCATGTTTATCCTTCCTGTCAAACGCTTGCTGCCAAAGCCACTTTGTGAAATAGCAATTCACAAAACACTCTAAGGAATTCTTATTAGCTAGTAGAGTTCATTAAAAATTTTTGCCAGTGGAGCAAACACCAGAGAAATGATTGACCCATCATGTTCTCATGTGAGAGAATATTTTAAATTAGCAAAGCTCATTCTTTCTTAAATTATCCCAGAATCTATATAAACACTTTTTTTTCCCCCTAACATATTCATCTGTTTCTGAAACTGCTGTTTTCTTTCAGTAATTGGTACAGCCTTAGATCAAAAATCCTTGAACAGAAATTACTGCTGTTCTGTTACAAATCACTAAATATTATCTTACTAAAATGAATTTCATTTCCTGACTTTCAGGTATGTTACAAAACACACTGCATATGAAGTGTTCTCTTTTCAAAGGTTCTCTAAGCCTGAAAGAAAAGACTTCACAAAATCGCTAGCATTAACAGTCAGTTTTACATAAATATTGACACAATATCCTTCATCAGTGTTTAGATGTGTTCATTCTCTCTCCTGGAAATCACATTTATCAAGCTAGCTATCAAGCCACTATTTTGCTCCTCCTGTACTTAAAGAGAAAATTTTTTAACAAGTGGCACATGTTAATATGGTGAGTGAAGAGGTAAGCCTATTATTACTAGTTACATTTGATTAGTTCACTAACTGTAGATTTATATAGCTTCTTGCTACTGACAATAAAAAGTTCTGAAGCTGTATTAACACCTTCTGTCAGGACTCTTTTAATTGTTGACGTTCACAACCCTGATCCAATGAGTATGGAAATTATTAGCCCTTGCACCACTACTTTAATTACATTTTTATTGTACCTGTCTCATTATTTTCAGTGCTCACCCAGAGATGCCAGTGACAACAGAAGGAAAGTTCAGAGCTACACGGACAAGGAAGGAAGGCAGGCCTTCCCCACCAAAGTCAGGTTATGCTTCCTGACGAATGAAGCTGGGTTACATTGCCTTGTTAACAAAAATACATCCCTGCATATCCCATGCTATGTACTCTGTAAACTGATGTCTGACCTTAGATTTCAATCAGAACAGAGCTATGAAGCACACCTAACTGAAAACAGGGAGAGATGGGCGATTACTTGGGAACACCCAAACAACAGTGGTTTGCAAATGGTTACTGGTTACTGCAAATGGTTACTGGTTACTGCAAATAGCATCTGCAGGACATTGGGACCTTCTTGGCAGTCAACAAAAGTTATCATGAGACAGTATTCTTGGCTGTTCTGAACAATTACACACAACAATCTTTTACAATTATTTTTGCACTCAAGAGGTATACATCTATCCAGGTCTGATTACAAGCACATGGGCAATGACACCAGCCAGGCCATTTTCTTAGATCTTGTTAGAACAACAAAGTCTGTAACATTGCAGCAGAACAATAGATAACAACTAGAAACAAGAGGTACAGATTTGAGCAAGGCTTGTTTGGGATAATAGGAATGTTTTCTCATCTTTATTAGGCTTACTATCAGGAATGTGCATGTAGAGATGTCTCTTTTAGCAGAAAGGTTCATTTGCTCTTTCAGGGATTCCCAAGATAGCTCTGAGCAAGATGGTGTATTTACACAGCACAATTCTGTGCAGAGATACTAGCTTGGATCCTAACCAGGGCACATGCATGCTAGCGCAACCCTTTGTCCAACTAATTAGTGTTGCCTTTCTGATGTCACCATGCTCCTCAGCTGTACCTAATTCAGTCAACATTAGCTGAAAAGTCTCTGCATCCTGTTTTGCTGCATGGTGAGAACACACTCTTGTCTTCCCCTTACTGAAAAACTTGGATTTGTACAGGTACTGGGGATTGTATTTTTGAGATTTCTTAATTGGACAAGAAATGATAAAAAAAAAAAATCACTCCTTTTCTACAGTGTATTATAATAGCAAGCAGATGTGACAAATCCATAAGGAAAAATCAGGAAAAAAACAATCCAAGACATGTCTTCAAATTATTTATATATATGCATACATATATATACATATATATATATATATATATATGTCTGTGTGTGTGTGTGTTTTTAAAAAAATACTGTACGTATTTTCTAAAGGCCCAGTATTTTCCTCACTGAATTCAAGGAAATTGTAAGTTGGAAATTAAACCCATTGTATTTTGTACACAAGATGCAATAAATGAATGGAGCAAAATGTTCAGCTCCTTTAAAAGAATTCTGAAACCAGTTTGTCTCCTGGAACTATGTACATTGCCTACTTTCACTGACTAGTCTGCCATCAAATCTAATATGTACAAAAAGGATATTTATGTGGAAAGATGTTTACATATGTAAAGAAAATGAACAATAGGTAAAACAAAAATAATCTCCATTGTTTTTTGTTTTGCTTTTAGTAGTTATTATGCCTCATAGAGTAGTACTCATGCAAGAGAATTTATTCTGTCCTAATCAACTTCCAACTATCAGAAAAGGACAGAGTTCTTCATTCAATAGGAGAGAAGGAGAAGTTATGAATTTGATAGCTCCAAATTCAGTCATTTACAAGAGGACATGTTCCAATCACAAAATTCACCATAACAATTAAAGGCAGTCTAACTTGTTGGCAGCTCCTAAGGGAAGACAAGCATCTTCCAGACTTGGAGTAGTGTTATCATCCCTAGTGAGGGAATGTCATCTTTGCAAGTGGTTAGAAAGGTGCTGCCACTTCTGATCAGCAGGAAAATGCACGGCTTCAGTCTTCTTAGCTGTACACACATAAGAGCAAAATAAAGAAATACTAGTACAGCACTCTTATCTAGAGAGATGCAGTATTGTATTCTTAAATATTTCCCACTCTGATAAGCTTTTAATATATTTGATTCTTAACTTTCAGTAGACTATGCTGAGTTGGCTTCATTTTACCTACAAAGTTTTTTGCACATCTCCAAGGAAACTTGAAAATGCAAGTTATCATGTCAAGAGTTTTGTTTTATTTTTAAAAGAGTTGGGGACTGAGCTGTCTATATATCAGAATCATTTCATTTCTTTTTTTTTTTTGGTCAAACAAAAATGCCCCTTTCTTGTTCTGAATCCGAACATCACTTTAAGTGTCATCCTTCACACTTCACTGTATCATTAATGAATGGCAAATAGCATCTGGCATTGTGGTAAGAGGCTTTCTTTTCCAAACAAGTGCACACTGGTCAGCATTGCTTTTCTATTCTGCTATCCAGTACAATGTTGAATCTAAAGATAACATATATATGCTGAAGTAGCATAAATACTTCAGCATTGTAACTGGTATAGAGTGACAGTGAATCCAGTAAAAGTGTGAGAGAGCTGCTACATAAGCTGTAATGCTACCCCTACCCCAGACTAGTGTAAGAAAGAAAGGGACATTTCTAGAGCTCTATAGAAACCTCTATTACAAACATTTTAAATCACTGATGGTACACAAACTAGACAAAGTATCAGGAGGGGAGTTTCAATCTTCACTCACAAAAATTACAAAAAAAAAAGTGAGTGATTCAGTTTCCTCCGGATCTATTAGTCATTTATTACACGTTTTCTACCTAAATGATTAGCACTCATTCATAAACCCCTCCAGCCACCCCCAACTCTGACTACTGGGTGCAAAGAACAAATAAATGTCTCTTTGTACTTCCTTACAATTGTGTGAGTACAGCAATACTCCATTGCATCATGGCACAGTTAAAGCTAGTGACAAGTTCAGGTATACAGAAACCACTATCATTAGAAAAAAATTGAAAGTTGGGAACCTATAATAATAAACTGACACTCTTGAGGACTCAAAGTTATCATAAATTTACAAAATTATTGAAAAAGTAAAAATGCAGAAGATGACTTAAAATTAATCTAATATAAATTTTACTCAAACATACGCTAAAAGATCTATTAAAATGTCTACTAAGCTAAAAGCATGAAATAAGTAAATTCACCATTTAGAACAAAAAACTTCCTATAATTTACTTGCAAGGTTTAAGAAATACATACATTTAGTATAGTACTGCTTTCAAGGGAATGCAAAAGCTAAGGTTGTGTTGGCTGGGATAATTTATATTTTGATCTGAACCCCCCAGATAACTCACTTCCTTAATTACTGTCTTGTCTGACAGGGAATCTTGTGAATACATATTGTTTGCCTTAGTCACAGAGCATGTGATGATGCTTTTGACAAATAGGGACACTATTTCATTACATTAAATCTTACTTTCAAACTAAGAGATTTCTCCCTCATTTGTCAATAAAAACCATTACAGACTTCTGCTATGCTATTGATCCTACTCCTAAACAGGAACTAATATGAAGATTAACCTGCAAATAGCCATAATTTAAAAATACATCTGACAAATCACAATGGATCTCATTCGGGGCTGCTCATCATTGTCATGTAATAACCACCCACTTGTAGCTGAATCTAAATAGATTTTCTGAATAGGAGAATCTAGTCATTCAGCCAAGGAAGAATATGGGAGAGTAGGGGGTTGGGAGGGAAACAACAAAAGAAACGATTTTAATGACTGCTATTTGCCAGCAGGGTTTGAGAAATGATTCCTCACATACAGAGAATATACTTTTACTGGTGTTTTTGAAATTCTGCATGCACCTAGAAACTTCCCTATGGCCTTTATGTGATCCAGTGTGATAAAAGATTTGTACCAAGTACCATCATATGCCCCACAATACCTGAATACTTGAACTGACAAAGGACCCCCTGTAGCAATTCATAGCATGTGGTCTATAGTGTAAGGCTGAGGAAAATCTCAGAAGAGTGGCAAGGCGCTGGCACAGGCTGCCCAGGGAAGTAGTGGAATTACCGTCCCTGGAGGTGTTCAAGAACCAGGGAGATGCGGCACTGAGGGACATGGTTAATGGGCATGGTGGGGATGGGTTGGTGGTTGGACTTGGTGATCTTAGAGGTCATTTCCAACCTTATTGATTCTATGATTCTTTGAAAACTGACTGTTCCAAGCAAGATGCAAAAATATATACCAAATTCTGTATATGCATATGCCTACTGTATAATTTAGCACAGTGGGATGAACGCGGTATATCCAGGAGGTTAGCAGACAGATTCCTCAGTTTGTGAGACTTACTTGGTATTAGATAGAATCTCACTCCTTGGGATGAATGCCTGCATTATACACATTAATCAAAACTTTCTGAAGGGAAGAAACTTTGGATGCATGTTTGCGAAGTGAGGCAGTCCACAGGACTGGATGGAAACATGTCTCCATCCAGCAATGGGGTACATTTGAAATATTTCTGAAGCACACAGCCTAGCTTGGTTTCCTCTGCAAAGAGTTTAGCTCGTATATATTAAAGCCATTGTAACATTAAACTAGTGAGCAGTGGATTTGCTTCAAAATTATACTGTTGCTTCAAACTGCAGCTTCAGCCTAAGACTTTCAGAAATGTTAACCTGTTCACATCTTCCGAAAGGAGAAAAAGTCAGCAATCACAGACAACACAATCACTTGTCCTCAGATGTCTGAGATAATTCTGCCAGAAATATTTACACAACTGTCCCCATACTAAGCTCAAACATCCACACATGATTTTAAACACACTTCAAGACATATCAGAGTTTCATTTTTACAATGTTAGAAGAAACAGAATCATCCACTTCTTCTGAGAGATAAAGAGGTTTACACACTTGTTTCTAAAAGCATAATTCTTCCATATATCACTAACTTAAAAATATACGTGTACCTTCATCTCTGGATGATAACACACTTCTCCACAGACATTTTCATGCTTCTTACATTCAAGAGGAATGCACATTCCACTACTTCTGCTGCTTCTCGCTGCTGGAGTACACCTCTTAAATGCTTTACGTAAGACTTCATATCCTAGGATAATACCATTTGGCTGTCCAGGCGAAATCCAGTTAATTTGAAGAGATCTGTGAAAAGCAGAAAATTAGCATATGTTAAATTATTTCAAGTATTTATGTTTCTGCAGATACTTAGCATGTAGTTCCAATTTATACTATTTCACATATCCAAAACATTCATCTGGATGGTGTAGATACATTTCACACCTTCTTTAATGTCCAAAAGATGCAAAAGCATCAATACTTGTCAAAACTCAATTAACTGCTCACACAACCAAGGCCTTTAAAAATGGCTATTTAAAACACATTCCTTTCATGCTTCTGAAAATGTAATAAACTCTTCCTAGCATTCTAAACATTTCAGTTAACTGGTAAAATAAAGGATTCATCATGCTTTCTTGGTGCTCTAGCATGAACGGTTGTGTACATGAACTGTTGTCAGGGCTGGAGTAACCATTCCATCCCTGGTGTGGTGGGACAGGCAGCTGAGAAACTGAAAACCACCCCTAGGCTATGAACTATAACCAGTGCAGCTGTTCAGTCACCATTAAGAAGAGATTTGCACTCAATTTGCCTTTTCACTACTCAAAAAAAAAAAAAAAAAAAAAAAAAAGGAAAAAAGGAAAAAACTAGTGCTGCTCTGAAACTTTAACACATAAAAGAAAGAATTCATCACAACATTACAAACAGCAGTTCTCTTCTGTGCTTAAATATTTTAATCGACACAATTAAAAGTAAAAAAGCAAGCGTTTATAATAAGTGAAACTCAAGAATTCTGACTATGAGAAGAAAAGTAGGTCTGCAGCTACCCACAGAAGATTGTAAAAATCCTGTTCTTGATTTCAAGTTTGATATCAAGCCATCATCAATTTAAGTATCTTAGGGAAGAATCCTGTTGAGCTGTAGTAGGCTTATCATTACTGAAAATGTGCAGGTGCTAGCTCCAAAATCTCATTTAATATTACAATATGTCTCAAAAAGGACATTTAAAACATAAATTTTTCTCTGTCTTTTATAACGTACACATTTTACACAAATATTTCAAATGAAAAAATCATTTCTAGCATAATCTGGAGCGTTGCATAAAACAGGAATGTCTTTCACTATGACGTTTTTCTTTGGCTAGAGAGGAGGAGGTTCCAATGCTACATGTAGATCAATAGGTGGACTTCTAACACTGTACAGTATATACTCAGGCTCCAAATATCTCTTTTTAATCTCCATGTCCCAATAACACAGACACTTGTCTGCATGCCAGTAACATGATAAATTAGCATTAATATGAAGTGAAAATATTACCACAAAACAGCAGCTGCTGAGATAAACGTTAACATCTTAACAGAATAAAAAGAACTGAACTATTACTTCACTTCTGTAAGATATAAACAGAAGAATACACACTGCAACAAGCCTTTCAGAACATGAATTAATGTCACCTGTGAAAGAATTACTTCAAAGGTGGCTTGCAGAGGCACCATTTTCACTTCAGGATTTTGATCTGAACCACAGATTTAATTCTGTATTCCATACATAGCTGGTTTGATTTCATTAAGAGAAGAGATTTAGATTGAGTATAAGGAAGAAGTTCTTTACAGTCAGGGTGGTGAGGCACTGGCACAGGTTGCCCAAGGAAGCGGTGGATGCCTCATCCCTGGAGACACCCAAGGTCAGGCTGGGAAAGGCTCTGAGCAACCTGATCTGCTGTAGGTGCCCCTATTCAGTGCAGGGGAGATGGACTAGATGGCATTTAAGGGTCCCTTCCAACTCAAATGATTGTATGATTCTAACACAGGGACATGAACACACACTTGCATGTGTGCACATATGCTGAAATGTTTACATTCAAATGTTATAAGATTTAACTTGAAAACATAAAAGCAAGAAAATATGTTGTAAAAAACTCAGAAAAATTAAAAAAAGGGTAAAGAAGAGAAGTGCTTCAACCTTCATAAATGCCACTGTAGCTCTCTGCTGGTCTTTGTGCAGCGCAGATCACAGGAGCAAAGCGAGCACTTCCAGTTATATCTTTGAATCATCTGCTTTCTGCAGGTTCATTCAGACCCTTGAGAGTATCTTACAGAAGCACCGTGCCAGTTTTTGCAGTTTTCAAGTTTCTAAAAAATTTCAAACCAGGCCCAAGAATTCATACGAAGATTTTAATATTTTACCTTTTCTGCAGAGTTCAACATATATTCATTTAACAAACAATCACTTTATTCAATTCATAGATGCACATTTGGTGTGGGCATATCTTAGTATCATACAAAACTACAGCTGTCCCAGTAAATCCTGACACGGGGGTTCATTGCATAGTGTGATTGAAAGGGTAAAACCCAGTATGACGTTTCAATAGAGCCACAAAGGCATGTTCTCACAAGACAGGTAAGCTCCTTACAGACACATCCACTTCTCCTGATGTTCACCACCCATGACAAATTGAGGTGGTTTTGAAAGCATCAGAGCAAGAACAATCTATGGTGCAATTAAAAAAAATCATCAAGGTTTTCATGGAAGTGAAATGAATGAATTAGTTTCAACTTTTTGACATATGCTGTCTGAAGAAACACCCCAGCCTGAATCGAGAACCTTCTCAAGCAGGTGCAGGCTGTCTGGGACATGACGGGCACTTCAGTGTGCAACTCACTGTACCATGTACGATGCCCACAGAAAATACAGCTGAACTTGATTCACACAAGAGCTGTTTCAGGCTGTAATGCTAACGAGATGCTAGAGCAGTTTTAGAAGATAAAGAACAATTTCAAACCGACCCACAAAGTTTTGCTTTTGGTTCAGCGGACCAAACTCAAAACATGTGAAGAGGATCCAGTCTGACATTTCTGAGAGTGTGTGTATATATGTATAAAACCATGAAAAATATTAGTATTCCAGAGTTTTGCTTTACATTTTAAATATCTTTTGATAAATGAGGGCAGGACAAGGGGTAACAGTTTTAAACTAAAAGAGGGTAGGTTTAGAACAGATATAAGGAAATCCTTTACAACAAGAGTGCCAAGGCTGCCCAGAGAAGCTGTGGCGCCCCATCCCTGGAGATGCTCAAGGTCCTGGGCAGCCTGAGTTGGAGTGTGGTGTCCATGGACATGGCAGGGGATTGAGGCTCGGGGGGCTTTAATGTCCCTTCCAACCCACAAAAGAAACACAAGATTCATTCAACATTCTTAAGACAGGGAGCACTGATATTATTAATGACCTATGGATCAAATACTCTCCTCATCATGAGTTCACGCATACTACACAATCATTTCAACATTACTGCAAAGTAGTTAACTATTTCTTGTATCATGAGTTGCAGTGCTGAAGTTATTAGAGAAGCAATATTACACAGTACAGAAAGTCTGATGAACAGCTTTGCACTTCTACTGATATTAAAAACTGCTTTGGCAAATCTTTCTGTGCCTTGTTTTTCCTACTAACAACGTAGAGAGTGTAATCAGGTTTCCTCCACAAGAAACACTGCTTTGAACACTTTAGGCAAAGTGCTATTAATCTAAGCATACTTCAGAGCCATGACTTGGTGTTTTCTCTGTCATCATTTCATGACTGGATGTGGCTCCAAAACAATCTTCCCCAGGATATTCAAGTAGTTATTAATTCCTTATTTTACAAGTTTACAGTATTTCCACAAGTTTTCCAAGTATGGAAAATCAGACTTACTGGTTTTAGTTCCCCAAATCCTCTTGGAGGAATCTGCACTACATGGTCATCTTCATTCCACCAGTACCAAGATTGATTTGAAAGACATACTGCAAAGCGCAGTAGTTCAGCACTTTCATATATAAGCTCCTCTAGAACTCTTGAGCCAATACCATTATTCCAACAACATGTTACAGTTTTCTTCTGAAGCCTTTCTTACAAACATATTAATTTGAGACAGTTTTTTATCTCATTTACCCATGAACAGCTTCTGATACGGAAACTTTCCTAAGCTCCACAATAATGAATACCAAAAGGGAAGAATGCACCTAGCTCTTTTCAGTAGTCTTATTTACTTGAGCATTCTATTGCACTCTGACCAGTGTTCCTCTAGGATGCATAATGGGCTCTCTTTTCTTACCTAAAGCTCTGAAGGATTTTCCTTTTTATCCCACATATAATATGTGGTATTATCAAAGTATCAACCTTTTAACTAAGAACTGAACAGAATTCCTGCGAGGGTTTTTCACTCAGTTCAGGAACTAGTCTACCACAATGCACCAGGATTAGGAAAGAAAGAAGCATCCCATATTTGGTTAGATTTTAGATAGAAATTCTTTACTCAGAGGGCGATGAGGCACTGGCACAGATTGCCCAGAGAAGCTGTGGTGCCCCATCCCCGCAGGGTCTTAAGACCAGGTTGGATGGAGCCCTGCATAGTTTGAGCTCATGGGTAGCAGCTCTGCCCACGGCTGGGTGGCTTTGAGGTCCTTTCCAACCCAGGCCATTCTACGTCTGTATGATTACAAATAGGAAGAGAAAGGAGTATTTTAATGCAAAATGAACTGTTTCCCAACATATGATAAGTACTTAATCCACCACAAAAATTTTAAGTCAGCACTCACAGGTAGGGAGTATACAGAGAACTTTCTAATCTGTGCAATAAAATGTACTACTTGTCCACAGAGACAAACCCTGAAGTCCTAACTCAAAACAACATATAAACTCAATTTCTACGCAATTTCTATCTATTTAAAGACAGTCAGTATCACTCCTCTACAACCTTCTAGCCCAAAATACCATAACTAAGAGAAGATAAAAAACTAGAATATGACTTCAGAACTGGGTTCCATACTGTTTTCTATTTGAAGTTTGGCATTATAAAATAACTATTCCAGGACTGTGACCTTTTGTGCCAACTTTCAGCCTGAAGCTGAGTTATTAACTGCAAAGGGTGGAAAAGCAAGATATTTATAATGGTTTTGGTGGTATAACCTTCATTAGAGCAGTCTAGATGGAGCTGCTACCAGAAAGACTTCTAAGAAGTTGGTGGCTGAAATTATAATTTATGTCATGCAGCACCTTGAGGCAAATTTTAAAACAATTATTTGCAAATGCTACAAAGACATTATCCTACAGCATCCTCATCAATAATACAGCCCCCCAAACTGATTCAGAAGAGGAAAAAAAGCCATGATTCCAATTAAAGACAATAAACTGCATGATCTTTATTGTAATCTCGGCTATCCCATGAGTCTATACTGTAGAAATGCTTTTTTTCCTTCTGTCTGATGACATTAAAATGTTCTCTTGTCTACACAAGCTGTTTTTTTCTTCAACCTTTCTCTCTTACGGAGGATAAATAAGCAAAATTCATATTCAGCCTAGCACCTGCTGAAGCTGTCAGCTGTAGTGTTTGTCATATTTCAATCAAAGCTGAAGCCAGACAGTCATTTTTATACTGCACAATCCTTACATACTCGAGGACCAGAATTAATGAATTAGCTATTGATTAAATTCCACTCTAGCAAATCCACCGTGGCAAATAAATGAACTACTCAGGGCACGTGTAGGCCACGGCCAGACATGTCCGGGCAATCGATCAGTAGTTAGTATTCTTTTGGGATATAAGAACAGCTGATGATAATATGACATGTAGGAAAAGGCAGTGTAGAAACAGAGCCTGCTTCTGGCTGAGCAGATTATAAAGTAGGAAGGCATTTTTGATCCTTTTGCATTCATGTGTTATGACATATTTAGTCTATATATAATAGCAGAAACATGCATAAGTGTTTGCAGTACAGACAATACAGACAAAGGCACACATAAGTTAAAGCCAAGGGCAAAAGATGGGATCCTGAATTGAGTCCTTATCATCAAACAAGCTTTGACTATATCTGTATATGTGACAGAAAAATAGCAAGCTTAATTTCACCCATATACAAAGACAAATGCTGAATTCAAACAAAACGTAGAAATGATAAACAGCAAACTAAGTCTTTAAGAGCCTGGAGGAGCAAATCCATTCTGCTGGCCATTTCAGAAGGCTCAGTTGTTATATTTCTGTTATTTACAAAAAAACTACATTTTTTGTTGTTCTTGTTTCTACAAAACTAACAGAGCTTATGAGCTTATTATGTTACTCCGCCAGAAGTGTAATAAAATCACAGGAACAATAAAATACACGCAGGAGGTTAACTGTTTTATTGTTCGGGTAATACTGAAAAATGTGCTATCAAGCTTTGCTTTAGTCTGACTTTGGAAGATATTAACTCCCATAGAATCACTGTATATGTTACTAGTTGGCGTCTCCTAAGTATTGCAAAACAGTTACTCCTTTTACAGTTAAGAAGTTAGCCCATGCCTGTAGATTCAGTGGATATGCAGATTGCAAACAATGGTTCAAGGAGACACAGATGTGTATGCCAGTTAAGATAGCTTACTAATTTTTACTGTTGTGATGGGTGACTTCTTTTTACCCACAATTACTCTAAGCTTCCATTATCAGCATCGCATTGCTCCCAGAGCATTAATCTTCCTCTTCCTAACTGACAGCAAAATGTGATAATTTTCATTCCCCTACACTTCTTCTTTTAACTACTTCTACTTACGTCTTATTTATTATCCCAACACAGTGATACCCAAATGGCTATACACAACCAACCAAGGGGGAGATTTCTCCAGCTGCTCATTTGGCCAAAAACTCTGATACCAAAAATAAAAACCATGGGTGGACTGTTATTTTTTAATGTGCCTTATTCATTTGAGAGATTGGTCCCCATTCTGGACCTCATTCCAGGCACAAATTGCTCTGATATATGCAGACCACTCTTAGCACAGTACCTTGAGCCAATTACATGAATAACGGGGGCTGACAGCTGCTCTGGCTCATCTTCCACAGTTGTAATCTGAGTCCCATTGCTTCTCACACAGGCATAGATAGTGCAGGCTTCAATCTGATGAAGAAGAACATGAGTTTCAATTACTCAGCTGCAGAAATTATTTAACTCTGCCAATCATTCAGATTTCTTTTGTCACTCCAAATTTTCTTATTTTCTACTTAAAATTCCATATAGCCAAGAAAATACAGCAACTTTGAGATAAGTATATCAGAAATATACAATGCTTTATCACATTTTCCCACCCCATTTGGAAAAAAAACATGCAGACCTCTGAACTCTAGTACTATTCTCTATTAAATTATCACTAATAGTGTTGCAGTGAATTTGTTATTGTCTATATATAAGCAGAATCTCATAAATAATATTGAAAAAAATCTCCATCTGTAATGGAATAGGAACACAATAGCCAGTATAGTTTGATTTTGGTTCTTGAGTAATCCATTTCATTTTGCTATACCTACCACACATTCTGAAATAAAATTAAAGATAATTTTCCGTAGTATCTTCTATTTCTTCACATCTAAGTTGGAAAATTAGGCTAAAGATAAAAATGCAAACATACACTTGGTTATTAAATATCTCACCAAAATTAAAACTTGTTCCTTCCGGTTCTTGGAATGAAACTAAGCAGAAGCAAACTGAAAGAGCAAGAGAAGGGTAGTGACAGTGTTTCTGTATTGGCAACACAGAGACTGTTCAAAATACAAGAAGAAAAAAAAAATAAAAAAAAAATGCAGGAATGCAGGAAGATTACCAGTGAGATGCATGTGTATCCATGATAATACTGCTTCCAGAACAAGAGGAACCCAAAGGAAAAAAAAAAAAAAAATAAAATAGCTTAAGCTTATTTTGATATTACCTATCACATTGATAAAAATGTAAGTCCAGTATAAAAACTAAGAAAGTGTAAAAGAAATAATAATTATCACAAGTGGCAGAAAGTGGCCATGGTAAATTATTAGAGAGGGTCTACAAGTGAGGCAGTACACTGAATTTGCATTGTTATTGAGAAAAGACAAATGCGTTTCCAGGCAGCATTCAGAAAGTCATATGTGTATTCATGGATGGAGGTTTGCTGTTTCAGAGGGGCTGCAACATAGAAATCTGTTACAGTACGCCTGCCTGTGATGTTTATTTACGGCATGTAGTAACTGGACGGAAATTTTTCAGAACAAACTGCACATGGCTACTACAAAGTCTTCCTAAAATATAAAGAAAGCTATTCCTGAAGAAAATAGACAGAAATAATTACAATTAAATGTCAAACTGTATTTTTGAACACATTAGTGCAATTCAAGGATAGAAAAAAAAAAATATGTATTTCTACTGCATATCGTATTTTTTCTGTCTAGAGAGACAAAGATAAAGTGGAAAAATATAGAAAAAAACATTGTACTTATTAACAGCATAAGAACTAATACTATGATTTGAGAGATCAAGACTGCTCCATCCTCAGAAGAATGAGGAGAAAAAAATGATAAAAGAATGACAAATGCAATATCATTACTTCTTTGTGCTGATACATTATGCATGCCTGATGTTTCTAAAACAATTGCAATTTTCTTTTAATGAGTAGGAGTAGAATCTTTGCTTCTTTGTAATATATGTTGGGGCTTTGCTAATGTTGTAGCACAGAGCATTTAGTGGAAAGTAAATGGAGTTTTGATGGTTTGAAAAAAGAAATAATGGAAATATGTGTTATGAGAAAAGTACACAGACCTAAAATATACTGAAAATAAATTTATACCTTGTATATATATGTGTACACAAATACTACTGCAAATACATGGCCGTGTATGTAAAGAAATTTATGAAATTCGGCTTGTATGCTATGTAAGACAAAGAAGATATTCTAACCTGTATATCGTATACAGTGAATGGAGACAGATCTGCTAAAAGAAAGGACCCAGGCTCGTTCATTCCAGTCTTGTACTGCTTATTGTTTACATAGATAGAGTACTCTGTGACAACACCATTCGGGTTTGAAGGCGATGTCCAGATGACACGTACAGCTGTACTGTTGATGATGACAACCTCTGGAGGGAACATGCCCTCAGGCTCTAGAAATAAAGGAAGAAACTGAATAAACTCCAGCTGTCTCTGCAAAAGCACTTGTTTAACCAAATGCAGATTAGTATTTAGGTTTAGCAAAGGGTTCACTGCTTATCTGCTTTCCTCTGATGAAGTTATCACAGTCTGTAGTCTTCTGTAAATTGGCTTATTATACTCTCAGTTAGAAACCATGAGAGCTGATGGTAAAATGCTTTATACCACCAGCATAGTGTCAATCATCAGTGGTATGTGGCCAGTGAGATATGATGATAAATTATTCACCCATCGGCAGTGCCAACACATAAACATTATTTTTATGTCTCCCCCAATCCCAATCTTTTCAAAAGACAGAAAAACAAAGCATTTTGCTTTAAAAGCAAAACCTGAGATCAAAATACTTTGTCTGCTGGAACGTGACGTTATCAGCCTTATAGCTGAAGCAAGATGAAGCAATATGCAATATTGTCATTATGTAAATGGCCTTGAATGTTGATTACTATAGGTAATGATGAAGTCTAACACTTATTTAAAAAAAAAAAAAAAAGAAAAAACAAACCTTCCTTAGCGTTAAATTACATAATTATCTAAGCATGTCAGAAATAACTATGCAAAGTCCTCTTTTTATCATAAGGACCCATCTTTACCAGTTGAAAAATTGCCCTTGTGATCGATTCTATTTTATAAACAAAAGGTGCTGACCTTTGGCATCAGAAAGGAAATGGAATCCTTATTTAAAGGGCTTTACTAATGACCTGGAACACTTGCTTCTGAGGTAATGATTTTATAATGTTTATAATGAGACTTTATAAAGCAAAAAGATTAGAAAGACCATTCTAAACACATTTTAGATTCACTTTTTTTTCCCCTCATCCCTACCTCCTAACACACATGCATTTGCTAACTGGCATAGAAATGACTCATAAAGTAATTTTCTCGGAGGGTGAACTTACACTTAGAGTTTCTGGTGACTCAGGAAAGGCCCCCATATATGTCTGTCATGTCAAAAGCACATCGCTTCACAGAGCAAATCTTTTAAAAAAAACATTAATTGTTTTTAAATTCCACCATTTATTGATAGGAACTCAGTTCCAAACTTAGTGTACACAGATGTATGTAGGAGAAGATGAGAACAAACTGGGTTAATATCTGCTATTAGAGCTTTTGCTTCTGTCTCAGTGGGACCCGATATTGATCTACCACATGATGACAACCAGCACTTAAGCATTTTAGCGTTTTAGCCCTTTTTCCTCTTATACCGGAAATTTTATAATGGAAGGATGACTGATCTCAACCCTAACAAAAATCAATCAATTTCATTCTCAGAGTTTAAGTCAAGTTGCATTCACTGCTAACCAACCTCCATCTGAAGTAATCACGTGCACGACTTCACTGTTGATGCTGTGGGCTCCGTTAAAAACTTGAAAGAATATTTGATACTCTGTGTTGGGCTGCAAATCACCTATGACTGTATAGTTTTCATCAGCCTGAATTCTCAGAGATCTTCCATCAGCAGTGGAATTCAAGGAGAGGATATAATATTCAACATCTCCTTGCAAATCTTGTAGTGCTGAGAAAGGAAAAACATTGGGACAACAACAGAAATATTCAGTCAGACAGTTTCTCATCAAAAACATTTATCTTGAAGGCAAAAGCAGATTTTTGCAGACCTCCTTACTGTAAAATTATGCAAAGATTCCATCGAGTGCTTTAATGTCCTCCACCCTACACCAATAAGCACAGAACGCTCTTCCAAATTTCTCAAAATAATTGACAGCCCATCACCATACGGGGAAAGCTTTCTTCCTTTAAATGTCAAGTAAATTAAGTGATGAAACTCTGCTGCCAGCAATGGTGCATGGACCTTGCATTTCACCACTGCAAAACAATGTCTTTTGTCCGGACAGAACGCAGACAGTTAAACCTTGCGCTATGCTACTAGCTTAAGACGAGAAATAACGATTTTTTTTTTCCCTTCCTGACATGCAGAATACTGTATTCCTGTTTCATCACTTTAGCCATGGGAAACAAACGTTACACTCAACTCTACACAGGTGGCCATTTAGCCACAGTGAAAATGGAATTCTACTGCTGTCACTTTAGAACAATCATGAGAGCATCTACATATAAATGCATCACACCTTCAAAGAATTATATTTACAGGGGAAAAAAGAAAAAGTATTATTTCTTCCTAAAGTGTGTTTTACCCAGTGGTAGCTTCCCCAGTGAAAGGAAGAAACAACAGTTACTATTTTCTAGCTCCACATGGAAGGAGATCCATTGGTCTGAGCTAGGTGGATAAGGAAGAATTCCAGACAACCCTTGCTTCTCCATTTTATCAACTCAGATATAGTCTTATTTTATCTGTCCTGCAACTGCTTTTCCAGCGGGAATCAAGATAAATCTTCGAGCACTGAAACACTGCTTTAGATGACATATTGTTCCACTGAACAGAACTCAGATAACTAGACAGAATTCAAAGCCAGAAATTTGTTGAAAACCAAAAGCTTACATGTAAATTTCATAATATGCAGTTTTGTCATAGAAATTCTTAATGGAGCAATAGATTATTTTTATTTTAAGTGGCACAGATTAAAAAAAGGTCAGAAAGCTCTTGGAATATGCAGAAAGAGAGAACAGCAAATTAAGGACTCTGAAGTTTGTCAAGAAAACAAGAAAATTATTTAAAATACTATGGAAAAAGAAAACATGAGCATTTAAAATAGGGAATACGATTATTGTAACATATGAAGTAATAAAATATGCTAATGTTTTTCCAGTAATGAACAGATCTGCCTTGGCATTTAAACTCTGCATTCACAAATACGTATATATATTTATACATATATATGTATAAATGTATGTACGTACATATATTTTGTCCAATATGTATGGAGGAAATATCCAAAGGATGAATGAAAATAACCAGATTGCATTACCTACATCTAGAAGGTCAGAGGTTTAGATTACTAAGGTAATGAAACTTCAGTGAGCTGCTTCAGATCTATTACATTTGTCAGTTTTTATAAGCATGCTTTCTTCAGGCACGCAATTATAAAATAAAGACACTACATTTGTTGCAATTCACCACCCAGTCCTTATAAAATCATTTGCATGTAAGTCATGAAGAAATTCCCTTCTGCTGCATTAGCTAACTAACTAGAGAAATTGGCTAAATCCATTTTAAGATGCAGGGTAAAAGGAGAGAGAAAGTGAATCCTCTCATCTTGAAGGAACGTGCATGTAGATTTTCATACAAAGAGATAAAATATAACACAAAGACAACAGAATTTTGGGTGCTATGGTATTGATTTCTCATGAGCTTGCATTACCTAATTTTTTTGCTTTCACTATTCTCCTTCTGCAGAAATACTATATAATAAGTACAAACATGACTGAGAAAGCAAAATGTGCACATTTTTCCCCCCGTTTCTTCCCTCTCCTTTCAAGGACACTTAGCTGCATTATAAATCAAGACAAGGACTGTGTTTCCTATGAGAGCAAAGCAGACCAACGTAAGTGATGGCAGGTTAACATCTAGTTACTGGAATAAATACTAAGCACACTTACTTGGTTTTGACCATTCCACTTCTACAGCAGTATGATTAACAGCACGTGCAATGAGGATACTTCCTTTCTCCGGTAATCCTGCTAATGTAGTAGCTATCACTTCTTCACTTGATGTATATCCTACCTCGTTGTGCACTATGAGCTTGTACTCGTATGTTGTGTACCTAAGACATTTTAAAAATAATTACATGGAAGAAAAAATGCAGATGGAGAAAACATTTGTTTTAACACATCTGCCTGCGCCAAAGTTTTGTTGCTCTTTTTTCCCACCACCCTCTTCAGAAAATTGCAGCTGCATGCCTTGCACCAATGAAGACTCTGTAAGAGCTGTCTTATTCTTGGAAATAATTTAGCACCATTAACATGGTAACAAGAATAGAGCACGTTATTTCACTTCTTCATAGTTGTAGCTTCTGAGGTGTTGAGAGATTATAGCTCAATTCAATATGTAATTACAGTAGTGGCATCCTGCCAAAATTTGGATCAGAATTTAATCAAATGAGGCTTTTTTCCTCTTTAGGGAAACACATTGATTTTAACTTGCAGAATCTCATTTGTAAAAGTGATTCACCACGCAGTCAGGAATCCGCCACTGCAAAAACATGAAAAAAAGCACCTAATAATACAAATCCACTTAATAAAGTAATTTTCTTTGTAACTGTTTATACTGAACTTATACAGATTTATTAAATACTACATGTATATTTAGTAAATCAAGTGAGTATCACTCCATAATTTATTCTCTAACTCAAATGACATTAAGGGAGATTCCATAATCTCAAAATTATTTTCATCATCAGAAGCTTGATGCAAAACTGGGTAATCACAATAACACGGGATAATATTGTTCAAATTTTTGCTGAATCTACATCACTGGAAGAACTGTCTATGAACACAATAAAGGAACTGCAAATACTCAATATTTGGAGATTTCTCTATAAAAAGTCATTAACACTGTATATTTATTTTGATTTTTAAAAAATTTTTTGTACTCTTTTATTTTAGAACTCTATATAGTGCAAGCACCCAGCCTTATTTTCCAAAGAGCTAAGCTTTAACAGTTCCTCTAAGAAGAGGAAACTAATGGGACCTCATAGATCCCATTATAATGATAGGCATTTTTTAAAAAGATGATAACATACACTGTGAACACAGCACTTGTGAGCATTTGATATTTTCCTGGACAACTGCATGGGATCTCGTCTTGCAAGTTAAGGGTGGAAATATCAGATTTGTTTTTGGATTCACATTTTCAACACTGAAAACTATTAGAATACTAATCTATTAGAAATAAAAAAACCATTTGAAGTAACCACTACAAAAATAGACTTCTGGCAGGAATATAATAAAAAGACACAGGAATATAACAAAAAGACACATTTTTAAACATGACACAAATATGTAAAATAAATTTTAAAATTCAGATTTTCCATGAAAAGTAAGGCTTGAGTCCCTCTACAACATCTTTTCTCCAGCCACAAATTCCTCTTGAGCCACCAAAAGCAGAAAGACAGCTATAGGCTGCAAAGCCCCCTCCAAAACAAGCGTTCAGATGCATCCAATGGCTGGGCACACTTTTCTGGCTACAATTGCTTCAACCCAAAACTTCCTTTTGCCACTGAGTCCCTGTGGGAACTTGTTCCAGCACTGCTGAAAAGAGCTATGTTAAAACCAAAGAATCATAGAACCAATAAGGTTTGAGAAGACCTCTAAGATCATCTAGTCCAACTGTCAACCTACCACCAATATTGCTCACTAATTACATCCCTCAGCACCACATCTACATGGTTCTCAAATACCCCCAGGGAGGGTAACAACTGCTCCTCAGACAGCCTATTCCAATGCCTCACTGCTCTTTCAGTGAAGGTGTTTTTCCTAATAATCAACCTGAAAATTCTATGGAAAATTTCAAACATGATTTAAGAAAGAAATAGACATGTGGTCAGGGTTGGATTAAAGAATGACTCCATGATGCATGATCAGACACTTACGGTAAGCAGGCAGGGATAAGCCAGAGGCCTTAGCCCTTGGCTCAGTTCAGTCTATACAACAACAGTCAGGAGCAGAGGTCACGTTCCGCTGCTTCACATCATGCTCAGGAGAGATGCCCAGACAGATTTTATCAAAGTAGAAGTAATGTACATGTATTTGACGGGCAGCGATTGATATGCAGTCCTCATAAATCATGCCAGCACACAAGCACAGAGAAGACACACATTCTGAAAACATTTACGAATATTTTACCAAAACTTTACTTGCAAAAAAACAATGCAAAATCTGTATTGTGTCTTCCATAAGGATTTCTGAAGAGGGCATTTGCTTGTTTTTAAGATGTTAGCCTAGACTCTGTGATGGGAAACAAAGACTGAATGAGAGCAAATGCCTGGTTCTATACCCCACAGTATGTCTGTAATATCCTGAGAAACAAAATGCGCCTTCCTTTTCCCCATTTTCTGCACTCTACATTTAATATTTATAAATACATTTAACTATGATGAAGCTACAACAAAGCTGCCCTTAAATTACATCTGTTCAAAACGCAATAAATACTTTCCTCAAGCTTAGAGATATGAAGGCAATCATTAAGCTAAACACATAAGAAAAAACAATGCAGAAACCACCTTTCAGATGTATTCCAACTAGGACTTCACAGTCATTCTGCATGTGCTATGATTTTGCCAAAATTAGACATATGTACAAAACTAGAGCATTTGTACATATAAATATAAATGGCTTGATTGCACACAGATGCTGAAACTTCACAAGACTTGCACATTCATTTGACTTTTAGAGCAATATAATACATGAAAGAGTCAAGAATGACCGAGTAATAATAAATCCCCACATATTAGAATGATTAACACCAAAGATGATGACAAAAACTATTTCATTACATAATTAATATGTTCACTACATAAAGACACAAGAAATACTTTGAACTATTAAACATACACTATACAAAATGCCAGCATTTGTTTTTATAGTTTTTGTAATCTCACCTGCTAAGACCCTTATCTTCATAAAACCACTGAGTTCCTGAGTAAATATTGTGCCACAGATTTAAATCTTCAGGGGGATTTGATGCAAGTGGTTGCTGGATTTTACGTCTCAGGAGCTCATATCTAACACAAAAGACAAGCAGAACACCAGGATTATCTCAACTAATGTTATTACACAAAAAAAAAAAAAAATCTTTTTTTTTAAAGCCACATATTATTTTGTTTTCACAGCTGTAAACTTTCTGAGATAAACATTCCATTTAATGTTTCATGATTTAAAACATTTAGTTACTTAAACTGCTTTGAAAATGAAAAATGAGCACTTTCATTGGAAAGACTAAATGTATTTAATAATCCACGGATTTTAAAATTGTGGAAATGGTATGAAGATGAAGTTCAAGTCCAAATAGTCCAGACACAGTGTCTTGCACAGACTTGTTGCAGAATATGAAATTGAGATGTTTCTCTTGCAAACGTACTGTAATATGTAACCTTGCTATTACTATTTTACACTACTTAAGTGCATTTGTGTTTAACGTGTTCATAAATAATCTCAGTGTTGATTATAGATGACAAACAGGCATAGAGTGAGTTTACTTTTCCATTGACAGGGCTTAGCAAAACAACATTGTATTTGAGCAGAAAGACCAGACTACTTATTCCTGGCTTTCATGGTAGCTGAATGTGTATTCCTGTCTGTTATCCAAACAGCAGGTCAGCTGAAGGCCATCTTCCAAAAGGTTTGCCATAGGACTGCCTGATTCAGACCATGCCCTTCCACTCACTCTGCATCACTCACTCTTTCTCATATTTTATTAAAAGTCTGTATGGAATTTAACAAAGATTAAATCATTTCATGTCTATACAAACTATACATTGTATTTTGTAATCATTCCAGGGATTACACAGAAAACTATATTCTAAAAGAAACAAATTTATATAGATTTGTTCAAAATCCTGTAGGATTATTATTCTTTATTACATTTCACAGAACAATTTTAATAGGACTTTCATTTCAGCTTTTTGGTATTGTTTCTTTGTAAGTCACTAGAGATTTATCTTCCTTCTACCTTCCTTCTATTTATTCTACCTTCTACCACTGTGGAATTGCTTTTGATGGTGAGCTGTGGTTTTTATCAAAACATAGTTACATATGTCTATCTAGTCACTTAAATTGGCAAAATTCTAAGTTCTGAATTGCTTTGCGTCCCCCAGTACAGCTGGAAATGTAGTTCTTTCAAATTCCAGTACAGAATTGTAGGGGTTGGAAGGGATTTCTGGAGATCATCAAGTCCAACTCCCTGCTAAAGCAATTCTGTACAGTAGGTTGAGCAAGAAAGCATCCAGGTGGGTTTTGAGTATCTCCAGAGAAGGAGGCTCCACAACCTCTCTGGGCAGCCTGTTGCCATGCTCTGTAACTCTCATAGTAAAGTTCTTGTGTTCATATGGAACTTACTATATTCCTGTTTGTGCCCATGGCTCCTTGTTCTCCTGCTGCATGCCATCAAAAAAATATTGAAGACTTTTCCCTTAAGCACTTATTTCTGAAAAGATTTCCTTTGCTGTACAAGCATTCTGCACTGGAGAAGTTCAACATCCTATCACAGTAATCTTTCTGACCACTGGCTTCATGTGCAATTTTTTTTTATTTTTTTTTTTGATGTTAAGATCATTCCAGATTTGAGGCCCTGAATTAAGCAGGTATATAATGGATACTGCATACAATGATTTTGTGTTGCTTCAAGTGCAGAAATCAGCTGATAAGCTCTGATTCATGGGAGTTGAAACCTCCGCACCATGGAAGCAAGGCCATACACATGAGTTCCAGCTAACTTTCTTCATTGACTTGGGGAAATAATCCTCAACAGAGACAAGCAAGTCTCTGTTGTGACATTGACCATAGCAATGTGAAACCGAACTATCATTGCTGGAACTGGGAACATAACTGTGGAAATCAAATAACAAAAACTAATTTAACTGCAACTTCATAAAAATATTCAGGTGACTTTATACCCCAAATACAACTCTCACATCAGTGGTTTATCAATGCCAACATAACCCAAAGACAGACTATTGCAGTTTCATTAGGAACAGTCTTGGCATAATCTGTCTAACGTAATTCATAGACAAGCTACAAAAAACTTCAGAATTTTTCTGAACATTGGATTATGATCATGTGCAAATCACCTCCACTGGCAGCTGCTGCTGCTGCTCTGTTTGCTGCAGACTTATTGCTCCATCATGCTGTACAGAGCAGCTGCTCCAGTGGTGGTTCTTGTTGAGGACAGCATGGCAGGCACACCATGAAGGAAATGAAATCTGCAGATGTAGGTTGTGTTGAATTACTTCAATAATCTATGGTAAAATGATCATGTTGCTAAATCCAGAATAACAGGCTGCTTTACAGTTGTAGTGTGCTCTAATTAAGCCCGAAGAAAAAGTCAAGCTACTGTGGTATAACAATGTAGGCAACTGAATCAGCATTTCATGATAATTATTGAGCCCATCAATGCACCTAGAAGAGAGCTACAGATGGCTTATGGAGATATAAGTTTACAGACAATATTTCGTAAAACCTTAAAGCACCAGATAGAAAGATTTGACTTTTTAAAATTATGTGCAAAGGTATATTTCACTTTCTAAATCTTCATGCACTCAAATCCTTTTTTTTTTTTTTTTTTTTTTTTAATACACACATGCAATACACACAGAGTAATCACAGAATCAAGTCAAGATCCCCATTCCATGGTTGCAGAAAAATCTCAGAGGAAAAGCCTTATTTTAATTCGTGTGGAAAAATCCAGATTTATATACCTACCACTTCCTTACAGTAACCATTTTCATCTCTGATTAGAACCTTGTATCACTGTAACTTCTCTTTTTCTTACTCTTTCATTCACAACTTGATTAATAAGTTTAGTTCTGAAGCTTATTTTGTGTCATAATGCCACCTTTGTCTTTGTCACAAATAATCCATATACATTCACAGAGATCTCATGTTTTTCTTGACATCTTATCAGTGAAACATTGCCTGAACTCACCATTAACAACTAGCTGATCCTACAGACCAAAACAGTTATATGGCTTTGCAAAGATCCCATGCATGCTCTTTCTGCCTTTTCAGACAGTGCTGATTTGAAAGACCCAGAGGACTCTTGAAAGCATTTTGAAAAGTAAATTCCACAGCATAGATGCCATGTGCTCTCAATAGTCCTGTCTCCTCTGAAGTTCAAAGTGATTCAAAGTTCACCCAACATTGGCTGCCTCCAGACATACTCAATTTCTGAAAGTCCTCTCATGGACACCTGAACCCTATAGAGGAACTTCAGAATGAGAAATGAAGAGATTGCATGATAAAGTTTGCATCATCTAAAATTTTCTGAGTCAGACATAGATATGGAGAAGAAAACTGCCAATTCATCAGCAACTAAAAGCTTACCTCAAATGAGGACCATTTGGCCTTAGTGGTGGTTGCCAAGATATGGCAATAAAGGACTCGCTGATTGGAGTCACAGACAAGGGACTGATGCCCTCAGGAGCAGTTGAAGGTGTGGTCACACTGGTAGGCAAACTCTCTGTGCAGCCTCCTAGTAAGCCATTGCCTCCAGAACAAGCTACTACAGTGATGGAATAGTTTGTGTATGGTAAAAGATTAGTCACCAAGTAACTTAACGTTGACACAGAATTTCCTGCAATGACAATTCGTGGATCAGGCATGCGAATCTCATAGTTTAGGATTTCACCATTCTGTATCAGAGGAGGTTTCCATGAGACCTGAAGGAGGAGAGAAATGTAAAAATAAACAACTGACTGCAGAATGCAGAAAAACAGATACAACGTGATATAAATGGACACAGGCATAAACTCAAGATGGGCTTTTACTGCTCTGTCATGACAGACTTTGCGTATGACTCAGGTATCTGAGACTGATTTTTAAAGGTACCTCGGTCAGAAATCTAACCTTTAATTTCAGAGAGGGTTTCTGGCCTGGGGTTTCAGAGACGGTACTAGCCATTGAAAATCTACTATCAAGCTGGACCAATAAAATGGGAGTGCTTTACTCTAAAGGTGTTCAGATGCATTAACAAAAATGCACTGACCATCATAAATACCACTGTTATTTATTTGCTTAAGATATACTGCTTGGTGTGTTTGCCTATTACTGGTAGAGTAAGAACAAATCTTTTTTAATATTTGCATCATTTTCAGAAATATGTAATTGCTCTAGCTCCTAAAAGAGCCAAGGCTTTTCATACTTCTTATACCTATTTATACCTTCTTATACCTTATTTCCTATTTTTCCTTTTCATTTTTCAGTAATAAATTACATTGCTAATACCAGATGAATAACATTTTTTCCATTTTCACAATTATAAAATTATGCTGAGAATACTTAATGCTGCTATGCTTCCTGTCTTGATTTGATTTATACTTTTTTTTTTTTTTTTCAAATGCATTTTATCTATGTATTATTCTTACCAATTTCAGTGAGGAATCATACTCAAATCATTGTACCATAAACTGTGATAAAGTGCAAGGATGCTCTTCATACTTTTGTAAGGCTTTTTGCCACTGTATCATGACAGAGGAGATTTCAGTCCAACACAATGAGGACATGTAACTATTATAAAGAAACTCAAAGTTTATAAAGTTTGCATAATAGCACTGATTAGTCCTTCATTCCTAGAACTCTCAGTGCAGGAAGTATAGCACCAGTTCTTTCCTCATCCCTGTGCCTGTTTTCCCTGCTACTGACCCACTCATCTAAAACAACTGCTGCTTTTTTCCTCCTGAGCATGGGATATACAAGATTCAAATCCAACGATGGAAAGGACACAGAACTGGAGAACATCAAGACGAAGATATGTGAAGAATAAAATAAACAAATATAATAATGAAGTAGTGATACCAAGATACTTCAAGGTGAATGTTTTTCAGTAATTCTCTTCAGTACCTGAAGGAAGTATCTTTAAAATGGTATATACACTATTACAGAAGGCAATGGAAACAGAGAAGCTTTATTTAAAAGTGATTTTTAAAGGACTCCTGGGGATTAGGAAGTGTTATATCTTAGGTACAGAAGGACCTCTCAGGCTGTCAGACTTGCAAGAAACCTGGCAGCAAAGTACCAGAGAAAGCTGAAGGATTTTGATAACAGAATCTGGAATACAATTAAACAGAGAATTAGAAACAGGGTGATTCTGAGTAAAGACAGCACAAACAAGATTACTGGTGCCCACATAGGAAAAGCTTAGCTCTGGCTAATTATCAAATGCTGCATTCAGATTTTTGTTACTTGTGGTCCCAAATAATGATCAAACAAATAAAGTACTATAAACACAGCACCGCAAAATTTCACAGAAGGAAGGACGCAGTTCTGCACTGTTCTCACAGACACTAAGCAGAACTCTCATTCTAAAGTAGTTAATGAGATCTGGTTGTAAGTTTAAGAAGCAGACAAAAGTGGATTATTAAAGCAGGCAACAGGATGTTCTGTTTTCAAGTGCAATTAGAAAGCATTCAGGTCAGTAAATTTTGGGTGAAGTCTCCAATTCCAATACTTTTTGTTGCTATCATACTGCACACACCAACAGGATGCATTGTATAGAGCACAGAAAAAGGGGAGTGTGCATGGGTTGCTTATTTTTGGGGACTTTGGTGTTACTGAAAAAGCAGAGAAAACATCAACGTATGGAACACCACAGTAAAACACACATTTCTGCAACAATTATATATATTATATATTATATATATATATTTATTTATATATTTGAGGTGTAGCACCTGTTCTGAAATTTTGCTTTGGTGTGAAGTATGACTGAAGATAATATATTCTAGTTCATTTTTCAGAGTGCTAATACAGTAAAATTTGTCATTACCAGCAAGAAAAACCCTCTTACTTGCTGCTAAATGCAAGGCAGCTTCTAATAGCAGAACTGCATGTCAAATGCTTTGGAACATTCTTAGTATTACCCTCTCAGAAGAAAACAGTGTCTAAGGATGCTCGCCTTATACAAAATCTTATTTATAATATTTTTTTTTCCTTTACTCAGCATTTTAGATACACAAATTCTATGTCTAGCCAAACAAAATTACATAATAGTATTTGCACGGGACTTGTCATATATTGTAACTCCTTGACATAAGGACTGTGTTAATGTCGTAAGAAGAACAGACACAACTCCAGAATCTCAGCTCATGAGTCTTATATGGAATATGGAAGTCACCAGGTGTTCCTTCACAGTATTTGCTGTGCACTAGAAGATAAAAAGTCTCATAGTGTATATAACCTATATGCTGCAAGGGGCTTACATTGGGAAATTGTTCAGTTTCTTTTTTTTTTTAAGAGAAGTGAAAGCCAGGCTGACTAATTCAATCAGCAGGACCATAACACAGAAATGAAACTTATTTTCTTCTGTGCATGGGTATATCATACAAAGATATGAAGAATAGTTATTGTTTTGTTGAATATTTTTAGAACTAGACAAAAGGATGACCAAGGATACCCACAGTCACTGGTCAGCTGACGTGCTTTGAGTTACCTATGTCAGCTTGCAGTGGCAGGACATGCAGCTGCCAACCAGCCTCTCTCTCTTCAGGAAGGAAAGCTGTTGTGTTTTCACTTCTGTGACAGGCCAAGGTCAAGGGACTGCCTGACCAATATGATATAAAGGAAGGTGATGGAGGCAGCTTGGTTAACACATATGACACTGCTGGATCACTTCTCCACTTCGATGCGCCAAGGTTTGAGGTAAGAGCTTGGCAATGCATGAAAGCAGGAAAGCTCACTAGACAGGCTGTGTTGGAAGCAGTAACAGTTTGTTCATTGATTTGAAGCTCAGCACTGAGACCATGAAAGAGGATGCCCATGAGGAAGAGAGAATAAGGTAACTACTGGGAGAGATTAACTGATTCAATGTAATGACTCTGGAAGCTGTCATTTAAAGATCAAAGCACCTTATTTTCTCCACCACAAAATTTAAAGAGACAGAAATTAGCCATTTTCTCCCCATTAAACACTTATAACCTTGAAAGTCTTTTTTTTTTTTTTTAATTATTTTTTATTTTTTTCTGTGACAGCAGTTGAAACCCGCAGTTTAGTTCTGAGCTATGGTAAGGGAGGCATTGGCACTTAACTATTTTAATGGTTCAGGCCTGGCTTTAACAGTTTGTTTTTAAATCAGCATGTTTGGCTTCATTTTATTCTAATTTCTCCTTGCTACTGCTTGTAATATCTACAAACTTAGAGTAATAAATACACTACTGAGAGCTTTTCACCATTGGTCTCAGAGCGCATTGTAAATCTCAAATTGCAAGCGTTATCATTTAAGTTTTACAGATGAATAGACTAAATCCCAGAATAAGTTACATAACAGAAAGAAGAAAACCTGAAAAGAAAGACCATGCCAATTCTGCACTCTAGACACTGAACCACCGTCCTTTGCAAAAGAAAAACAAAAAAATCAGAAGTAGTTGGGTGATTAATTTTGTTACAAGGTCTCATATGACCTCACAGAAATTATACCAGGTTTCAATCAGAATCCAGTATCACACAAGAAAAGCAAATCCTGACTGAGGTCAATGATAATTACTCTTATAGACTTTGCAGATGAATTACATCCAGCTTCAGCACTATCACAGAACTGTACAATAAGGTTTGCATTAACAGACTACTGCTACAAAAACTTCTCTAGCTCTCTTATAGGTGGGGGGATATGCAGATGAAAACCTGATTAGTTAACCTCGCTGTATGATCTGTACTAAATGAGCAAGCTGTGCAAGAAATCACAATCCTAAAATGCGGAAAACCTCTGGTGTGTAAGTTAAGGGTGTTCCTATGGGTGTTGGTGTATCCTAAGTCGCTCAAGCAGCACTTATGTGGCAAATAAACCAAGGTCTCCCTGACCTTAGCAGCACTACAAGGCAATCTTCACACAAGGATTGATTGCTCCTAAATAATTTCCCCAATGCACCAGGCATACCTGCATAAAACTGCAATAGAAGTGAACAAATCCCAACCTTTTTCCTCCTCCAAATAAAGCTGCTAGGTCTTCGTGCATTCAAGGCCTAGACACCTTCAACATTCAAGGAGCAGACGTCAGGGTTGCTCATATTCTTAAAATATTCTTAGACAACTGTCACTTGAAGCATTTTGAGAATGAAGAAACAAAACACTAGGAGTTTAACCTGAAGGAGAGGAGAGGTGGTCTTATCAACATCATCCTTTATCACAGAGGTAAAATGCTAAAGCATCACCTTTGTGTTATTCACCAGCTTCAATGACCAACAAGTTATTCCAACAACAATTCCAACAACATCCAACCCTCTGTAATAAGAAGCAACTTCACAGGGCAGCACGCATTAAAGCATGAGATAAAAGTTGGTAATTTCATAGGAATTGGGTAAATAATAAAGGAAGCAGCTTTCTTTTCACAAATCATACTCAAACTGTAACTAAAGCTATTTCATAACTTGTTCAGCTGTGTAAGTGGCATCCATTCCACACAACTGAAATCTTTCTCTCGGGCCTTGTAGCTCTAGCCTCTTTAAAGAGCAACAATGACAACAGGCACTGAGCTGTCCACTGTCCAACTTCTGAGCCAATAAAGGACAGAATTCAACATATGTTTATATGTAGAGCCCTGTTAATTTTGTTTTCTCACTTTTAGATCCAATTTATTGGTCAAATCTGAGAAACAGGTACTAGAAATAGCTACTGTGGCAATAGGAAAGGGTGCGGACTGCATCACTTATACATCTGTGGAGAGTGAACTGCTCAATCTGCAGGCTTCCACTCTATCTGTCTCTGTTGCCATTTCTTACATGCAAAGAAAATGGCAGATGAACTGTAAATCAAGTGATTGTCATCTGAGGGTGACAACAAACATAAATGGCACTGGAAATAAAAGCCTGGAACCCTTCCTCAACCAGAGAGCCATGAGGAAATACTTGAGAAACAGAAGTAATTACTACAGAATTAATAACATGGTCTGAAATCAACATGCACAAAAGAAATTAGAAAGAAGAATGACAGTTCGGTGCTATAGAATCACTACTATACTGCATTTCTAACACACAATATGTACATAACATGAATTAAGAGAGAAGTCAAATAAATTATAATAATTTTTGTTTCTCTCATTTTGCATCTAATCAACTTGAAAGAAATTTCTGCAGCTGATGTTATAATGAAGGAATACTATAGCACAAGAATTATATCCCAATAAGGTACTTATTTCAACCAACCAGGATGAAATCAATCTCTTATCACCTATCTGCACACCAAAAAGAATGATCTTTCCTTTGTCTTAAGAAAAACTTCATGATTAAGTACAGATCATGCCACTTCCTAAAAAGTTACACAAAGAAAGATAGAAAATGGCTGCAGCTTCTTGTCTATGTGCAGTCAAGGTGGCAGCACTGGTCAGCCAGGGAAAACAAGACAGGCAAATACTCGTCAGCAAGTCTCTAGTTGAGGCCAGTAATCAAGATTACAGTGCCTTCCCTAGGCCAAAGATCTTAAGGGAAAACTACAGCAGCAAAAGGGAAATCTTTCTATTTAAAGTTAAATGGCTAAAGTTGGAGAATTTACAAACTGCAGTTAATTTAATTCAGTGTACACAGCCACATAATGCTTTTCCTACACAAAGAACTCCTTTAAATAATTATTCACTGTGTAAACCAGCCTCTTTCTCGAGCCAGTCAACCTAGCTACATTCCTGAATGTCATATGGGTGTGAAGTGTCAGATTAAAGCATCAGAGCAATTGCAACCCTCACAAGAAAAGGAAACAATTTCTTTGATACTTCTGTACATTAAGGTATAGCAAATCTTGTGTAACAGGAATAACATTCATGGCACTGGCATATACTAAATAAGTGGTTTTTGCAGTTGCTGAATACCTCCACTTCACTTTGGCATTTAATCAGCCACAAAAGCAGTTTATTGTGCAGTATACTCTACTACCATGAACATTATCAATTCAGCAAACATTAAAAAATATCATGCAGGTGTCACAGAAATGGGTACTTTGAAAATTATTGACAGCTTTACACTTTGTGTTGCACAAAAGAAAGTAAGCTAAATGTTATTGAAAGATATCAGTCCATTCTGATTAAAATAGAATGTTAAAGGAGCACATACACATCAAAAGTGTTTATGCCAAGTGACCTGCTGTGATATTTTCCTCCTTGCAGAGTGAAAGCTTTGGTCTATGAAAATAAGCTGTATACTCAAGTGAGTACTATCCTGGAGTGCTTTGAATTCCTCACATCCTCAAATCATTTATATTGATTCTATGACTAAATAAAGGAATGGAAATATGTTTCTCTCTCTCTCTCTTTTAATAAATTCTCTCTGTTTTCAGTATAAGTAAATATTTGCACTCCTGGTTTAGGGATTGGTTGCACTGACAACTGAAAGCCTCTATTGATTTGCAACCCTGGCTTGGTAAAGGAGTCTCTCACTAATCTTTCCCACAGTGCCCTTCCAATACTTTCTGTGCTAACCTGGAAGGACAGCTCTCTCTAGGGCAAGGAGTAATTAAACTCCCATATTGGCTCCTTCTTGAAGAGATAGCTTATTTTGCATTCTCTGCTTAAGAGTCACCATTGTAGATGCTGAATAAGACGAGAGTGTTGTAAAGCACAAGCAGACTCCACAAATTTGATTCAATAGTAGGCTACTCAGGAGAGAACTGCCGTTCTGGGACTCTCCTCAGAATCTAAAGACAACAATGTAAAGCAGTCCCAAATCAGATCCAACCCACTTCCACATATGAAAGCTTTTCAACCAGCAATTGACAATCCTTGCAAAAAACATCACAGTAATTCTGGCCTGGAAACTACTAGGGCTGCTCTCAAAGTAATGTCTCCCATTCTATTATATTGGCCCGTGACAGCAGAGGTGGATGTTGGTGGTATGACAGTAGAGATTGAACTTTCCCACAAATATTCCTTACATATTGTCATCTGTTGTGACAGATGGCAGCAGAGCAGCAGTCTGACAAAATGGAGCCTGATGTGGAAGTGTGTACGAAGCAAAGGTGTGTTGCTGAATTCCTCCATGTGGGAAAAATGGTACTCGCTGACATTCACTGACACTTCCTAAGAGAGACCCAACAGTGATGTGAGTACGTTGAGTGCTGGTGGTGCATTTCAGTAGTGGTTGACAGGACATGGAAGACAAGCCTTGTTTTGGATGATCACACAGACGTTTACAAGAATGGCATGCAGGCTCTTGATCTTCTAGTGAAAATGCATAGCTAATGGTGGTGGTTTTGAAAAAATAGAGAACATTTTCAGTTTCAAAACACTATAAAATCCTCTTACTGTGCTCTTGGTAACTTGGAAAAAAAGTAAGAGGCAACCTATGGAGAAGCCTATGTTCCATAACTCTGTGTTGAAGACACAAAAATGGCTTGGGGAGTTATCTATACAAATCTTCTACCTTGATAGAGAAAAAAGAAATGTTTTAAATGGGTGCTACTTTGATTATCTCATATTCTCCTACAACAGAACGGTGACACAGATCGCACAACAGAATCTCAATACCATAGCAATATGCACTGACTGCTTTCAGAGTCTTACTCTGAAATGAACTTGCCACAAACCATACTACTAGCAAACTAACCCATTTGACTTATGAGAAGACTAACAAGGAAAGTTGCTTCCATCTGCCAAGAAGCAGAAGGTGAGAAAACCAGTGGGTGCAACAAACTTGTTCCACCATTTTTTCACTGATGTTCTGCAGTGAGCTCTCCTGCACCTATAACCTTATTTCAGTTTTTAGAAAGTATTGTAAATGACATTAATAATAAAATAATAAAAAACTAACAATCTCTTCTGTCCCGAATGAGTAAGATTTTTATGGGACACTTACAATCTTAGAAATCAGAAGTAATGTTTAATTGACAGAATGCACAAGATTTGTACCAAGTCATACATGACATTTTTGGGTGCCTCTTGCCCTGAAATTATGAAAACTATCAAGTTAAACAAAACAAAATAAAACTAACTAAATTAAATAAAATACTAGATAAGTTGGAAGAATTTCTGTCAGCATTGTCAAAGGATACCAATAGTTCATACACCGTGAAAGAGAATTTTCACTACAGGTCTGATAATTAGAAGACAGTATATTTGGAAAAGCATATATTTGGAAAAGCATATACTTCAGTCACTTTTAACAGTTAAATGCTCCCATATTTAATTTTTAACATTTTAATCTAAATATTTTAATCAAGAAAAATGAACCACAAAATCAAGGTGTGGAAATAAAAACATATGAACATCAATATCATTGATAAAAATGATACCAAATAAACACGAGACTCTAAGCAGAGAAAACCAAGCTCAAAACTCCAAGAGCAGCAGTGACACAAAGAATGTCCACAGTTCGTACAGAAGGTCATACAATGATGATGTTAAAGGGCTTTAAAGAGCTCTGAATGTTAATGATAGACCAGATAAGAAGAGGAAAAAAAAAAAAAGCATTCAAATTTTTTGGCAAGAAAGAAAAAAAATCAAAGCATTGTTTTATCATAATTAAATTATTAGAGAATGAAGACTGCACTGTCTGATTTCATGTTTCAGAAGAAATAAATGATCAAACTGACTTACAGTATTGGTAGATTCCTTAATCTTGGAACTGAGCAAAAGAAAATAAAATTACAGCTGAGCACACACCTCTGATCTCAAGAAAAGACACCCAGTAAAAAATGACAAAGCTGCTGATAATTTGCAGGCTTTTATAATTGGGATTGAGTGTTGACTGCATTTGGAGAAAGAAGAAAATATGGGCAAGATATAAAATTATTATGCCCTTATCACATTAACTGAAGCATTAAAGGTTGCGGTGACTTTTTTTTTTTTCTCCACAAATATAGTTGAAGCCAATGTGTAAAAGCTCATGTAATACAACGTGGACATGTGTAAGCAAGCCACTGAACTAGGGCTGCTGTTTACACAGCATTATTTCTTCTGGTAAATCCATGAAATGTGTCTTAGTGTAAATTGTGATAGATATTAAGATGTATTTACAGAAACATGGATAGTAGAGTCTTGGAAGTATATAGCCCAAATCTCCAATAAGCAGTCTGGCAATTCATCACAATTACTAGTGGTCGATCATTATTAATTCTTACGGTAACCACTGTACTCATACTGAACTCATTTGCCATTAATGTGGATGTAACGAGCAATTCCTTAGACATTAAAACGTAAGTTTAAGAGCTCAGGATTTTTTTTATATCTAGTCGTGAGTGGTTTTAATCATAGCTTAAAATTATGCACAAACAAAGCAAAAAATCAGCATTGGTTTACTCAGTCTGTGCTCAGATTCACACCCTCAAACTGCTTAGACTGCATTGGTAACATCACTATGTTTACCTTTTGAAAATACAATGTATACCAAAAATAATAAATCTAACAGATGAACTTCAGTCTTATGCAAATGTCCTTTGTTTTGTGCTCTGTTGAGCAAGCTACTGTACCAATACTTTTGGCATTAGTACAAGACTGAATCCATGGAAGCATGTGTGTATTTACACAAAAGAGGCTTCTAAGCTACAAAAATCCCTCTTGTTTGGTTACACTAATTTCCCTTGAATGAAGTTTGTATGCAAGCCAAAACAATGGTAGTTATCCTGTCCTCTAGAGTTCATTCCCAACAGAACGATGCAAATAATTGAAAACTTCCTAGGTAGCCCTGTAAGACTATTCTATTGTAAATCAGGAGAACAATATTGCTATGTTTTTCTTCTTTGCTACTTTACAAAATCTGATTGCTATATATTAGGCTTACTGAATTACATAAAAATTCTTTTTACTTAGCATTTTAATGAAGCCTTGAAATATTGGGGAAGGTAGTAGGTTATTTTCTGATCTGATTAGGGAATTAAAGGTAAGCATTCAAGTTTAATATTCAAACTACATCAGGTGTATACAGAAAAAAATGAACTGGAGTAAAACAGCAAGAGGATAGCAAAAAGGGAAGATGGAAAGGAATGTAATGCTTTTGAACCAAAGGATAGATGCTAATTATTTAGCTACGCCTGCAGCAAATAAATGTTAGCTCAGCCAGTAGATGTCTCTCTTAAATACAAGTCACTACAGGACAAACCTGTTAAAGATATGAGGCGATGAAAATGATCTCTACCTTAATCGAACGTGGTCCCTGCACTTCTGCATCTGGTATCTGAACACCCGCAGGTCTTGATGGTCGAGTGGTAACTTCTGACCACGCGCTGCTGTTTGTGCCTCCATTAACAGTGCTCATCAGTATCCTGTATTCAAATTTCTGCCAAGGACTCAGAGCAGTACTCTGGTCAATATAGCTCATGGACTGACTGAAAGGAAGAGTCACCACAGTTGATAGTTGTTCGGTTCCTTTTACCCTCCTTTCTATCGTAAGATTTTCCACCAAACCATTTGGGTGAGCAGGTGGTTGCCAGGATATAACCACAGAGGTTGGAGTATCAGAATACAGATCTGGAGCAGGAATGCCTTCAGGTACATCGGGAAGAGTTCGGATTGCTGGGGTCTTGGGTGAAAGAGAACATCCTTTATACGTGCAACCCTCTACCTGAAACTCATAGACAGTGTAAGGATGCAAGTCTTCCACAGTGTAATTAGAGCTAGCTCCTGTCACTGTAGCACACAGTTCACCATTTTGGTAAATATTATAATGAGTGATAATGCCATTTTGCTTTAAAGGATGCTGCCAGGTGATACTCGCTGCCCTCGACGTAGCATTCAATAGCAGAGGTGGATCTAAAGGTCCAGGCTCTGTAACAGTAAAAAAGAGAAAGAAAAATTACTAATAGTCTGTTAAAGTTATTGGTCGGAAATGGTACCCATCAAGAGGTCTTCAAAATAATGAAAGAAGTTCAAATCTACTAAACATTACCTCTTCAGAACCTGTAGGCTTGGCAATTCAAGGGATGAATACAGCTCTCATCTTAAAGGCAAGCCGCTCGGTAAATATACTTTCCCTCCTCCCTCCCTTTCTGAATCTTTTTTCACCACGTACCTCAACTATGTCCTATTGACGCTATTAGCACATGGAAAAAATGTAAGGCTAAGTATCAATATAGAATTGCAGTTCTAGCTATCGTTGATATTTTCTAGAGCACTAGCTGCTAATTGCAACCAACAGCACAGCCAACAAAGCTGCATATTTTACAGCTCAGTAACCCCTACTGCATGTCTCATTATATATTCAATATTTTACTTCATTCTGTTTATAATTCTAATCCATTTTTTGCAATTTATCTACTCCCTGTTAATATTATAGGTGATTTTTTACTGTGACTGTGACAGAAGCTGCCGATTTAGCTCTTTCACCTACTGATAAATAAACAATGCACAGATCTGACCTTTAGGTTAACAGGTTTTATGCTTGCTCCACTCAGCACTCTAACTGATTCAATTATCATAAAGGTTCAGGAGCTTCCATGAATACTGAAAAAGACCGACCATATGCCTGCATAGGTGTTGTGGAACAGCAAATACTCTGCAGCCCTCCAGAGAAATTCCTTAATTGTAAATAATTTCACCGTGCGACACAATCAAGTCACCTTGAATGCAAAACCCTCAGCCTGTGGAGGCAAAGTGTTATTTAAGCTTTACTGGGCTGCGTTAAATTCTGCAATTTGAAGGGCTGTTAAGTTTTTCAATTGAAATTTCATTTAAAATGCAGGTGCTTTTTATTATATTGAGGCTTTACTGCTCTCTAGGTACAAGCAAGAACATGGTGCAATAACACAAATCTGGCTCAATCACTGATCAGTAACAGCTGTAATTCCAGAACATTTAGCATTCTTATAAACCACGTCCTGAAATCTATAAATTGCTACAGCAGATCAAGAAAATACTATATTCCCCCTATTCTGCCCGTAGCAATTTTGACATTTATGAGGTTTTCCTGTGAACATTACATTTTATTGAAATCTTAAAAAAAGATATACTTGGGTTTAGTAATTGTTTAAAATAGCATTAGGCATGGGGATTTCAGGGGGGGAAGTATCAAATATTAAGGGTTGAAAATTTAGAATTCATTAGTGGTTGCATGCATGCAAAGACTCCGGGACATGACATAACATATGCTGAATTCCACATCAGTCAACAACGCTATCATTTAATTCCTGGTGAAGGAGCATGCTGTCCAAACCCAAAGTAGCAGTATCTCGATAGGAAGAATAATTCATTTTACCAGAAATTAAGTACTTCCTGCTAATTTTTATGTAGAGAGAGAAACAGAGAGAGAGTGAAAATAGGGGCCATAGGAAATAAATTCAGCACAGACTGTTTTTTTCTTTATTTTAGAATAACAGCTGAAGCAGCCAGAAGTCCCATTTCTCCTCCTACATACAGAGAGATGTAAATCAGGATTATTGCACTGATGCCTGTGGAAACAGTGATGTAAAATTGGCACAGCAAGCTTTTTCTTTCCTTCTTTATTTCTTTCTTTCTTTTTTTTTTTTTGCTTTTACATTTGAAAAAGGAACAGTGTTTTTTTCCTTCATTATATGATGCATCACAAAGCAACTCCATAAAACCCATCCATATCACTATTCCTGTTCTACTCTCACTGATAATAAGGACAGAGTTTTATATTAATGCTTATGCACTCTAGGATTAATTTAGATCTCTGAATTTACAAGTATAAAAGATGATCTCTTGTAAAGAGCAATCCAATTGTATTTGCATGTACTCTTGGGCAAAATCAATTAGGTCATAAGCTGTAACAAAATTTGGTCCATTCACTGCAAGACAGGAGTGGGGATGTAAGCCTGAATTAGATGTATATTCTGTAAAAGAAAAAATTTTGCTGGGGTGAAAGAGAAAGATCTGCTTCAGAACTGAAGACCTTGAAAATAAGATGCTGCAAATTCTTGTTTAATAGGGTGAAGGGAGATTGAAAAATGAGCTAGAAACTAGCACTTTTCTTATTATGCTTCTTACATTTGGCTAGCATATTGTGAGCTTCTGCAGGAGGAAAAAAAAAACAAACAAAGCAAAACAACAACTGAACAGTTTGTTGTGAGGGAACGGATAAGTCTTTTTGTTTCTACTGAATAAGTTGTTGATATTACAGGTGAAACATTCAAGTTGAACTCCTCCTACCCCAAGTTTAGGCATATTCCTTAAGGACAATCTGCAATGTATGGGAGGAGGTGTCAAACAAAAATTTGGGTCCCCCTAGTCCCTCCCTCCCCCTTCAAAAACCCATATTTTGGTAGTTAGCATACCTACTCATACATTCCCTACTGCCCTTTTAAAAGAGAGACTTTTAAGGCTCTCAGTTCAAACAAGACATTTGAGAGATGCTTAATTGGCCCCACTGGATGGGAAAGCATTAAATCCTGGTCCCTAACACTCATTCTGTATAGCTGTTTTTTAAATGGCAAGCAGAATCATCTAATTCTATATACAAATCAACTAGTATGATACTGCTGGGTTGAAAGGGTCTCCACAATTATGTAAAATGCGAGTATTAACTATAATTGGGATAGTTTGCTAATACAATAAAAAGCTCTGAACATGAGAAAAGTTATGCTCGCAGCAGTAGCTATCACTTTCTAAAGTAAGAATTCATGGATGAAATGACATGAAAAAGATGGTTATAAAATTTTAATGGAATGATAAAAGGCAAAAGTCAGCCTCTCAGCTGAATTCTTAAAATCCCTATATATCACAATCAGCTCCTTAACTGTAAAATCAATGTGGAGTATAACATGTTGTCAATGTGGTTGTCACTGGAGGGAAGACAGCAAAGTATGACAGCTACGCGGCTCAGTCTTACAATGATGAAAATAAAATCATAAGGCTTTTTACGTGGATGTAACTGTTTATAGAAGAAATTACTGAACACTGAATTTGTTGGCATATTTTTCTGCAAGATTCTTAGTTCATATTTTAAACTATTTCATTACAGTATTAATACTCGAAAGTACTTTCATTTTGGCAAATGAAATTATCTTTTACGGCAGGCTGTTTTGCTCATCTGCTTCAAAAGTTCAGACTCTACTTAAAAGGAAGGCACAAAACTATCATTAATCTTTTGAAATTCCTCGGCTAGAATCACACATTTGTTTACTTATTGTACAGATGAGGGGAGCTGGGAGCTCTACTCTCTAGATATATTTCAGGGGAATCTATACTTTCATTAATACACTGAGACACGTACCTGGACTTCTGCCCTTTAAAGCTAATGAGAAATACTTGATTTGCTGGGAAACTCTCACTAAGCACGATAGACATTATGGGCCTTTTATACTTGAATCATTTACTCTTTTCAGGAACACGAACAATGAAATTATACATATTAACAAAGTGTGGTATCTTTCATATGTATCCAACAGAATATCCAAACTGTGCAGGTCTGGGCATAAGGGAACACAAAAATCTTACCACACCAGATCATATAACTTGTAAGTCATTAAGACGTTTGTGCAGAGACGTTATCTGTATGAACCCCTTAAAATACACACTGAGAGCTCAGTGTGTACTCACACTTTTTGCCCACTTCTATTCCAACTGCATGTTGCTTTTACTACTCCAGCCAGACAGCCAGGAAGATTCTTCTTGTTTCTAGTCTATAGGCACGTATGAGCAGATTATTTTATTTGTCATACGATCGTTGTAACACATTTGCCATGATATCTGTACGACAGTTTAGCTGTTCTCTCTTTTCGTTGTTCATCCTGTCATGCATTTCACATGGTTCTCTCTTCCATGTATGACCTTTCCATGTTTTATCTTTTGCTTCAGTTTTCATCTAACTTTCTTGAACACAAGTGGTCATATTTACATCAACTAACTATGGGTTAGTTTATATACCTAAATTATATGGACCCAATTTGCATACCTAAATTGAGTGTCTAGTCTTCGCAGATACCCAACATAATCAGTCATTCAAAAAGTTGAGAACTGCAGCATTGCAACTCTCTTTTTCTAAATTGCCCCCTGAAGGAACTTCCCTCTCTCTAGAGACTACAAAAGAAATTTAAGAGAACAAGCCCCCTCCACCCTGAAAACAAAGCTCTGTGGTGAGCGTGCCAGTGGAGCATACAGTAGCACTCTATATGATAGGAATAATACTCTCTGTGCTTCATCAGCAGATACATGCTGATGAATGTTTGATAAATTGTAGGATCATCCTTTTACTGTTTTTTTTTCCTCTAGATATGTATTGATCTCAAGTCATTACTTTATGGTATGTACTTTTGGTACTACTTATTGTAACAATCGTCATTGGACACTGGACTGGACTTTTACAATACAGGAAAAATATGGATTTGCAACCACAGTCTAGGAAAAAAAATACGGGCTGCCTGATAGGCAGCTCAAAAAACTCTCTCAAGTAGTGCAAGCCAAGCACTTATGAAAGTGCTTCAGTGAGAGCTTGCCACACTGGATAGCTATACTGATCCGTGGGACTAAAACACAGCTTTCTGAAAGATAACTGAGATGTCCTCCTGCATGCAACTCATTGGACTGCAAGTAATTTCTAAGACTAAAAAATCAGGAATCTTTTCTCAAAAGTTGTAATTTTTGGTCGCTCAGATTTCACCATCCGTAGAGCTATACTACAAGAATGGTGCAACTGCCACAGGACCAGGCTCCGATAACTATAATTCTTTTACAGCTTCCTTCCCAGTTAGTTCAAAGACTTACCATAGCAAAAGAGAAAACCTAATTGTCATCTGCTTTTTATATCTAGAAAATTTCATTTTATTTCTGAATGCAATGCATGAAATTCTGCTCTTAGTTTAATGGTATACACTGACCTCTCAGTTCAGTAGTGAATATATTGACTGCAAAGCAGTTACCATAAATTTACTCTTACATTACTGAAAGAAAGATCTAATCCAGAAATTTCATCAGCTGTTTCTATTTTTGCAGTAAATAGTTTGATGCCATGCTGACCAAGATCACAGGAACAAGATCTTTTATTAACATGTTTAGCAGGTTTTAAAAAATTCATAGGATATATACTTTATTCTGATCTGTCACTGGCAGGTTAGAGTTTAAAAAATACGTGGAATCAGTTACTAGCACCATGCACATGTAAATGGAAACATCTGGAAATTATTTACAGCGTTTTTCCTCTCTTAAAAACACCTCAAACCTACTAATCTTTACATTAACACACTTTATTACCAGATTCTGTAGAATATTTACTGGAGGTGACATATTGAAATGTCCACCTCTCAAAAGAAGATAAAGCCTGTGGGGTGGAATGCACTGGATAATCTGTTTCACAATGGTCCCCTAAACAATACAACCTGCAGCCTTAGCTGTTAGCAAATACCAGGGGAGCCTGGCACGCTGACTCTAAAATACAACGTGGAGTGTGGAGAGGGGTGGAGGACCCGTGGCCAAATTCTGTGATCACCATGCAAGGATGGGGACTTGATGATACTACTGGAATTTATAAACTCTTGCTTTCATAAGAGCTGTCAGTGGGCGCAGTCAAATTCCTCACGGGTGGTCATGAGAGCCCATTTGAATACAACTAGAGGAATTAGACAGAGTGCTATTTGTGAATAGATAACCTTGATTGTTCAATATAATGAACACATCTGGATTCGTAATAAAGAATAGGACATCACTTAGAATCTAAGCTAAGCTTCCCCCAACCCCTCTGATATCCGAGGACAAGCTAGAATGCAAGGGGGTTTATTTTCTCCCAAATTTCTTTGCTCTTTTCACATGACAAATATAACAGATTTTTATGGCAGCATTTTCTAAATTTTCTTTAATCATTCCAACATCCTCCTAGATTACTAAATGTTTTTCATAAATAAAATATAATATGAAATTCATGATATATTGTGAAATTATCAAATTGCAGCAATGTAATTATACTGCTTTTAAAAGTGGATGTGATGATTAACATTTATTGCTATGAGGTGCATATGCACATTAACACACATATATGCATTTTATTCCTACAGATACTTTATCTTTGGTGAAAAAAAGAAAAAAAAAAGACATATAATCACTGCATAGAATTCAATAAGAACAGAGTACACATATATCTTGCCGGAGCAAGAGATAGGAAATTTCTACTGTCAAATGTTACTTTAAAAAGTCAAAGTCTATTGGTTAGCATGCCCAGGAATTAAGTGTAGTTTTGCAACAAGCTGTCAGTATAGGCAGTTTTGTAAGAAAAATATTGAAGTCCTGACAGAAATACTGCTTATACTCAATGAAAATCATTCAGTCTTAAGCAATTGAGTTGAACATCCTTTCACAGAGGGCAGCCCTCTGCAGTGACACCATCACCAGAGTCCTTTGTCATCAATTAAAGTTTTTTTTTGTTGGTCAGTTACAATGGTTGCTGGATACTGGAGACTATACTTCAGTATGTATTCTGCAGCAGTATAAATACAAATGGAATGGAATACTGGGGAAAATATTTTTCCCCTTGAAGACACAGTTTATAATGGAGCTACAGAAGGGTACAGGATACAGCACCGTAGCTAGAGAAGCAAGTGGATCCTGATCTTAAAATACTTGATGGTGTAAACAGTGGTAGATAAATTTTATATATTTTTTGTTCTTATTTTTAGATTTGCTTTGGAAACATCTACTACCTTCCATACTGACTTCAGGCATCACTGCATTTTGAATTTTGCAGAGGATAATGTTTCATTCTGCTGCACAAATGCCATCCAAGTTATACAAAGCAGCTAACTTGTATATGTGTAGGTTACTCCAAAAGTAACAACTTCTATTTATTTCAATGGAAACTACAACAAATAAAGAGAGTGCAGTAACACTATTTGATAGTGCAAACTCCCACGTGCAAAACTTTTTCAGCTTAGTCACCACCATCAGCTATGCTTTTTTGCCAGTGAACAAGAGCCTGCATGCCATGCTTGCAAAAATCTTCACCAGCAGAGCTGATCTGGTGTCACCACTACTGCCTCACTGTGCTCACATCCACTGTTTGGTTTCCATCAAAGTTCATCAAGCATCAATGAACGTCAAAAGTTCCATGGAGAAATTCAATGACACACCTTATTTCATATGCACTTCTATGTCAGACATCATTTTGTCATACTGCTCCTCTGCTCCTATCTGTTGCATGGTAACAAAATGTAATGGAATACAGGCAGGAAGGTTTAACCTCTACTGCCATACCACCAACATCCACATCTGATGTCATGGGCCAACATAATAAAATAGGAGTCATTACTTTCAGAGCAGATCTAGTATTTACTGATATCAGAGAATGTAAGTTGAAGTTGATTCTAAATTAAATGATAGGACTGTTTTATCTGTGTTGAGGATACCTAAAATGCATGACAACTGAACAAAAACTTTCCATTCCCACTGATCTTTGTTAATTCAAAATAGTGATCTGGTGATCTGAAACTGAGTTTGTCATTGCCGGTCCCATCACTTTCTATATTAACAGTTCTATGTCCTGCAGACTCATCCCGTGTAGTTCAACAGTTCCTTGATTTAACAAAGAGGTGCCAGCACTTCAATAGAGCTTTTTCAGTTGGATTCTGTGTTGGATTTTGCATTTGATACAGTTCTCTGAGCAATGTTATATAACAAATCTGGAATTAACTGTATATACATACACAGAATCTGCCTTTTTTAAAAAAAAGAAACAGACATTAATTTTATCTTACTCTGTAGTATAGTATCTAATAGCCAACTTTTTTTTGGTAATTTTTTTTTTTTTTTCAGAAAATTGTTTTTTTCTTTTTTTGGTCTGTGATGGATGAACATGTAGCAAATTTTGGAGAAATTAAGTATCTTATAAAGAGATTTTTCCTTTTATATCTTGCTGAATGAGAAAGCAAGATATAATTTTTGAACGGGAAACATATTGGGGTGAAGTTGATGATATAACAAAATACTAACTTACTATCTTCATTGCTATTTCATCTTTACTGCCTGCACACCAAAGCGCCTTAGGGTGTTGCTCTGTTTTACACTGGTATGACATCTGTATTTGGGACTGTAAATTTAACCTGATGCTCATGAACCATTGTTGCAGTAAACATTCAGTGCTTGTGACACAACTTAGTTTTTGTCCTTTCTCTCAATGGAAAGCTGTATATTTTGAGAAAGCAACTTGAAAGGAAATGTGCTTTCACAAATGGATAACAATTTTCTTTGAAGTTGAACAAATAATTCACCAAAGAAATTTATCTGAAAAACCTACTCAAGCTCCAAATATGTAAATATTTATTTGCATATATACCTGTAGGTAATTAGCTAATATAAGTAAACTGTGAACTTTACATACTGAAGATGCATTATCTACCCTTGCAAATCTTTGTTGAGATTCATTTCTTGTAGTCTACTTGTGCTTGTATCAAAAATGAATATCATATTAAACTTGTATGCATTCATAGCCTGAATACAACCTGTCTCCTATGACTATTTAATTAATTAATATTGCAAAGATTATTTGACTCTGGTCAAATAGTTCACACAGCACTGTTTCTTGCTGTAAGTAGGAGGAGGAAGGAAGTGCATTTTAAAGGCATCACTTGTTAATATAGGCAAAAAATATTTTTGTACAAAGTAGTAGGTGTAGAATTTTAAAATTCTGTTTCTGGGAGTTTGATACGGGGCAAGAGGCCTACATAAGACACTAATTCTGGAACATATATGAAGGCTGTTCTTTAGCTTTCATGGAAATAAATAGGAGGCATTACTTTTAGAGTCACTTAGTTAGAATCAAGTCCTCGAACATAAAGGAGAGCTAATTAAAGAGCAGTACTTATAAGCGTAACTTAAACTAGCTATATATGAACACACATACATGGAGAGATGTTATATATATATATAAAAAAAAGCACTACTTCCCCAGATACGTATTTAAATATTCATAATTTATGAAAACCTAAGAAGACAGATATCGAGCCCTTAGGAGTTATTATTGTAAATGCATATTCAGGCAGGAAATACATTACTAGCATTTAACTGAGCAGGCTAGATATCCAAATGTGTACAAAGGCAGCTGATCTGTTACTTCTATTTTGTGCTAAATGGAGTTAAATAAGAGTAGACTGCTTACTGTCCTCTGCTGTAGTCATTGAAGTCCAGTTGCTATAAGCATGGCCATAACCATTGGAGGCAACCACTCTCACCTCATACTCAGTATATGGCTGAAGATCTCTGATGCTGTGTTGTAAGGAAGCAGTCGGGCTGGAAAGCAACCTGCAAAGAAAAGTAGCATGAGCTACAGCTTTAAACATCCTAGCGCTGAAAGGAATGACTAAAACATTACATCTCTTGAAAATAAAGCCAGCCACCCTAAGGGTGAGTCATATTTAAAATAACAGGACTTTTCTTGCTCAACAATTGATGGTGGCCTTGCAATGGTCTGCGTACTCTAGAATGTCACCAGCAGAGCGCCTCTGCCGCATCTGGAGTCGGTAGCTGGGTGAGCCTGGGGCGTTGTTGCGAACTGGTGTAGACCAGACAACCTGAAGACTGGTCGGAGTGGCAGATGAAAGCCTCGGAGGCATCACACCATCTGGAGCTGTCGAAAAGCATGGATGAATTAGAGCAGAGAAAACCATGGACAACATATGCTGGCTAGAAACAAAACGCTCCATATACTGGAAAAACTGTTCCTCAGGATCAACAGCAATGTTAACACGGTCCATTTAGTTTAACATTTTCTCTACTGAACTAAGATTTTCTTTTTATTTTCTTTTTTCTAAAGCACTTAATATCATTTTGCTGAAAGCAAACCTCCAAACACCAAAAGGAATTCAGAGGCAACATATTCTCTACCACCTGTCCATTTATTATCCACTTCTCCTTGTGCCCAGTTCTGCCACACCTAGAAGCTAGAGATATTCTCACAGAAATATTACTGAGCAAGACTAATATCAATCAGATCTTTTATCACTGTGATACCTTCTCATCCTTAAATTTATAATAATTTTAAAAGAAGGCAAATGAAATTTTAACAAAAAATAAAGGTGTTCAGGTAGAAATCAAAATAGATTCACTTAAGTCTCAGTCTCTAGCTCACCGTTTTGTTAAGGAAATTAGTTTTTATGAAGTCCAGGAACTGCAGATCAAAATCTGTCACTAATGATGCCACAAATGACCTTTAACTGCTGCGAATTTCACTGTATGCAGTAAAAAGAACTATGCCAACTTGGAGTTTATGGCTTTGTCTGTTTTTCTTTAGAAAGAAAACAATCTGTTGGATAAACTTTCTGTACATAAACACATCTGGAACTCTTATATACAATGCACGTCTGTAGCTCTTTTCCAGAGGATTAAAACACTAGAAAGCTATTGCCTTTCTCATTTAATCTCTTGTATAATGGTTTTGCTTTTCATGGTCCGGTAGTTACTATTTGCTTCTTTCTTTGGTCCTTTCAACAAGTATTTTTGTTGCTGTTATTTTCTTCTTTCTCTTTATTGAAAAAACAGTCTTGGAGATCTGTAACTCAAGGTGCAGTTATAAGCCTCAAGGCATAAGTTGTAAGATAATGAAGAGTATTTTACAGTAAGTTTTATGATCTTCATTTATGAGGTGGTTACTAAAAGGGGAAGTAACAGACTTTGTGAAACACTGTCCAAATTCTACACTCCCTGGAACAGATGGAAGGATGGCATCTACTCTGAAAAAAAAATCACCAGTCATACACCACATTTTTTGTTTATACTGACACAGGCACCCAAAAATATGTATGATGTGTTTCATGCTGATTACTCATGCTTATGACTGGGGAACTTCAAAATTCTTCACATCCAGTTCCAAATTATATTTTATAGAAGTATACAAGACATGGATTGCAGCAATCTGGAGACTCATTCCCTTTCCCTTAAGTTCATTGAATGGCTTGGATTGGAAGAGACCTCAAGGTTCCAACCTCTCTGTCACAGGCAGAGTTGCCAGGCATAGATCAAATACTAGATCAGAGTGCCCAGGGCCCCATACAACCTGGTCTTAAACACTGCCAGGGAGAGGGCATCCACAACCTCTTTCGGAAACCTATACCAGCATTTCACCACTCTCTCCATAAAAACTTCTCCCTGACATCTAATTTAAGTCTACATTCCTTTAGTTTAAAACCATTCTTCCTTGTCCTATTAGCATCTATCCATGTAAAAAGTTGATTTCCCTCATGTTTATAAACTCTTTTTAAATAGTGGAAGGCTGCAATGAGTTCTTCCTGCAGCCTTCTCTTTTCCAGGCTGAGCAAGCCCAGTGCCTTCAGCCTGTGTTTGCAGGAGAGATTGTCCAGCCCCTGGACCATCTTTGTACTCAGAAGAATTTAAAAGAATTTCCTTTCTTTTTTTTTCTTTGTTATGCCAGCTCTCTGCTGGCATACGTGTTATTTTTAAGTATTCTACTACTGAGAATTGGCATGTAAACCTGCAACACTCTTCCAGATGATGAAGTAGACAAAGATCTCCAGTTTCCCTAACTCTCTTCCCCTTTTCTCTGTTACTCTGAAAAGGGCAACATAAAAATTCAGAAGTTTAGCCAACCTGGCTGCCTCTGGACCCCTTTTTCTGATGTTTTTATCTAGATCTAGACAATGAGGCTCAGGGGAATCCCAAGGAAACCTGAAATCTTCCTTGTTACCAAATCCAGGAGATATCCGAGATTCATGTAATCCATGGCCTGCAAATCCTTTGCCATCATCTTCAGGGCCAATCAAGCCTGAGAGTACCTCAACTCAGAGGGCAAAAATAAGGGTGACTGAACAGGTGAGACTTCAAAATCAAACATTTGCAAACAAAATGCTTGTGTGTGCGAATTAATTGCACTCTCAGAATAAAATGGAGAACATATATTTATCTCACTTAACATGCAGCAACATAAACAGTGTTGGACTTGAGATGGGTAATGTAGGATTTTTAAGTTTATGAACATAAAATACAGCAAGGCTTTCAAAAAAACAACATTATCTTGTAGAGAAGACGTGGAAAAGATGGGAAAAGAGATAGTCTTAGTATCAAGTATTTCAAAATTTCAGAGCTATCTTCACATCTCTCTGTTATAAAATATACAATATTTTTGCTATCATGGAGTGTTTCATGAAGTTGTTAACAGGCAAACTCATCCAGAATAAGAAATACAGCACAATTATTATAAAAACTTATATTAGAAAATATTAAAGTATTTTCCTAAGCTGACACTAAAAGAAAGACTCAATGTCCCTTCAAAGCAGGGTACTGTCTCATTAAAAACTGTATGCAGGTTAAAACACACCAATTATTTAAGTGCACACAGAACTTCTCTACATAGTAGAGAAGCTACACCTAACAATGAATTTAATTAGCTGAGTTATAAATTCACCAGGAAGTCAAAGTTAACACTGTTATTGAGGAGGCAGTGTGAGCAACTCAGTGAGGAAGCAAAAGTGTTAAATTTCCAGCTCTGTCAGGACTCATCACTTCACCTTTGTCCCTCTCTCTCAATCTGTTAAATACAGATAATAATACTTATCCTTCTTTGTTAAGCTCCCTGAGATGCACAAAGTAAAAGCTCTGATTAATCTTTATGTATGTATAGTGATGGTTATTACAGTGATACAGGAATACTCATCAAAAAACAAAGATGTATCTGTCTAAATGTCAATAACAACTCACAGTGCAGATGTTATTTTAATGGCAAAGGTAATCTCAGCTAAATGTTCAAATCTCTTCTACCAACAAAAGCCCAACATAGGGAAGAGTAGAAAATTTGGACAAATCTCTTCTCTGAAAGTCAACTAACCTGTAGAATAACTCTACGTCACGACTTTCAAACAAACACATTAGAATATTCTGCAAATTTATTCCATCCAAAAAGATTCCTGTAGCTTGAAGAGAATGTCCTTACTACGTTCTTCCAAAAAGGAATTGAGTAGGATTATTTAATTTTGGAGCCTCTGCTGAGTCATAATGAATAAAGGTGCTCTGTAAAAATAATAATATTTTGATCATTAAAACTTCAGAGCACTTACATCCAAAACTGGCAATTCTAAATTGCATACGGAACATTTGTTCACTGTTTCAAACACTCCTCATCATCAAGGTCTTCAGTGTAATGCTTCCCTCAATTTAACCCTTTTTGCTCAATCCATAACCCCAAGAGACTCCTTACTATGCAAATAATAAGTGGAAACCAGCAATAATTCTACTGAAAATTTCTCAACAGAAGATCCATGTATCTAACAGATTGATATATTGCCTTTAAGACGCAATGTTGCTCAAAAATCTCCCCTCCAAGCTTTAATATTGCCCTCAGGAGGCAACCACTCCACTTGCAACCTACTGAATCAACAACTTGCCTAGTAAATCCTTGCTTAGCAGGGCAGAAAGTCACACTTTGTCTGAAGAAATTACAAAGGCAGAATAAAATATTTAATCAGATATCAATTGTAATCAGAATATTAATTAATTAATAACTCCACAAAATAATAAAAAATGGAATGCTGCAATCTGACAATAATATATTGTATTCTAGACACTTAGGTACACACAGATGAGTGAAGGAAGATCAGATCCTTACTTCACTGCTAAGTAATCTTTGAAAACTGTTTTAACTTTTTGCTTCAATTTCTTAATCTTAAATAGCATAAGCAGTAGTCGGCGGCTTCATAAGTAATGATTCATGTGAGGGCAACAAGCATTGTATTAAACAGTTGCCTAATTTTTGGAGAAATATTCATAACACTTATCAAAACATACTTGAAATTTAAATTATCTGAAAGCAGACTTTAGGAAGGACTAGCAGAAGTGAAATAATTGGACAATAAACCATCTAATTAAAAAAAGGTCTGTACAATTATTCTTTAATAAGATGAAGAAAAATCAGAAGAGTTGGTTTTGGTATCTATCAACTTGATGTAAACTCAGTGCAACTTTGGTGAAGTGACATTTAAGAGTTATCAAATAGTGGATATCCATAATATCTTCAGATAGGCAGATATAGTTGTTTGGAAGTATACAAGTATAACTCTACAATTCCCTACATCTATTTGTATGAAATATTTAGCACATCTTATCTAAATATCTTTCATACACATGTATACAAATGATAACTGCAGATATTTAACTACAGGGGAATTAAAGTAGACACTCTGCAGTTTGAACCATAACACAAAGGAACAGTTGCAGTCAGACTGTGCTTAGAGGAATGTCTTGCTCAGTCATGGCTACTCACTCTTTTCCAGGTTCAATTCACAAACCCCATTTCTTTATCTCATTACATTGGTTGTTAGATACTCCTGATGCATTTTCTATTTTAGGTGCCCATACTGAGATCATCTCATTACAACACTTTTTATGGCAATCTGTTCTGCAATTTGACATTTGTTTCTCCTGATTTTCCAGGTATGCCTGTTATCTAGTTGTTTGTGCAGTCCAAATAATTCCAGACATTGTGTTCACCATAATTCTGATCATGGGCATGTGTTTTTGTTTCATTTAACAGAAAGACAAGCTATGATGTTGGGCCCTGTGTCATCACTAGAAGGGCATGCTAGTTATAAACCTTTATCTGTTAGCAAGATTGCTTTTTTTTTTTTTTCTTTCCTGTTTCATATCTTCACCGGTTTGTTTTTTAACCCTTTTTTTCCCCACTCATCTTTCCTACTCAGTGCATAGTCAATACACAAACTAGTTTTGATTTTTCATTTAATGAACATTCTCCTCCACACTGTTTTACACCTAATAAAGATACAGAGTATTCTTGGATACTCTTTTTAATGTTATAATTTCATTGATTTATGTTTTCAGTTACAGATACTATTCTCTCTAGTAATACATCTACCACGGACAACATAGCCCTATTTTAACTTTGTTGCACAACCCCATTTAACGTATGCCAATGTATTTTGGAATACACAATGTGGAAGACCTGTGGTGACCTTCATGCTTGTCCCACCCTGGGGCTCAGAAAGTAAATAAAACTTTGTTTTGTGAAAAAGCAACTTTAGAGACACAAAGCTATGGCTTAATTTTCTTAGTGCTAGTAAATCAAAACCTGTTCGCACTTAATGTTCCTGAAATTTTATTTTCAGAAGTATAATATAAACGGTACAAAAACATCTTGATCTTTCTTCATGATCTACCCTGTGTTATTGATCAGCTATAGTAGCAATTTCGATTGAAAAGGAGTTGCTTTGTAGATTTGCTAGATTTCAGCATTAATATTACTTACTAGGTATAATAACATTCAGAAAAATAAAAATAGTAGGTTCTTACATTTTAAATTTGTCTTGATCTGCATTAATCATGTGAGCTTTAACTGCAAATTTTCCTTCACTTGCAATATCTGGTATTTCAAGCTGCAAAATACAATTTTAGTAACACCCAGAAAACCAACTTTACTCCTTGGCCTGCAGACCTGAACTTTAATATAATTCTCTTATAAAATCCCAGAGGAGGCTTACATATTCCTCATTAATACTATTTTAAAGGAAAACAAAATCAGCCCTCACCCTCCTTTTAATGAAATTTTTTCTCATCAACATCTGCAATCAAGACATGAGTATCAAGTAAAAATGGGTCTAAGAGATGCCTTTTCTAAGTGCTATTTTTTACTGAAGTCAACACTATAAAAATGTCTTTTAGACTTGTCTTCTTTATATTTATTTAAGAGGTAATCTGTCTTTCTTCTCTAGAAAGTTTACCCAGGCTACTCAGTAGGAAATATGCAAAACTTTAAAAGATACAAAAGAATGCCCAAAAGCGATTAACTGAATGATTAATGATTATAATATCTGTAATAAAGACATTGGATAGAATTTATAACTGAATAGTAAAACTATTTATTCATCAGAATAGTTAAAAGGATGATTAGCCAGTAACTGTCATACCACAAAATTAAAAAAAAAAAAAAAAAAAAGATTGTGAAGACTGCGAGGAAAAATGTAAGAACTGGTTTTACAAAATCGGACAGAAATGACAATTAAACAAAAAAACTCTTGTGGGTCACATGTGACTTAAGTTTCCTGCAAAATGAAATATCTCTTTGAGTGAGCATTGATGTTCACTCATGTGAAGGAATGCACATGATAAGAGGAGAAGGAACAAGATTATGTTCATCTTTATGTAACATCTTCAGCTTCCAGCATGAAGCAGCTTCAGAAATGAATTTCAGGATTTCTTTATTTCATTTGTTCTTCTTTTTGGAGAGGAAGCAGGTGAGAGCTTTTGACATCATCCTCCGAATCTTGCAGCTTCCCTTACAACTGACATCAGAGGGCAGAGAACTCTGGCCAAAGGCAGTTGCATTATCTTTCACATTGATGGAAACACTGACACTGGCGGTAGCTTCACAGAGCGTTGGCAAGGAGCCTCTTAAGTTTCCTTCTAAATGTTGATGGTATAACTTCAAAGATCTGTAGGCAAGCTTTTAGTACTTTCTATCATATTTGAAATGAATCAGTTCTTAGGTAGCTACAGTTTCTGTAGCTAAGATCATGTCCCCATCAGAACAATAACCATAGATAATTATTCAGGAAGATTTCAACCTTTTCATCAATAGCCATTTGAAATGCATTTCAGGAATCAGGGATAAAAACTTAGCATATGAATCAGATGGAAGGCACTAATCAAGGAACCTGACCTTTGATGCTCATGTCTGATTATGACTTAATTTTTTATACTGAACTGAAAAATGACAGAGGAATGTAATTATTCCCAATAGATAGCACTGATGTTTATCCTTCCAATTTGACAGAGGAGCCAGAGGAGGAGCATACACTGTGACATAAAAATTCACATTCCTGGAACAAATATATTTCTGAGGTTTCAGCAGCCAAACTGTAAGGGTCAATCTTTCTAGAAGACGGTGAAAGCTAGAAAAACAGTAGCTACAATATGATTTTGAGCATGGCTACTCCTGCTGCAGTGAGGTGAAAAATATTTGAGTTGGTGAGTTAGCTACTTACACCAAAGAAACACATAGGAAATGGATAGTCCACTTGAGGAAGTCCTAAAAGGCTTCAAAACGTTTATGGTAGAGATGATAGGAAGGCAGAATAGTCATTTTCTGTGATGGCAAGGAGCACCAGATGAGCTCTGAGACAACAGATGAAAGAGCTAAGCTCTTAGATAATCAATGGCTGATTGCAAGGAGATGCCAATCTTGGGATGCAGATAAAGGAGGTGGTTAGGGTCTGGATCAACCTTCCTAAGAAATTTTGGTAGCTTCAGAAATACGCAAATCCTCAGAGAAACAAAGAACAAAAAAAAAACCAACAACAAATGAGGTAATTATTACTTGGAAAAGTTCCAGGGGAGAAAGTCTAAACCTATGTGGCTTGAAGAGTAGAAGAGAGCAAGCTAACAGATACAGATGGTAATCTCCAATGTCACAAAAAACTTTACAAAGACAGAGAATCAGTGCCCTAGGTAAAAAGAACATATAGTAACAGGATCAAGCTGCTGCAGAAAGATTTCAAATCAGAAAATCTCCATTGGATTAAACAAACATCTTACCCAGAAATGAGACATGCAAAGAAAATAAACAAGTTGATTTCATAATTAACAATTTTTCAGCTTAAGAATTCAATAAGGTTTCCTAACATAAGAGAAGATGAAGAAGGAATAAATGAAAAGGGCATGGACATCTCTGAAGTGTTCATTGGAGGCCTGCTGAAAATGAATTTCTGATATACTATATATTTTATTCTATGACTGAAAGCAAAAGGGTGACATAGGATATTCAAAACCAGAAAGCAGCACTTCAGAAAGGCAAGTGGATGTGCCTTTTGCACATGATTATTGCCCTATCTCCACTGAATATGTCAAGAGAAACTAAGAAAATAGGGCTACCTAACTGAAAAAGAAAGTGAGATAACGGAAAAGATACAAATATTTAAATCAAATAAGAATTCTGGTTCAAATGCTGGCAGTGTGCATACTGCTGCAGTATGAATGGGCCCGTGAACTACCACTCACAGAATTATCTACCCTGCCATTGCTGTGTGCTTCAACAAAGCATGAGTTTATATATTCCTAAGTGTAGACAGGAGAACAATACAGGTTTGCAAATAAATTGGATCCTCAAGAAGATTTATTTTTAATCCATAAATTTCTGTGCAATGCATATGATGATACTGCCATTTATGATGGAATCCCAGCTTGAGAGTGTCCATAAATAGAAAATGGATCTGACAAGATGACTGATTAGCTGGTTTCAGGGAGTCACTATGCACAGTGGTAGCACAGTTTCACTGTATCCTGAACATCCTGTGTATCAGTGAGATCCAGGTCACTGGACTACCCTTTTGGACATGAAACATCTGAAGCTGCAATTGACATTATTTCCCTCAAATCCTTTCTTCATTTAGGAAAGAATAGGAAAAGAACTTTCAACGAAGTTGCTGGATAACTATCCAGGCAACACAAAGCTGAACTTTTTTCACAGCTCCTAATTGAATTCTTTTATGTCGTATGTGATAATCATAAACAAAGAAAACCACAACAGTTGTGATTTTTATAAGGAAATTCAGAGGCAAGTGTTAAGAAAGAAGGAACTGTTTATTTGGTCCAACAGTTCTAGTTCCTATTGTCCTCGTCTCTCTCATCTCCTTGGATAGTGGAGCAGACTGAATCTACAGAATGCCTGGAGAGAACCAGATTTCTGCTGTGGCTATCTCAAAATGCTGCACCCACTCTAGCTGCCACCTCTTCTTCCCTTTCCAATACAGAAAAATAGACATTTAAAATGCCATATTTCCAATGGCATTTACGTTTATCTGAATGTTGTTTTGAATCAAATACTGTAGAGTACTATGAACAGAAAGAACAAAGATCTTTGTTTAAAAAGTACTATTGAATAATACAAATAAAATCTAGTTACAAATAAGGAAAAACAATCCATTTACCTTTCCCTAGAGGTATCTGTAATGCCATTGTTTATACCAGCAATAAACCATTCTTCATAGTGGCTTAAAGGACTTAAAGGGTTGGATGTTTTTTTTATCGCTATTGGGAGTGCCAACTTTCCTTAGGTTATCTAAAGACAAAATACTGCTTCCTTGGGTATGAATATATTTGGATATCTCAGTTAAAGTTGTTCCATCATTAATATATCACATTACAGCTTTGGTTTTGTTTCAAGCCTCTTGGTTGTACTGATATAAAAAGGTACTAAAGCTACAAGTACAGCTGGTCTTGCTGTGTTTCAAATTTTATTACACGTTCATAGTATGAAATTCTCACAATTACTGTTCATACACTTTTGCTTTCTGCAAGGAGTTTGCAGAGTTTCTGAAAGCTTTTATACATTATAACTTTCTTAATCTTCTGAAACATATCTTTATGAAATATATGTATATGACATATGAGAAAAGCAATGAGAGTTCTTGGATATTTTGTTCATATATCAAAAAGCACCATGGGAATGCACTAGGGAATATGCTGTCAAAGAAACCATGGAATTTTAGCTTCTCATTTCCAGTTTTCCCTAAAGTGTAGATGCTTATCACAACAATATCAAAGTGTCTTCTATGTCAATGAACTGAAATAAATATATTTCCACTGAAATTCATGAAGGAAATACAGAAATTGCAAGTGTACAAAATCTCATAAACTATACAAACTCCAACTTTAAGGGAAGTCTTTGGTGAAAGGAAAAGTTGCTCACTTGAAGACTATGTCTCTTAAGTCATGCCCTTAAAATACATCAGACATTACTCCTTAAAAAACTTACCTCTCACGCTTCAATCAAGTGTCTTCTAAAATGTGGCCCCCTGTAAATCTTTTTCGGTAACAGACATATTTTCACAAATGGAAGAATAATAAAAAAGTCATATACTATTTGCCTTGGTCTTCAAGCTATTACAAAGCACGTTATCTTAGCCAGTTGACTTGATTCAGACAAGGCTGAAAACAAACATATCAAACCAACAATACTTATTAAGTAGAAATTCTGACTTGAATCACACAGAATCACAGAATTGTAGGGGATGGAAGGGACCTCTAGAGATCATCGAGACCAACCCCCCTGCCAAAGCAGGTTCCCTACACCAGGTCGCACAGGTAGGCATCCAGGCGAGATTTGAATATCTCCAGAGAAGGAGATTCCACAACCTCCCTGGGCAGCCTGTTCCAGTGCTCCGTCACCCTCACCGTGAAGAAGTTCTTACGCACATTTGTGCGAAACTTCCTATGCTGCAGCTGATGTCCGTTTCCCCTCGTCCTGTCTTCACGTACCACTGAAAAGAAACTGGCCTCACCACTCTGCCCTCCACACCTCAGATATTTATAAACCTGGATCAGGTCCCCTCTCAGTCTTCTTTTCTCAAGGCTAAACAGACCCAGTTCACTTAGCCTTTCTTCATAGGGGAGATGCTCCAGGCCCTTCACCATCTTTGTGGCCCTCCGCTGGACTCTTTCCAAGAGATCCCTGTCTTTTTTGTACTGGGCAGCCCAGAACTGGACACAGTACTCCAGATGAGGCCTTACCCCTTAGAGGGGGAGGATCACCTCCCTCGACCTGCTGGACATGCTCTTTTTAATGCACCCCAGAATGCCATTGGCCTTTTTGGCCACGAGGGCACACTGCTAGCTCATGGCCAACCTGTCGTCCACCAGGACGCCCAGGTAAATGCTATCTTATCCTGGTTCTCAATTCACTGCAAGGCATTCAAAGCATATAGCCTTTGAAGTAGCCTACATTCTAGCTTCCTCTTGCAAAGCACAGAATTTGTCAGGCTCAGACAAAATACTAAAAATGACTGTATATTTTATTAAAAGCTTATTTTTTCCTCTCTCTCTCTCTCTTTAACAGAAGTCTAATTTAGTTGTTGTTGTTCCCTTAGGTACAAAGTACACAGTTCATAATTCATTTGATATAAAATGTCAGTTTAGATTTTTGCACTTCTTTGATAAATGAGAAAAAACATGTACGTTTCAATTTCTTTCTATGAGGTTTTACTAGCAGAAGCCCCCCTCCCATTGTGCTGCTCAAAGACCTTTGTGTTAAATTAAACATCAAGATTCAGAAACTGTAGGGAATGGTATTTCTAAGACGTACAGTACAAATATATGAGACTGGGAAAAAAGTAATCATTTTTTCTACCACTAAAGTGATCTCTCCCAAAGAGCATCTTTGATCCTTGAATTAGTTCTCAGTTATAATTTAATGTATAAAAATTGTCAGCAGCTTTCCCTACATTTAGACATAAAATTATATTGTCGGCTCTACAAAGAGCAAAATACAACATTCAGGGGCTTGCTTCCCTCCCAGTTGTGCTCAACCTTCTAAAGCCTATCAATATTAATGGGCAAAATGTATGAACATAAAAGAAAATAGCAGAGAAATAATTTAATTGTATCTGTCATCATTAACAGTATAGAATGTTTTTCCTAATACAACCAAATCCTGCCACTAATCAACATACAGAACTCTAAGGGCACTAATCTGTGCAATGCCAAAGAACAGAATCAGGAATTTAGTTCTGAAAATAAAACTACTATAATTAGAGAAGCACAAAAACGCTGTATATTATTCTCTTATGTAACATACGAGGCCAAGTCTGACAAACTCAAACTATCACATTTTCAGAGTAAACAAGAATTCTTATCATTTCTCAAAATTGACAACTGTAATGCTATGGCTGTCACTTCACATTGCAGTCCAGCACAGCAGCCTCAGTATCAATGAATTACACTGTATTAGAAACGAGCAATAGAATCACACTCTGATGCTCATGCTGAGTATCACCACCAATTAACACTGTATGCCCAGATCCATGAATGCCTAGAAGCCAAGACGTTCTCCCCTTCCTCCTTCGCTGCACATACCTCACCTAGACCTGAAAAGTACCTGCATCCCTGGGTTACAATTGTACCTGTCCCACCATCTCCCTCAAAAATAAGGCATTATTATTTGTATTTTTTTGGCATAGTAGCAGACTTTCAATAGGAGAGATTGACTATATTCTGTCTCCCTTCCTTATAAACCAAGAGATTAACACACTGCCCTGGAAGATTGGAGATGAGAATGTTAGTCACTTCAGGATGAGCAATCCTGATCTCCTTTTTTTTTTTAATGAACAGTGGTCTAACAGAGATAAGGTGCAAGAGAACACAAAAGGTGACATCTCTGTTCCACAGAATGATGGCAAAAATCACTGTGTCATTATGGATTGGTTCCCCATTAGAAAGAGCATTTCAATTGACAGAAATATGTTATCCTATGAAGCAAAATATTTCATATTTAAAGTGAATGGAAAGTAATTCAGACAAACTTATTCACACAATCTGTGCAAAATACACAGTTTACTTGCCTGATGAATAAGGTAAAAGGATTAACAGCCTTTTATACCTGACCCATCCACACAGGAATGTTCATACCGCATTATTAAATAGCTGCTCACCAGTCAATGCTCTATTCTAGATATTTGTAACAAATAAACCATTTATATGAATTGACTCTTAGCTTCAATTCTTCAGCTAGTGCTGAAATTGGTGGAAGGCTGTCGATATAAAACAATGAATGCTCTGTTCTCAAGTAACTTTTACTGAAAAGATCTTGACTACTGTTTTCTTGTTCAAAATTGGGTAGTCTAATTGATTAACAGTCATCAAACCTTACTCAATTGCAAACCAGACTGTATTTTGCCACATCACAGCATTTACTCCGAACTGCACCATATTGAGATAAAGTAAATACCTTGGCAATGCTTAATCTCTACTAAACTAGACCAAACAGAGGTAGGGAACATTTCCTCTCCTTTTCCCATTTTTTGAGCACAGATTGAAATGACTATTTTTGTCACAGAAAATTTACAGCTACTTAATTCAGATTACAATTATCAGGAACATCTTGTTCAATTTTTTGGACAGCACTATCAGTTTCTTAGGAATAACTATCTCAAGTTCAATTCTTACTATGTAAGAAGATTCACCACTTCAGTGAAAGAAAAAAGAGGGATGAGATGTGTTCTTTCTCTATATCATGATGTCTTTGCAATTTCAGTTTCTTTTCTTTCTACAAGCTTTATAAGAGCTGTTTAGAAAATCAAAAAGCAGTCAACCTGTGAACTGTTTTTTTGTGTATACACAGAGGCCACATTCAACTTTGGTAGCACCTTTTGTGAAGAGGCAATCCTAGTCTAAGCTTGGGAAGAAGAGAACCTGCCAGACCTTTTGACGTGTGTATTAAACTTGTCAGTGCTAGAACGAATACAGAGTCTCTTTACCTTCCCTGGCCTATCTTTCCATTGCAAACTTATCTGGAAAATGGGAATAACAGTAATAAGCCTTCGGAATGCTAAACCAGCAAACATCTGTAAGAATTATAAAAGTATTTCAGCATAAAAATAGTAAGAATTAATATAGTTGAATCTTGGACATACCTCATTGTGATATGAAACACATTAATTTCTTTTCTCTCTTATTTTACTAAACTGGAATTAGTCTTCCTAAAAGGGTAGTATTTCCTTGTCAGAATCCTAAGTCACACCTAAATACAGATCCAAAGGGAAACAGGCTAAAATCCAATATGTACACATGAACACTCATACACATACTTGCTTGTGTGTATCTGCACATGCATGCAGACAGAAAAATTTAAAAAAGCACAGTAAGGAAAAAACGTACAAAGTCAGAAATGACTAAGGACTATGGAATCCAATGGTGGCCTTTGTTGTAAGATGGTAAGTAGCATACAAGTGCATTATCTTATAGGGACACCAGGGGAAAAATGGTGACTCTAATGACCTATTCTCATCCACTTTTCCTTTTCTCTCCCTTCTCTCCATAAGGAAGAAGAGCAGCTTATTTCCCCTACTTTACTCGGAAATGAGGAGCAATGTATTAGGAAAAAGAAGTAAAAAGAAAAACGTCACCAGAGCAAATAAATAATGTTATAATGGAAAAAAATTTTGACGTTCACTATAAGAATTCAGATCAGAAGTTTAAATTTTTAAATTCAATTTCAGGTCTATTTCTAAACTGAACAAAAAAACACCTAAATATTAGTTATTTTTTACACAAAGCATTTCTATGGACATGATGTTTTAAGAAGAACATCCCTACATATATTTCTACCTAAAGGAAGGAAAAGTATGGGTATTTGATTATATCTATGCTTAACCATCAGGAATATCTTGATACATCCTTATTTTTTTTCCCTTTAACAAAGAATAAGAATATGTAAACAAGCTGGCAGAACTTTCCTGGAGCCTTGCAGAATTCATCAAAAACAGAGGAATTTTGAGATGTACTCAGTTGTGCAAAGTAGCTTCAAAAATGTTGTCACTTTAATCAAATGTTTTATGATCAGAAGATAACTCTCATAATTTAGATGCTGCAAGTGCAGAAAATATTGCTTAAAATAACAACAACAACAAACCCATAGACACTTGCCTTTGCTGACAGTTTATGAAAATGCTGTTTTATTCTGAAACCTATAGGGGAATGAGTTGTCAGAAATAAATATATTAAAGTGAACTTTTTAGAAAAACAGTATTTATCAAACTAGCAAAGTAACAAAAATTGATCCAGTTTCTAAGATTTGCATATGTCTGGAAAATGGTTTAAAAGATAAAATTAATGGTATCATTTTTCAAAAGTCTTCTGTATATTTCAGTAGGAATTCAAATATCATTTTATTATAAAATTCTTTACATAGCAGAAACAGGCTAGTTTATTGCATAAAGAATGTTGACTTTAGTTAGAGTAGGGAATGATCTAGATGAGATTTACACAGAATGAAAAAACACATGAACAGGTTTAAGATGTAAAAATTGCATGCTTCATCTAAATATTTTCTATATGTAACTAAAATTGGTCTGAAATAGGTTTATGTGATGGTAGAATCATTTTAAATAGAGATCTGCTGCTAAATCTCTGGCTGCTTTCCCCATTTCTATGTATTTCTCTAGTTTTCAGAACAACCAAGCTGTAGTTTTCCAGCATGAAATCTGCTCTACCACAGATTTCTTCCATGAGATCTTAAATACTGCCTGGAACTCATCCTAAGGTTTTGGAAAGACCTGGACCGAGACCTCCACACTGAGGTTAATTGCCTGGTTATGGATGATCTATGGGCTATTTCAAGCTGTTGCACAGCTCTCCCTTTCTCATCTGTCATTCCCCAACCAAGCAGAACCATACATGTCCTGGGCAACTAAAATTGCAATTCTGATCATCTTGCTCTGTCTCATGCAGCTCCAGAAAACAGAAAGCAAAGAGCTGAAAAAACATCCCTGCTGTTTGGAACACGAAATTACAGTGGATCTTCCTAGCCAAAAAAAAAAAAAAAAAAGAAAAAGAAAAAGAAAAAAAAAAAGGCTGTATGCAAGGCAAAGGGAAGGAACCAATAAGAAGAGCAAGGAATAAGCGTTTGAATGCCTTTGTCTTCTGCCAGTCTCCAGCTTTAGAAATAAGAATTTGGTAAGGGTACAGTTTAAAGCAACCTTGAGGTGCTTATGATGCGTGAAGTTAGGCTGAGGCCCAGTTGGCTGTAATTTAGAAAATTAATTTAGAAATTTAGAAAAATGGGCACCTCTGTGCCTCCCATTGCCAGAACCTGAAGACATTATCTCTCAGGAATGAGAGCTGAGGAACGAGAGCTCCTCTAACTTCTCTTGCCATCTAGAGCACCAAAAACAACCATTCAGAAACAAGAATGAGCACAAGAATAATGCTGAAGGATGTGCTGAACAGAAAGGGAGAGGGGAATAAAAGAAGAAAGTAGAACTAATGAAAATGACAATCAGATCAATACTGCAGAGATTAGAGAAGAATTACTGTTTCATTAGAGCAACTCCCAGTTTTACACACAAGTGCTTTTGCAATCCTACTCTTATATCCCCATGAAATCATCTTTCTGGATGAGAGGAACTAGAATGGACAATTTACACAGCTTGCCACTGACATGCTTTAATTAGCTAGGTCACTGATGAAAGATGTAGGGCAGCTCTATCCCCCTCCCTAGTCCATCCAGTTCTCTCCTTAAACTACCTCTAGAAAAGACATGGCTATAATTTTTTTGTTCAGAACTTTCCATAGACATCCTCCACCAAATTATTTACAACTAATTTTTTTAAAAAAATATTTCTTGTTTCTTATAAAAATCATCAATTATATTTGTCTGAGGGTACAGAAACATCACAAGAGAATTGAGAATTTTGAACTTTTTAAAATATCTTTTTTTCTACCAATGTGATTTCACAAACATTTTTTTTTCCCCTGTGCTGGTCTTTTTTTTTTCTTCCCCTTTTTCAATTTTGTTTTTACTACTCTACAAGAAGTGGCAGAAGAGAATGAAAGGGATGAAAAATTAAAAAGAAACAGAAGATAAAGAACAAAAAGAATCCTACTGGATATTATTCCATGCCTACAGGGAGAAGGACTGGGGGAAGAATAGTGTAAAGGAGAGAAATGAGAATCTGAAACCTAGGAAATTGCTTCAAAACAGGTTTTCTGGTATGACTGTATATACGTGATCCTGAGTGAATGGAAAAAACAAATTTATCTCAGGAAAATTTTAGTGTACACAGGTTTGATTTTTCTTTCTGGACTTCTGTTTGCTTTATTTACTAATTCATCAAGGAGGCATATTGCCTCCAATGATTAACTTGCATGAGCAAATGTTTCCAGATGTGAATATAAGGTGTACAATGTGGTTCTTATTTGCTTGCACGATTAGATCAATGATGCTATGATGTGGTTCAATATCCAGTCTCGGAGGCATTGCTACCTAAACTAACAGTAGCTGAAATCCTTTGCCTGCCATGTTCTATAGATGGTGAACAAACATCAAGTGATAAATATGTAGGTTCACTTTTTGCTTCTGAGAAGCTGGAGCTTGTAAGGCAGAGGCATGCAGCATCCTGGCTACAAACATTTGACCAGCAAAGAGCAGATGCTTATGAGTCTGACCAAGAGTTGGACCAAGAATATAAAACAGCAACATACTCCATAAATTATGGCAGAGATTAAAAAGAAATTCACTGTTTAAGCACTTTTTTTTTTTCTTGTGTATCCTCCATTTTACATATTACCTAGCGACTAGGAATATATATCAACATTAAGTTCTTTTCTACAGACAACCAGCATCAAGTTTATTGTTGGTAATATTCAACACAGGTAACCTCGCAAAGACAATTCTCTGCAATAAAACATAGAATTATCACCCACAACAAGTTTCATACCTCCTATCATTTGGGAATGCAGTCCTTTCCTGTGCTTTCTTTCTTATTGGTGTTGGGTTAGCCTCCACGTTCCTGTCTCTTGTCTGATTAGCAGCCTGTCTCTCTCTGCTCTCTCTCTTCACTGCTATTTCTCAGCAAAACAACCTCTTCATTTCTGCATGCAAGACTTCCCATTCCCTTCCGTACCACATTTTTTTCCTGCAGCCAGTGGCTGGGAACAAGTGGAGTTAACAAGGTCTTACCAATAGTAATTGCATCTTTCATTTCTGTTAGCTTACTATCACTTACTTCCAAATTCTCTGGGTCCTCTGTTTGCCAATGCATCAAAAAACAACATTGATTAAAGAGAAAAATGTATAACCAAGTGCTCTGTACAAAAACATTTTCTCCAAGATTTTTGCAGTTTTACATCCTCTGTATCATTTCATTTACCTAATTACATTATTCTAAAGTTATTTGTTCTCCAGATCTTTTATTGCCTGGCATCCTCAAATTAATGTGGAGCCTTGGCTAGTACATTATCTTTTACAACTTCTACCAAAGCAGTTTAGGACAAGATAAATAGAACAAATTTATTCTTTTCGGAAAAAATGTAAAATTCAAAAAAATTTACTTCTACCTATGTGGTATGAAATTTGTCACTAATCATTTTAAACTATGCCCTTTTATGCTTCTCCCATCTCTTTTAGCTTTCTATGCAGTTCTTTGATGTAACAAAGACAGTTTCAGACAAGATTTCAGTTCATCTGGAAAAAAAATGCTTTAAGTCTTGAGGCAAAAAGCAGCGTATTTAAAATTTATATACTCCATAATGCCTTTGTTCTGAACTTGAACATCCTGAAAAACTTCTCTGCTTTCTTTTACCTCCCAACTCTGAAGATCGTTTGTTCTCACGATTTCAGCTTCTTATTATGCAACAGTGACTTTAACTGGTGGATCCAGCATTTAAGTACATGCACAGTCATGGCTGACCCTTTCTGATCAATTGCCAATCCATACAGGTTTGACTGATAAAAGAGCCAATTAGATTTAAGCAAATTAAGGGACATCACCAATGTCAACCACTTATTAAACTGAATGCTGAATTCCATGCATACAAAACACTAATGCACCAAGACCCATTAAGAGTTGAAATCCTAACCCCATTAGTAACTCCAGATCACTACAGGGTAAGGGTCAAAAGAAAGTTTCATATTTATGGATTAACATTTGGATTCAGTTTTTATTTTTTTAATCTTTCCAAGAACTCTTGAACCTGCACTGCAATTTTAGTCAAGAGCTTAGATGAAATATATTCCTTCTTTTCAAGATTTTTTTTAAACATCGACTTATAAGCACAGCAAATCAACCTGATGAAAAATTAAGCCATATTCAATCAGGTAACACTAAAGACTCAGTGTGCATTATATTATGTGTATTATATTTTAAATAAAAAATGAAACAAAATAAATTTATTTTGGAAAAAAAAAAAAAAACAACTGGATATTAATTAAAAAAAAAATAACGATTTGCAGTAACTTCAATATGAATACTCTTATCCTCTCATTCCCTATCCCATTTAAACACTCTTCTAATATGCTCCCTGTACTTTTTACAAAGTAATTTTAGAAACTGCATTTTTATTACCCTTAAGAAGAGAATACTAATTATTTTAATTTTTTTTTTTTTTTACACCCATTGGAAGGCTGTGTTTTTGCATACAATGAGAACTCTTTCATTCTTTGATGAAATACAACTTCTAAAGTGAAAACTTGGCCACTAAGGTAAAAAATAAAATGTTTTTAGTAAGATCCAGATTTCATTTTATGAAATGCATTTGCCAGTGATGGAATACAACCCAATGCAAAATTACCAATATGCTCATAATATACTGTACATTTGAATTGCATGGCAAAATGTTTATAATAAATATCATTGTAAAATAAGCATACATTGTCCTATATATATATGTATGTGTGCCTGCACGTGTTTACATGTATAGTGAGGATATAGAGTGTGTGAGAATGCTTCCCTCATATGTACTGCTTCATTTACTATTCATTTCACCACAGATCACAGTCCACTGGACAATAGTACGGAAGATTTCTTTAATAACTCTCACTGCTAATTTAATTCTACTTAAACACACATATCCTAGTGAATGCCACATGCTTTTCAGCATGATTTTATGTGTAAATCAGGATAATATGTTTTCAGATCATTAACAAAAAGGAAGCATGAACTAAAACCTATTTAATCAATGAGGTATTGCTTTTAAACTACCACAAGGTCATAAAAAAGATAATTTCAAAGCTATAAGTTTTCTAATTGTAATCAACAACAATCTAATGATGAAAGAAAGTGCATCTTAATGGCTGTCATAAACTTGTGCATCCTTGTCCATCTTTAAAAATCCTTTACCTTTTCGTTTGGTGAATTTTTCACTACCAAATTCTGCTATTTCTTCATGCAGAATCAAACAGCAATATTGGGATTAGGTACATTTTTAAGTGATCAGTAGAATTCATATCTGGTTTTATGATACATTATGCCTAATTCAAAAAACAGGTTTGAAAAATACAAAATGTACTGGAACTTCATTTTTTTTTTTAACTTTCTCAGTAATGTCATATAAGCCCTACATTTTACTTATTCACTTTTCAGAAGACTTTCTTTTTGCCACCAAACAAATCAGTCTTTTCCAAGGAAACTGTTCCAAGAGTAGTCATATTTTTTTTGTAATTTTATTATTTTGTGGAGGTTTTTGTTGTTGTTGTTGTTATTGTTTGGTTGCCTCTATTTGCTTGCACTACTTCCACTCAGCTGCAACTACACATCTCTCAAGATCAAGCACAACCAGGCTCTCATTTTATGATTTAAAATCATCTTAACTTCACTGTTTCCACCGGTATTTCTTCAATAAAAGCCAGTTTGTTAGGATGCTTATGAAAAGAGAACACAAAAGGAGCAAATATACATCAGCTGCAAATTGAAGCTTTCACTTAAAAAACAAACAAACATGCAGAGAATTTAGAGAGTATTTGCTTAATTACATGTATACATATATACATGTATAAGATAATGCTAAAAGTTGTTTAGAGAGTATTTCATTGTGAACCAGCACACTGCAACTGGTTTTTTCTTTCTTAAGATTACACCAGATTGAAAAATGCAAGTGACTCTCTCTACACTCTTAGATTAGATTATTCCCCCATGATGGAATCCAACACTATTCATGAAAAAAAAAAAAAAAAAAAAAAAAAAAAAAAAAAGGCATATGATGCTCTTCTTAGTTACCTAATACGTTAACTGTGCAACTACCAGTTTTCATTTTCCATCTTTTCCAGTTGAGTAAATAAATTTGCAATAAATTTGAAGCTGAAAAGAACATTTTGTTACTAAGAACTACTAATCAAACACATTCTTCTGAGCTTCCAGTCCTCATCTGTAACAATAAATAACATTTGTTAAACAGAGTATTTGCGTAATTGTTACATGCACAGAAACAGCAGTTTGTCATACTTACCTCCCGGAGGCATCACTATGATTATAGCATCACTTATCAGGCTGCTCTGGCTGTTGGAAGCCTTCACTTGCACTGTGTAGTTAGAAAATGGAATCAGTCCTTTAATGGGTACCCATACATTGGATTCGTTGCTGCTGCATAATATTCGAGTACCATTTACAACAGAATAATTAGCATTAGCTGTTAAGAAAGAGAAAGGATGTGGAGGAAGAAGAACAAACGTTAGGTTTTGTGTCTGATGTGATTTGCTGTTCTTTAAGAAGCAAAACTTCTACTCAAATAAAAATTTGATATTGATATCAAGAACATAAAAATGTCTTACTTGAAGAGTAAATATTGTTCCCCATTTTTTCCTCTTTTGGATAACATTTTTAAGTACTCGTACAAGTTGAAAAACAAATGGAACAATCATGCAGTCGCAAAGCTGACTGTTATGTATATGTGCTATATGTTGCAAACAAAAGCCAGTTGTCAGAAATGACTTGTGTTCTTGAGCAGCTGTGTGAGAATGGTAGATGCAAACTGGTCAGGGTCATTAAAATGTTAAATCCAGTTCTCATGTCTATGAGACTTGCTCAACTTCTTGAAATCATTAAAAAAACAAAACACTTATTTTAGGAGTTCAGCAGCCAGTATAAGCTAACTCCATTGTATAAGAATAACTTTATTACTTTTCTGCAATAAGAAGTGTATGTTTTCCAGCAATCCAGTCAAAGATAAAACAAGGACCTAAGTATTCAGATTGTCTGTTTAAATCATCAGAGGACACCACTGCCTGTCCTCTACAACTGTTTCAAGACATCAGACTTAAGCTACACAGATATTCGACCCTATAAAAATAACAAAATAAAAATCCTCAGAATAACTTGTAAGCAAGACTGGAAAACAAAAAATAATTATTTGTCAAATAATAACTTTTTGATTCAATGAAGATTTTACTCATATAACCGAGAGAAAACTGCGCTCATTCAAAGACTGCCCAATATTCTGATCAACTAAAACGCTATATAAACGATTAATATAATTACTACTATCCATCATTCCATGCAGAGCTCTTATATCAATGGCAATTCTGCATTACAAACAACAGAAGAATCTCAGAAGTTTCAAAGACCACAGGTACAGAATGAGATTAAGCAGAACACAGCTATTAAAAATAGCTAAAATTAAGGCATTATCACAGGCAAAAGATTAAATATTGAAGTCTGAGCCCTCTACAAAATCTAAGATACAATTTAACGAAAACAGACAAATTCTTTTTAAAGTCATTTTTGAATTAACCTAATTTATGCAAGTATCAAGTGAACTGTTAACAATGAAATTAAACCTGAAGCATTTCCATATTTCCATAACATTTGCTTAAATGTGTATCTGCAGTACATTTTTCATCATTCTCACATTACATTTTACCAAATATGAGTGGTCTGTACATTTGTCCAGTCCTTATGAACAGTCTGTATGATACACTTACGGTAGAAGCCCATATCACTCTATTACTGCAACATTCACAGAGCTGCACAGAGTGTTTCATTATTCTTTTGCTAACATATGGCAAGCTAACTCTAACTTTTTGGAGAAGAGAAATGAGTTGAGCCATTTCATAAGTCCATCTTGCAGTTTATGTCCTCAGTGCTCACCTTCTATCTACATGAGTTGCCAGTCTGCTCAAACAGACTACAGTAGTGTGAATCTATAATCATTTCATGAAATCTGATGGATTTATTTTGGAGTTCAACAAATTTTGCGTTAGCCTTAGAGAGTTTATTTTATAAATAGCAAGGGAGGCAAAGCTCTTTATCATGCAAGAAGAACAATCAACTTTTACATATGCCATATACAGAGATACCAATTTTGCAGAAGTGATTTTGTCTGAGATTATTCGTGCACTGTCTACTCAGTCAGCACTAGAAAAAATGCATCTGCTTTACTTGATGTCATTTCTTAAGCTGTCTATCAAAGAGGCACAAGGCATCTTTATGAAACTGTCCCTGGATGTGATGGGGGAGTAGGAACAATCCAATAAAGCACTTTTCTCCCATCATTTATCACATTTTTCCCATGCATCACCATGCAATCTGTGACTCACTGTTTATGACATCCACCCAAAAATGTGACTGTTATATGCACCTATTATTTTATTAATGACAATAAAGCCAACAAATGGCTAATTGACATACATGCTTAAAGTTCCAATGATGTGAAATACAGACTCTTCTGGCTGTGAAAACAGGTGCATTTTTTAAATGTTCCACATACAATGTATAGAAAAGTTTAAATTTCCAGTTGTACAGATTAAGGCTCATAAGGCAGATTCAAATCTCAAGCATAAAAAAAGGCTCCCTAACAGCAATTTATGTACTATTTCATAAGAAAAATCAACCTTTTCTATCTTCAGCGAAGTCCGAATATGTCAATATATTAATTCTCACCAACTCCAGCCCCAAATGAAAGCATGTACTTCTGATATTCAAGTTCAACTGTTAATTTTCCAACGGCAAACTATACATCTTTTTAAAAAATACGGTTTAGAGTAAAAAAAAAGAATGAAAAGGATAGCACTATTCTGAGTTGCCTGGATAACAACATTAATATACAGTAATTATACAATTAGTTGTAACATTAAATTCTAGTTATAGCAGAGTGATTACTTGGCAATTATAAGAAGTATATAATTACTCAATAATTAGGAGAAGTATGTAATTACATAACCATTTTATTCAGCTCAAAAGCGAACTTGCAGATTTACAATGAGCAAGACAACACAGCAATTCACAATTTTTCATTGCTTCTGATAAAAACCTGAGGAGCGCTTCCAAGTTTCCCAAATCAAATTTTACACGGACAAAAGGTATTTTATCCCCATTGCCAGCCAAGCAACTTACTGCTACTGGCAAGTGAAATATTAGAACATTTTTAAAATGCAGGTCTTGCTGGGGATGACTTGCAATATGCAGCTTTGCCACTTTTCACTGCTTAAACTTTACTTTCAGTGGGCTGGAAAATGCAGACACATAGGTTCAGCCTGACAGAAAGTGATACAGTGATAACCCTGTCATATCACTCTGTGCCACTCCTGCCTAGACTGCTCCAGTGTGGGTCTATTTGAGAGTATAAGTAGATGATGCCTCTTTTTCCATTTTTCATGTATATACTTCTCTCCACCCTGCTCACTGATTCTGCTTTAGCCTACCAACGAGTCTGCTTCAGTCCTAAAGAGCAACAGTCTCAAACACAGGTATCATCCTAAAAGACATTGTTTTACTTTACACAAATGGTTTCTACCAGAATACCTTCTTGTTCCTGCACATTTCTGCCTTGTGGCTCCTGCCTTGAGCACCCTAACAAGAAAGTGGTCCCTAAGACACAGTTAACAAGGGCAACCAATGTGGCAGAAAATAAACTCCTGGCTCAGCATGTCCTTCAAAAATTAGGCATCCAAACACCTTTACCAAAAGATGAATTAAGATCAAAGGGAGTTCAGAGCCACCATACACCTCTCAAAAAAGACTGAACCATTTACAAACACAAAAGGCTTCCTCATACTCCTTAATTTGTCTCATACTTCAACGTCATTCCATAATTTTTGAATCACTGATCTATTATCGGATTTCTTGCTCATAGGACTGATACTTGATATTTTTCAGTATTTCTGAAATATTTCTTTGGCTAAGTCTGGTACTTGAGAAAAAAAGTGTATTTTTACCAGTTTGTTCCTAGTTAATGACAGATGAAAGTATACCAATGTTTCAGGAAATATTATCCTATTAAAGAAATTAAGATTAACAAATATCCATGTACTTACTTGAAAACTATGTATACTTGAAACAAAGATGAGTAATAAAATATTCTTATGTTAAAAAGATACAAAAGGATGTATCTCATAAAAAAATATTGCTTAAAAGTGCTAAGCTTCACAAAGCACCCTCGATGGTGACTATCTGCATTTGAAGTTTCATTCTGGTTTTGTTGGGCAACTGAAAGTAGGCTCCCGAGCAGACGTGCATTTCTGTTTTTGTGTGCCACTGTAAATGAGTGAATAAAGCTCCTGAGGGTCGTTGGTGCGTAAATTACTGCTGTCCTGGGTCCATCATCCTTTGGGGTTCACTAGATTGAAATAACATAAATGGGTATCCTTTTCTATTCTTGTTATAATCATTGTCACAAGAATTTTAATGCCTCATATATTCCGTAATTTTTTTCTGTGTGCCGTACTGCTCTGACCTTTTCAATATTCTGTAATTTGACTGGCTGGCCATTTCAAGTTCTCTCCTTTTTACAGCCTTATTAACTTGTGGGGAAGAGGTGAAATGGACAGCCAATCAGAATACATAATATTGCAAAGGTCACAGTAGTACAGTATAGTATCAGCAGACACAGAATACTGTATATTAGTCATTAGCGTTCTGATATCTTATTCATGTGACAAAGGTTGTAAGGAGTGCAGAAAATGGTACGACATGAAACCATCCTCATGACAAAGGCTGTGATGAAAAATGAGATAATATAAACCAAATGCATTCATCTCACATTTTAAAACTAGTTTTTTTCTAGAAATTGCCACTTTTAAGGGTATTCTTCCTATCCGGATCAATTAGTGTTTTTAAGGCAAAAGGCCAAAAAGTAGAGCTGCTGCTTCCTAATGTATTAAACTGCAAAAACTCATGTTTCATACGCATAGGCAATCTTTTCCAAAATACTGAATACTCTGATTATGATCACTGCATTTGTAAGTCTTAAATCAGTAAGCTTAAACATAACCAGTCTGCATCGCAAGCACACTAACACAACTAGAGTGCTGACTTCAGAAAGCAAGGAGTTTGGCTAAATTTTTCACTGAGTGCTCACGCATTTTCCTTTCCTCAATCATCAAGAGCTAGCTCCCATTATAAAGAAGATATGAGGGCAAAAATCAGCCTCTCTATTCTTCTCTGCTCATTTTTCATTTGGGACTTCAACAACTGAACCTTTGCAAAACCAAGAATTTCCACCACTTCCTACATGTGGTGCAGTATCCTTAGAAATTCACCAGCTGCTTACCTTACCCCCCAGCTTCATGTGAAATATTACAGAACCATTAATTTGTGAAATGCAGAGAGATTTCAACCTGAAAGTTAAGTAAGCTAAAAATACTTTAGTATGATCATCACGAACATCTATTATTTTCTTTCTATTTCAAAATAGCATGAGGCTTCAGTCACAAAAGTACACTGCATATTTCATGACAGCACATGGTAAAAGTGTTTTTTGGGGATGAAGGCAAGTTCAAGGCTTCATAACATGTTCTGAAATATCACCAATCTCTACTGTTTCCATTATGTTCACACAGGTTCTGATAATCATTCTTGCATTAGAGAACATATTGCTTCACGGTATTACAACAGATAGAAGCAGAACTATTTGCATGACAAAAGGCTACAGAATGAATAAAAGTAGAAAAAAATCCAGGTCAAGGAAAAGTTCATGCACTGACCTAGAGAAACACAAAGATTGCTTAGTTAACTAACACAAAAACTTGCAAGGTATGTGTTGGCCTGATTTAGGTATGTGTTAGCATGCGGAGTTTAAGCATCTTATCTTAGGCCATAGAAAAAGTTAATGTCAGAATAGAAAAACAAAACTAAAATATGATACTTTTTTTTCCGACTTTCCCAATCATTCCACTCATCTCTCCCTCACTGAGCCCTTCACTGAGCATTGGTTTCTGCCTTTACCTTCTCTGCTCTCTGGCAATACTTTCTTTTTTTTTCCCCCCTGGGGACACCTCTGTGAATGTGCATGCTTTCTCTTTTCTAGGCTCATTCTTTTGTCCAGTAGTATTCAGAGTACAAAATGTGATTTTCCATCATTCCATTATACCATGAAGAGCTAAAAATATGTTCTCAGTGTTTTCAGTGACTTTCTTTTCCCAAGAACTATAATAATTAACTGCTTTTCAATTATCATCCTAATTGTTATAGTGATCGCATGAAGTGTTTTCTCCACTTTGAGTCTATACTCCTCTCTTTGACAAAAACATCCCTGTTCATCACAAAGAGGAGTTAGACTAGATGACCATTAAAGGTCCCTTCCAACCCAAAAGATTTTATGATTCTATGAGAATATTGGTGACATGCTTTTTTTTTGCAGTGTTTACTTTTGTTGTTTTTATTTTTGTTTTCAGTTGAGTGCACTGCTGATTTTGTATCAACCCTAGTGAACTTCCCTGCTCCTGAGTTGACAGTTTGTCATGGTTTTATGTTTTTTTGGTTTTCAGTATTCCGCATCATACCATCTTGTAGTGCAATGGGAGTTAAAGTGTTAATGCTCCAATTCCAGGTACCTATCCCTATACATTACGGAAGTCATGGGATCTGGCCATTCCAGATGGGGCGGTCTCTTACTGCCTTGCAGTGGGTACTGGAGGGTGCTTTCCTAGCCGTTCCAAGCTTTCCAGGTTTGACTCAGTCTCAGGAACTCTCTCTCTCCTATCTTATTTGATTTATTAGTCTCAATTTCAGTTAGATTGTATTTATATTGTGTTATCTTGCATTCCGAATCATAGTTAGTAAAATAAGTTTTCCTTCATAGATCATTGCCGCTGCTTTTTCTTCCTTCCTTGAGCCTATCTCCCATCTCCCTGTCCCTTTTCCTTTTCTCTTTCCATTTTGTGGGGTCCGGGGAGGGGGGCCCAGGGGCCTACTGCCCCCCTGTCACAGGCATAGATTGATCTAGTTAACTCCGTGACACAGTTGAATTGTTACCAGGAACAGAACACTGACTAAGTACATCAAACAGGCCAAAACTTACAGTCTCTCATATCAAAGGAAATATTAATTCTCATTCTCAGAGGCCAGATTAAGTTGCCAGATGAGGCAAGATGGATAACTTACAACCAATGTGATAAACTAGTTAAACTATGAATTCAACATATTTATTCCATACTTATCCAAAATACTGAACAATCCACAAAAACGTCATTTTTTTTTCCTTTGTCCTTGATAACTAAACTCTGGACATGGAAGGCAGACTTCAGGTTGCTCAGTGAATTAGTTTTTCCCTGGGAAATGCTTTTTAAGTTGTTGGGGTCTATCAGTGCTGTTCCCTTTCTAAGCAGAAAACTCCAAAATGTCAGAAGCAAGCTAGGAGGGCAGAAGGCTGCCTTGGCTGAGCAGGGGTCGTCTTCTAGAACTTAGGCAGAAAATGAAAGTGTACGAGGAAGCAAGGCTGGGCAACATGGAAGGTCTACATAGATTCACTTTTTTAGAGAGAAAATTAATGTGGCCAAAGCACACCCAGAGTTGAAGCTGGTCAGTACACCAGGGGAAACAAAAAGGGCTTTTTAAAAATAATGTTAACAGCAAAAGGGGAACCAGAGATAACATTGTTGCAGTACCTGACAAGGATGGTCACCTCACAAATAGGGACACAGATGAAGCAGAGATGTTTAATGCCTTTTTCATCTCTGTTTTCAACGCCAATGATGGGTCCTGTGTGTGCCAGAGCGCTCCGTTGGGAGACTACAACCTTCAGTAATGATAAACTCCCAACCAACCCTAAACCTGTGAAGGAATTGCTGCTCTGTTCTGGTGTAGTCTCACGTTGAGCACTGGGTGCAGATTTTGGTGCCACAGTGTAAGAAGGGTCAGGATGGGGTTAGGGAAAGGTTCTGCACAATGGGCATTGAACAGGTTGCCCAGGGCAGTGGGCACAGAGCTGCTGGAGTGCAAGAAGCGTTTGGACGCCACTCTCAGACAGAAGTTTAGCATTTTTGGGCAGTGCTGTGTGGAGCCAGGAATTGGGCTCCATGATCCTTGTCCCTTTCAACTCAACATGTTCTGTTTTATTTAAGAAACATGCTCCAAAAATTTACTAACTCGCTAATTACATTTATGCCAACTTAGCACTTACATAACCTACTCAGAATTTTAGCTGTTTGTGAGCTCTTGAAGCACTTCTGGACAGGCTCTGCTTCTTTTCAGTGAGGAAATTCACACCGTTCAAGCTGGGTGGCCAGAACGTATTTTGCTGCAAACAGTTTTAAGATCTTTCACCAATACCTATACTTTCCCAGAAATTTTGCAAGAAAATGTCATTGCCTAGAACAATTTTATCACAGGAAGGAAGAGGAAGAAGCAGTGGCAGGTCAGACAAGGCCTCCTGCTCATCTGCAAGTTGGGTGTAGGTGTGGAGACAGCGTGGAATCTGAACTAGCCCAGAGTAGAACTCTAATACTCTGAGTGCTAAAGTTATTCCAAACCTTTCCTCTCTCAGCCTTCTAATCAGGGGACAGGAAAACCTATTCACACAGTGCTTCGCACAAAAGAGAAAGACTAAGCATCAACAGCTATTCTGCTAACTCATTCAAGTTGTAACATACACAAGAGGACAAAACTACCAAGATGCTTGCATGAATTAGGAAAGATTTGCAACATCTTTGAAAATATTTAGTTTACAACATTCTGTAATGCTCATTCATGGCCTCTGAAGCACAATGCTCCTATGAGCTCCTGACTGGACAGTGAGTCCCCTTTAATATCCCATAACAGTTTAGCACTGCAGACAATAGCACTGCAAGCAGCATGACATCACATAGTGTATAAATGACAGGAGGGCATCAAATAAAAATGTTTTCTGTACTTGTGAAATTAAATTGAAGGTAAAGTACATAATCATAGATACAATCCATTTTGTTTGAGAGATTTCACTAGCAAATGATGAGATTTTATAATTTTAAAAGAGATTTTACATACTGAAAGAAGTTCAGAATCAAGTAGCTTTAAAATCTTCAAGTTTGTTTTTCTATGGTTAGAGCTTGCTTTTTTCTTACTGCAGCTGTACATAAATGGAGATTATCACAGTATCTGGTTTCTGAATCTGTGCCCATAATTCATGGATGCCAATAAGAATTTGCCATTCTCCAGGGACACTATGAGAAGGAGACTAGCTAAACACACAGAGCAGAACTGGGAGTCTCAAATCCATAATCAAATATCTAGATTGATTGTGTCACTTGCACTTGTATTGATTTCAATTGGAGCAGCTGACCCAAGGGAATAATAAAAATGTGGAATAAAACTGATTTATGAGAACAAAATAAATCCTTTTGTGAGTGGTAATGAATTGGTACTATTTAACCCTTTCAATTACAACGGGAAAATACTATTTATTTTTTTGAGAATGCTGAGTTAGCCAAAAGAAGACATATAAAAAATGCCAATACTGTCAAATGCCATTACATTTACCTGTAATGCTTTGGAATGACTGAAGCTCTGAAGTTGATCTAGGATTTTGATTTGACATAAAGACATTATTTTGGCTTTTCCAGCCATCTTACATGAGGCATCATAAACGGAGCACTTGTAGATTGAAAGAACCTCAGAATCATTTAGGTGAGCTTTGTTGTACTCACTGGTAGAATAGCACTTCCTAGTCTGTTCAAGGCAACAGCATGTAGAGTAACAAACAACCATATTAACTGCACATAATCACCCCTAAAAAGGGAAGACTCATCACAGTATCTTGATCTTTCTGAATTCAGATAAGAAAATTATATAAATAGCATCCAATTTGATCCCCTTTATATACATCAAATAGAAACTTGATCAAATTTTGTCAAACTTATTCATCATGCTTTCTCTAACTGAGAAAACAGATGGGTTTTACATTACTCTCTAAAGATATGTGCTTTCATATCACCACATATTCAATTGAAATTTTTTCATCTGTGAAAGGTCTAGTCAGATTATTTTATTTGGATCACATACTTTGACACAAATAATTTTTTGTCCAAAGATGTAAATTACTTTTTGCAACAGGTACCTAAGCACAGCTAAAGTGGTTTCCTCAGTCTTAATGGCAGTCAAAAACTCTAAAAGACATTCATTAACTAATAAATCATTTTAATAGGAGAACTAATCAGCAGATTTCCTTTTACTCGATTCTGTTCACCAGTGTCAGTTCCAGAAGATTGCTAATATTCCCTAGGCCATTGTGAGGGAGCAGGGATAGTCTCAAAGACTATCCTACTAACCATGCTGTTGGATTTCAGCCTGTAATAACTGACAATAGGTACCTCACAGAAACAAGACTCATCTTTATGTACTTCCTTTATAATACAAAAGCCAACAACTAACACAATATAGAAATAGACCTGTGCATATGTGGGGAAAAAAATCACAAAAAAACTATTAATAGAGAAATGTGGAAGACCAATTAAAATACACTGTTTACTAGATTCTTCACCAAGGAAGCAATCAAGTTCAGTAATCAGAGAGACTGCTCTCCTATCCTTACTGCAAGACACTTGTACCAAGAAACAGAAAAGGTGCATAAGGAAATAACTCTAGTAGTTGGTGTATTTTGAAACCATACAGAAGGCTACTGAAGCTTGACTAAATTTTACCAATAATTACCCTAAAGTGCTCACAAACTATGAATTTTCTGGCCAAGCAAACAAAACTTTAAATGGCACATATCTTGCTTCAGAAGTATGCCTAAGTTGTCTTATGTAAGTAATCAGATTAAATATAACTATTTGAAAATGGATTATGTATCCTCCTTCTTCTCCTCCAAACACCTTTAGGACTAATCCACCATCTTTACTTCAAGTAACAACAACATCTAGCATCTCTATAGTATCTTATAGTTTGAAAGCATACAAACATTAATTAATTAATCCTGATAATGTCACAGGGAGGTAGTAAGTATTATCCTCGTGTTACAGAGAGACAGCTACACAGGGGTTAAATAACTTGCCCAATTTCAGCAGGGTAGAGAAAAGCACATGAAGGATTACAACATCCCATAACTGCCCTTAGTTCACTCAACCAACTATGATGTAATGTCACCAGGATCTAGATACAAAGGTTTTGCAGTCATATTTTGCATATGGAAAAAAAAAGAAAAAAAAAATCAGGCTAATCTGAAGTCACGAATCACAGTGTAACATGCACCATGCTTCAAAGTATGTAAGGACTCCCTCATGAACATTCTACAATGGGAGTGGTGAAAGTGTCTTTTCCAATGGCTGGTGGCCATGAAGATCCCAACACTGCTCATGGTGATGAGGATTTTTGCCATGGTCCCACCTCTCTGCAATTTTCATTTCGACCTAGTCAAACTCCTTGTTGCTTGTTCCAATAAATGATGCTGTTTATGGTGCTTGGAGTATGTTAACAATGGTGCAAGTGCTTCATTGATTGGTCACTAAGCTTCTGTGCACGTATATTAATGCATAATTACCAAGTATTTAAGTCATTTTTACTTGGTCATGGGCTATGTTTTGGAGAATTGGAGTGAAGGGATGCTACTCACAGCAGTGCAGCTGCTCCCACGAAAACCATACTAACATTAATTAATTAATCCTGATAATGTCACAGGGAGGTAGATAAGCAGCACCATCTGGTTGGCAGGTACAAGGCCATGAGAACAATAATCCCACAATTACAACATGAGCACTTTCAACAGAAAATACTGCCATGGAAGCTCTGGAAAACATCGCCTCAGCAACTTTAGGGTCCCTGGCTTTAGAAACACTAAGGCACTGAGTTACCTAAAGCATCGCTCAACATCACAGGAGAAAAAAAAAGCAAACCAGATTGAACTTATTTTATACATGAGAAAGGTAACTGGGGAATTACTAGTGTGATCACAATTTCTCAGAGTCACATTCATTTTGAAACTTTACCCTTTTCTAAATTCAAGAATATCTACTCTCCCTGACTCCACTTGAAGAAAAGATTATTATTGTTTTTAGTAGTGTCACATTTACCATGATTATACTATAAAAAAGTTAAGGATCACAGCTAAGGAAATCAGACTGCAGAACATATAGGGTTAACACAATCTTAAATTACTGGAATAAAGTTGGAGCAACTTTTCCTGTTCTTAGATAATGAAACATCCCTGGCATAGGTACATCAGACATCATAGACATCTTTAGTAAGTGAATGAATGCAGGAGGAGCACAGTCCTGATATTTATCTACCTTGGAAAAAGCTATTGATATTTCTTTTGTACGAACTTGAATGTTTTAGCAACAGGAAAGGCTTAACTTCTCATTAATAGGACCAAAAAAAAAAAAAAAAGCTCTTTGAAGAAATAGCTCATTTGGAAAATGATTCATGTGCTTTGAGTACATATAAAAAATATGCCACTTTTGTGAAAGATACTTTCTTGCTAAGATAAAACTGCATCCTAACTTCTATCTACTGTCAGGTATTGCATATTCAGCTGTAACAACTGTAAATGTTAATCTATACTTACATATTTATATGTATATGATGATTACTCAAGCAACTACAACTCTTACATTTAAATGAAATTCACTAGGATTAAGAAATTTAAGGAGTTTCAGCATCACTCTCCCCATTTCCACTGACATCAGCAGGTGCCGCATCTTTTCCAGAAAACATTGCTTTTAAGCTCTAGACAGACTCTTAACATTGCAGATTTATATTCTGATTGTAGAGAGCACTGAAAGCACTTGTGGTCAATCAAGTCTATAAGAGGAATGTTTGAATAGAAGCCAAGTCAACAGATTCTGTGCCTCCTTCTTTCTATTTATATATATTTTTTAAAGAAATCAAGCTAAAAAGATAAAATTAACAAAATCCAACTTAAAGACAACTTTATAAACTTTTTTTTTTTTTTAAACAATGAATTGCTTTATTCTATTGTTAGCTTTTGTTATTTATCACAGGAAAAAGTAGGCTGCAAGGATGCTATCCTGCACAGTGTCTCCAAATAATCAGAGTTGATCAATAATTCTCTTTATAAAAATACAATGTGAACTAGCGAGAACTTGCTGAAAAGTAAATACTTTGGATGCTGCGTCAACAATAGAAATTGCAAAAAACTAGAAAATCAGAAAACAGCATCCTTTGATTTCTATGTTTCTGATCAATGCAGAGTTCTGCAACTTTATGCTGTAAAATTCACTAAGTACACGCAGACAGCTAAAGCTTCTCTTGATGGCAAACTTGCATTCATGGGCAACACAACACCCAGAAAATTTAGTGTTACCATAGTTATCTCACACAGGAAGGAAGATGGGAATTTCCTCCAACTCTCTTCTCTTTAAAAGAGGTAACACCTGATTCTTCCAGTGCAACAGCTTCACTTCAGACATCAAAATGCAATTAAAAATGATCCTGTACTTAATTTAAACTATGCTAAGGATAAATAAGAAAGCAGAATCTTCTTGAGGGAATTAATTCTGAAATCTCTCATTTTTTCTTTCCAAGTCCTTGGAGAATTGGAAGTTTATCAGAGAGTAACAAGAAACAAGAAATAACCTTCTTTTATAGGAAGAAAAGTTGTTATAATCTGATAATACTAGTATTTCATGCTTTGGAATAAAAAATTCTAAAACAAATTCCTCTTTAAAGGTTTGTCCATGGAAGTCCCAGAATTAAAATGATCTGAGGCAATTTGTCTGCAGGAAACAGTGTCACCTGAGTGCTGTGGAATTGGGACAGAGACCCTCATTTGTAAAATCATGTTTGATTCTACATGTAGTTTCTGGGAACAAATGTCTGTCTGGAATATCAGAATTGTAAAACAGACTCAACAAAGCTTCTGCCTGCATTTGAAGGAATATTTAAAGGCACATACAGTCAGAAAAATATACAGCTGAATTTGAAAACAAGAGCTAATTGATACAGAAATTCCTGTTCCATATATTGTTAAAGTATAGTTAAACTACAGAAAAATCCATTACCAGCATCCTCCACTATTGGCAGGAAATCCAAACTGTCTCCTGCTGATCTACATTTCACACTTGCAATTCCACAGTGACCTTTTCAATCAGTCCAGGATAGTATTTCCTTCTCCTCCAATTTGGCTATTGATAAATGTTGATAAAGAATGCTAACTGTTCACCAAGACCTCATCACAAATAAAACCAAAAATAAGTACTAGATACAGTATCAGAACTAAAAAGTAATAAAAAAACAGGACATGCACTAAGAAACATTTTTATTGGATACTTAGACATTTGAAGTCAAGAAATGGATAATTCAAAGGTTTCTATATGATTAGAAAATTCTCCCTTGGTTTTATGTATTATAAAATAATTTTTACTGATGTAACAAAGCTAAACCACAGCATATTTTAATCTTTTGCAAATGACATAAGAGTATCTGATTTCATTAAAAAAAACTTCTAGAATGAAATAGAAACGAACTCACAGGCTGTTCAATTCTTAATAAATATGTATATTTGTAAAAACAGCTGTATAGAAAGTTATAAAGCTGGACGGAAAATACGATGAATGATAGAACCATTTGATAGAAAAACAGTGTACATAAAATATTAAGACAGTCAGAGACATACATACGTATGTGAAATCTGAAAGGTTTGGAATAGGACAAAGAAGGAGCTAAGCCGGGGGACATCCATAGAATATTCAGTATGAGATCAGCTGGTGTCTCTGAAGAGTTGGAATAACAAGTTCTTGACAGAGAAAGTGTTAAGTTACATGTTATTTAAACACTTCCCATGTCACCAACTTGCTATCTCAACATACCATATGTTATAGAAGGTCACTGATAAGATAACAGCATATCAAGCAGAGTTTCAAAATATGCATTAGGGAGGGTGTTGTAAAAATGCAGAAATAGAAGTAGTATCACAAAAATATCCTCTGTCCAGGAGCTATACTTATATGGAATATACTTATTATCTGCTTCAAAGTACTTGGGTCTGGAGCATGGAACAAATTTTCTGGTCTACTGTAAGTTAAAGCTGTTACACAACAGCTTCATGGAACAACAGGCCATGGCTGGCATCGCTAGGCTGTCCAGAGAGTCACCCCAAATCTTCCCCAGCTCCCTATTCTTCACTGCAGACATTATTTTGTAATCCAGTAAGTTCTGAAGTAAAAGAACGCAACCATGAACCTTTATAAAAGTGACTATACTGTTAGGGAAAGGATATATTTGTTTATGAGAGACTCATACACTTACTATAAGCCTGAGATTTTATTTCTAATAATGAATTTAATAAAAATTTTTCACTTCAGGGGGATGTATACAAATGACAAAAGTGTGTGGATGCTGCAAGAAACTCTTGTTACGAAACAATCTTCAAAACCCATTCACTTAAGTGAACTTTAAGTTCTGAGAACTAAAACCTGTTTCTCAGGCTTCCCAAAAGGGCAGTTTAAGGTATTGGTGAACATGTCTCCTATTCAAGCAGTGGGAGAAACAATTCACTATTTATATGCAGCTATTCTAGGTGAATTTGACATCCATTTCTTACATTTCAATCCCTGCCTCTTTAACAGACGTTGCGGCAAAGGATGAAATACAGTTGTTCATTATGTCAACGAAATACCAATTAGCCATCAGACAATTCAATAAGCTTTGTGTAAATCTAGTGAACAGATGATGTCTTATGTAAGTTTGATGAATTAATGCTTAATTTTCCTCCTGCATACCCCCAAACAGCCAGCATAAAGGTCAATTGCTGGAGCTCTGACTTCTAGGGGGAAGCACTCTTTATTTATTTAGCATTGCAAAGCAAAGTTTCAGCAACAGTGAACAAACGTAATGAAATTTTCTGGGTTCCATTCCCCAGTGATTCTTCCACTGCCACCCAGCTCTCCTGAGTTGAACTAACACACCAACTACTTTAAGTCAACTCTTATAATTGCTTCCAATTTGCCTGTTTTGCTTTTGGCAATTAGCAAACTGAAATGTTATCATGAAAGAGTCCATCTCATTTATAAGGCCAGGTTTTCCCTTCACTAAAATATGCAGGCACTCTGTTCTTTATTACCAGCAGGAGATAAATGGCTGGTTTTCGTTGCTGAAGAATATATAATGGTTAAAAAGTCACTTTTTTCCTCCAGCTCTACATAAATCACAGAACTAGTCAATATTTAATAATGCTTGCCTTGGTCTGGAGTCCCTTGATCACCCCTGTCATGTGTAATAGCTCCCTCTCCGATATCTTTGACATAAAAGCCCAGCTTTACTGCAATACTAACATGTAGAGGGTCATTACGGATCGACATTTACCTTAATCTGTGACTGCCAACCATGAACCGATAAATTCCAGCAGATTCCACTGGGAGAAATCAGTAAACTTCTCAGTGGAAAGAACTGAAAGAAAATTCTGCCGAGAACAGAATACATTTTCTACAAGGGCTGCTCTGCAAATGGGTTCTGACTTTTGAAAGTTCTCTAGCTGCACAGCTTTGCAACATTTAATACCGTTTTGATGGTTTGAGAGGCGGGATGACAACTGAGGATGACATGACTTAGAAAGCAAGCAGAAATTTTCTCTGCAAAAACAATGCAAGATTAAACACAAGGGGAATATGGCTTTTGCATTATTCACCCTGCTGCCTTGGCGGAAATGGCTGTGCTGTCACAGGTCCAGCCAAAATGTTGCTCCTTTTTTTTCAAATTGATCATCACTCCTTCTCCTCATAATCTTACAAGTGCTTCACAGCAGAATACATCAAAGCCTTCGTTGCATAAAAGAGGGACACAACAGCATTTGCGAGAGGTCAGCTGAGACTTCCTATCACACTTAAACTCTTCAATGAATGCATTTCTCCAAACAGCACACAAACAAGTTCATTTATATACTACTAGCAGAGGATGGCAATTACAATTTGTATGTTCGCTTTACCACTGATACTGAAAACATCAAATCATTCTCATCCTGAGCATTAAAAAAAAGCAAGTTATGAAGCCATCAGTGATTCAATTCTCTATCTGTTACTGCATTTATAATGCTGATTAAATTTGCGTACAGTACATAGAAGGATTAAATGTCATCCAAACATTATTTTCAACCATGATTTTGTATTATAAGGAAACATTTTTATAGTTGCCTGATGTCAATCACTCTATTTAATAAGCTCTAAGAATTAATGACAACATCGTTAGGTATAATTCATAAACATTATTTGGGTACAATACTGTATTATTTATTACACTTTAGTGTATGCTTAATAGCTCAAACTGACATATTAAATGCTCACATTTTGTGAGCATTCGATTTTACTCACTGCCCAGGTATTTTACATTTCTGTAATAATTAGAGGACACAGCATTTTATTATCAACTGAAAAACACACAGTCTGTGTAATGTGTTTGAAAAAAATATCCATTTACATTCTTTAGTGTCTTATATAATCTTTTGCACAAGGGTATCATCACTGTCTACTCTAATACTGATTTAGTAGCATTTTCACATAAGACTACATTAATTTATTTAGATTTAAAATATATTAATTAAAAAATCACAGCAGTGCAAACAAGACAGTTGCTTATCCATACAATAAGATTTAAAAAGTAACATTTTGTAAGGGTTTTGTATCGCATATTTAATCTGCTTGTTATATGGAAATAAAAAAAATTAGGCTTCTTTTCCTTTCCTCTTTTTAACTATCTGATTTCACTGCACACTCTTTTAGCCACTTACATAAATTTCAAATGCATCCACAGTGAACCATATTATGTACGACTCTCAAGAACAGCTCTCACTTATGTAAGTAAACCAAGTGAAATTGTGTGAGTATAGCTTCCTTATCTAAGTAAAGGTGGTGAGATAAGACCCCATGTGTATATCTAGAGACTAAATGAGTGCAGAGAGCTTATCTTTATTTGCCAATGTATGTGTTTGTACAAATGTAAAGCATCATAAATCAAAGTAGTGGCTCTTAAGAGTAAAATTGGAATTTCTAAAATAATCAACGGAGTGGCAAAAAGCAGTAAAATTTAGTGTTAAAGAAAGTTTTGGAAAAATAAAAAAAACAGAACATTAATGCTATCTTCAGACTTAATATAAAGGAAAAGAAATACCTTGATCAGCATAGAATAGGCCAGTGAAAAAGACTGTGTAGGTCAATTGTCCATGAGGTTTATCTGGGGCGAGCCATTTTAACTGAGCTTCTTTGGACCCATCAACAGTAGCAAATACATCAACTGCTCCCTCAGGCGGAGCTTCCATGGTCCGAGCTTCCACCTGCAAAAGAACCATGAGCTAGAGGTTTGGTGCCATGGTTTACAAACAGACAAGGAATGAAAAATGAAAAACTTCAAGTTATTTTAGAAATGAAACACTCCACAAGAAAACTAGCACTGCACACATCGGATTCTTTAAAACATTTTACTTTCATTTAATCTGTATCTGCTTGAAGCTATCCAGCAACTGCCATACTTTACATGAAGACCCCTAAAGACAGGAACAAATACTGGAAAAGAATGAAAGATTCATATCTTAAAAACATACATAGAACCTCATGCAGATGCATGAACTTAGTGTTAGGAGAGAAAGCAACGGTACAAGACAATACGTTTTTCAATTTCTGAATTTTAAAAGACAACTGTAAGGCACATATATTTAAATGATGTAGCAAATTAATGTAAATATGTGATAGAGGAAAAATATGCTGTGTTGAATACTGGTTGCAGTCTGAATTAACTTCTATTTCAACTAACAAACTTATCTTGTAGCATTAAGTAGATATAGTTCTAACAAGAAAAAAATAAAACATGATAACATTATGGAAAATGTAATGAGGGTGAAAGCTTTTCTTCAGATAGATAAAGAGTCATTCAAAATCATCAAAATTTAGTATTTATGTATCACATCTTGTAGTAAGCATTCAATGCTATGAAGCAACATAATTACCTTATTTATGGCAACAAATGTGTTTCTAATACATTGGTGATTTGGCATTTTCTAAAGTATAAGATGGTTTCACACCTTTCTAAGTGCGCCTCAACTTCAAGTTCATAGGATTGCTAATAAACGTTATTTTTAATCTGCCATACCTGCTCTATCATCATAATAACAAAGCATAGCACACTTTCACTGCTCTTGAAATATTAATATTTTACTTTTTCACACAAAATTTGGAAAGCCAATTGCTTCTAAGTTTCTGGCTAAATCTTTGATGCGCATCAATACCTCTACATACCTACTCCTACAGTCATACACTATAAATTAGCACAAAATTATACTTGAAACAGATGAGAAATCGCAGAAAAATCAACAAGATAATGTACATGCTTTTAGATAAATGCTTCCCAGCATAAATAAAACCTACTTATTGCATAAATGCCAGATTAATTATTTGGATTTTTTGGTGAAAATTGTCCTTAAGGAAGAATTTGACTAAATTGTATTTTCTAAGCCACAATAATATCCTGCAAGGCAGTGCCACTTCATGCTGGTACTCTGAACTCTCCACCTCAAAAACTTGGAGAAAGGAAGACCAACTATTTTTACTACTGAAAAGGATATTCTTGAAAGAGTACATGATAAAGTTTACTACAAACTGAAGTTCACTTGAACAACTGCAAAAGCTCTGTTGTGTCTATTATATGAATTGCTTCCATTCTGTGCACCCAGTATTTACAAGACCTAACACATTTTAAAATCAGCAAAATATATCATCACCTGAATTCCTTCAAAGAATCTGTCAGATGTACACTTTCTTCTATTTCTAGATAAGACAAGTTTTTAATTTTTTTTTTTTTTGGTATGTGTGTGTTTTTTTCTTTTTAGGCAGTAAAATAAAAAAATAGAATTGACACAAAAGTAAAACTTTGGGTTCACTAGCAAAAAATTAAAATTGTCAGTTTTAGAATTCATGTGTAATAGATTTGCATTTCACTTAAAAATAAATCATAATCACTGACAAAGCATAAAAAAGCACTAAAAGACTGATCCAGCCCAAACAAGAAGCTTATTGATACAGCAAAATTGCTAACACTCTCGTAACTGATTAAGATCTTCAGAGCCACCTTCAGAAACACAAGCAGGCAAAATCCAGGATTTAGTATAGTCGCATAGCATCCTTTCAATCGATTAGGGCACAAGATCAGGAACAAAAATAGCTGGAAGGATATCATCTTATGGCTGGAAGATGCTTCCCATACTATTTAGAGTAATGAAAGAGGCGAAACATTTGGATTTTTTTTTTATTTTTTTTTTTTAAGTGTTGGATTTATACTGTAATTGATATAAAAATCTTTCAAAAATTCAAAGTGCTTTAACTTTCTGGCAGCATTTCGGTGTCCCTAAATAAAGACGATGCACTTCAATTCCTGTGATTAGAGATGGATCACTGGCTTTGGAAAACAGTTTATGTACTGATCACGGGATGCAGGTGGGAATCCGCTACAGCGACCCCTCCTGGGAGTTGTTGTAAGTGTCACCGAATCGACCTCAGTGAAGACATGAAAAAAGGCTGTTAAATTAAACGTAATAACCCTAACTACTGGTGTTCTGTTCTCTTTTTTAATGCTTATTTGATAGGATAGGAGTAATGAAAAACACATATTTCATCTGTGTGCGTAGTTTGGCAATGACCTGTCTTAAACATCACTACTACTACTGCAATGGATTAGGATTCTGCACATTGAATATCTTAGAGCAAGCTTTGCTTTTCAGGTAGGTATGAAGTCATAAAAAATGTAAAAGAAAAACTGGCAAAAAGCCATCCAAGCTTTTAAAAGTAAATATCCTTTGAAATAATCCAAGCTATAAAATGCTTAATGGTTATAAAGTCTAGTCATCTTTTGCAGATAGATTATGTTACAAGAATTTGAAAGAAAAAATTCTTAGGAAGAATATTATTAACGTGAACAACAAATTATAACAAAAATAAAAGTTACAGCAGTACTGGATATATCAGCTCAGCCTTCTACAACATTAAAAAAAGCGTCAGAAGCTTTGTTTGCACATATTATATTCAATGTTCCTGTCTTTGCAAAACCTGAAGAAATGGGATGCTGCACAAGACTGTTAAAGTAAGTCTAGTGGAATACTTTGATCACAGACTTGCATTCAAAAGATGTTTTAAAATAACCATATTTTTCTTTTCTGACTTCTGCACTTCTTGAATTACCTTCAGCTCTTTCAGTCAGGCAGTTAGAAACTTGCTCATTACTGGAACAGTAACTCTTTCTTTATATTATGTCCTTACAATTCTGACTAATTTACATCTGCCCCTTTAAAAATATATCAACTCTTCTTCATTTCACTAACGTATGTTTTCAGCCGCAAATTTTGCCTTTCATTGATGTACCTATGTTCTGCTTTGGAATGCTGCCTAACAATGACCTATCAAATCTTCAACAGCTCTTAAAGAGGATTTTTTTTAAATGTCACATTTTGCCAGATGGGTTAGTACTGACCAGAGTGAATCATCACCATTTACTCTGATATTCACTGCCATCTGACATTTATTACACTCCCAGAATGCAAATTGAGGTACTCACCAATGGACCCAAAGCACAACCTTTTGCAGTACATGCCTGGACTCTGAAGGAATGCAGACTCCAAGGAGCAAGTCCATAAGCATAACAATTTAGCTGTGATGAATTTTGTATTAGAACACCATCCATATACAATCCGTAGCTGGTAATAATACCTATAAAACAATGTGATAGCACTCAATATCTATACAACCACAGAATTTATAAGAATATCTTTAGTGCTACAGATATGAAGGTAGTAGTACTATTTCACATATTTTACAGTTAAGCAGTCACTGTGTATACAACAGGAGAAACAGCTCTCAATTTTTAATTGTTGAAAATCTCACCAGTGAACTGCATTCTTTGGAAATAATGACAGTCTTTCAAGATTACACACAAATGAGCCATAGACAGCAGTTAACATCAGCCTGGAATCAGGAAAATAAAGGCAAAGAGTTTTTACAGATTACTCAGCATATACCTATTGAAACAAAAACTGGAAAGATACACAAAACCATCTCACATCTGAACAGCTGTAGACCTAGAAAAAAAAAGTTATCAACATAATTATTTAAATGATGGACAACTTAGACTAGCACTAGCCAAATTTCCATTAGGCTACAGAAAGCCATAGCTGGCTACATTGTAACCTGATTACATTTGCAACTATAGCAATATTTGTGTCTTTGCAAGAGTCTGAAAAATACTCTTTTTTTTTTAATCTAACAATTCTGCATTTAAACTAATTGCGGATGAGAATGAGGCTAGCGTAGATTTCTGAAATCCAATTGAAGGTGGTCAAATAAAAAAATAAGTCTTTATGGTCTATCTTTCTAAAAAGCTCAGTATCTGTAATTCTGGTTGATTTAAACTGCACTTGGAGTCTTCCCAATAGCTTTGTACACTCAGTCTTCCAGAGCATATGCAAGTCCTTTTGGTCAAAATACTCCAGAATTGCTTTTTCTCCCATTGAATTTTTGTGAATGTTCTAGTTTTTGAGGCATGATATATGCTTGAGAAATAAAATAAAACTATAGAGAAAACATCTATTTATTGCAAAAACAAAAAATAACGAACAACAACTTAGGTAACTTTTCCTTCCTTTAAAACATTTTTTTGTTTGTTTGTTTTTGTGTCTTTTTTGAAATTGCACTCAGGAAGATTGCTTGAAATTGAAAGATTAATTTCCTCTCTATTCAATGGATAAATGCTCCATAAAAGAACACAGCTTTCTCAGATGGACTTTGAAGTGTTACTGCACAAAATATACAAGGTTTGCTCCAAAACTAATGCATTCTATTTCATGATGTTGGCCCATGACACCACTGTCATGGTGGTATGACAGTAGAGATTGAACTTCCCCACCAATATCCCTTACATATTGTTGCTGTATGACAGATGGCAGCAGAGAGGCACTCTGACAAAACGGTGTCTGACGTGGATGAGTGTATGGAGCAAAGGTGTGTTGCTGAATTCCTCCACGAGGAAAAAACGGCACCCGCTGACATTCATTGATGCTTGCTGAATGCTTATGGAGACCAAATAGTGGATGTGAGCACAATGAGGTGGTGGGTGGTGTTTTGCCTCAGTATTGACAGCAACAGGAAAGACAAGCCACATTCAGGATGGCCACACACAGCTGCCACATCACAAAATTAAGAGTGTCTCAATCAGCTCATCTGCACAAATCAGCTAATTGTGGTGACTGTGTTGAAAAAATCATGTTTTGTAGCTGAGAATTTGCCCTATCGAATAGTCCTGTTGTACTCTGTGTTGTAGTTTCCATGGAAATAAATAGGAGGCATCACTACAGAACAGTGTATGCAAAGTGATTCACACATTCCTCAAGTCTTTCCAACTCTACCAAACTGAGAGGCTAAACTCAATTCAGATATCAGAGACATACGTGTCAGAGGAAGTCCTGGTAAATCACACAATATCAATCCTACCAAATTTGACAGGCTTCCTAAAGCTAATATCCCTTGTTGTTCCATGTCTAGTTCCTAGTAAGGCAAGGACATTAATGGTTGATATTGGCCCTATATTAAACAAACAAACAAACCATCAAATATAGATATTTTATGTTTATCTCAGAAAGGAAGCACTTAAAGACTGGTGAAGGCATTTCTGATTGTAAACACCAGCATTAAGGATGTATTTTAGAGGGGAAAAAATAATGATGCACTTTAACACTTATACCAGTAGTGCAAATCCTTTAAAGTCATAGTCGAATCATATCATCATTTTCTTTTATATTTGTGGTAACAGCATGAATCATAATGAACTCATTTTATATTAATACAGGTGCCATAAATACCTCTATGAGAACTCCACTGTAATTCAGTATGAATTAACTAAACTGTTATTTTAAAGTGTTCCGGCAATCACAGCATTATGCAGCATCTCCACTACGAGGAGCAGCCTGAGGGTCAGCACTAGGAGCTCTTGTTAGCCCTCCCAGTACTGTTAGAGAACAATGATCTTTATTAAGCTGATGTATTATCTGTTGATTTTGGTTCCGCCTCTGCTTTATATGACTTTATGGAGAAAATTACAGAATAAAAAAAAGAAAATTATATTTCAAAACAAAAGACTAGTAGTCTATGTTTTAGATGTGAAGCCATTTTCTAGATCAGGCAATAATTGTTTTTGGTTAGGGGTAAACAACCTCTCTATCTCACTCATATATGTTTACAAACCATACTGTGAAAACCAGACTAGAGTTTACTTACTTTCCAGGATTTGCTAGATACTCCTGAAGAGCTCACAAATCATGAAATACTGAAGAGCACATTTTCATGACTGCAAGGCTTTAGAAGGGGCACACGGAGAACAAGAAATTATGCAGTTTCTTCGCAATTATTAATTCTAGGTAGCTAGATTAAATCTTAGTTTCATTGAAGACAAAATTATTGAACATGGTACATTTCACTCTTGAAAGGAAACCGAACGGTACAATTTAGGCTTACATTCTGAAAAAAACTGTATGGTCACTAGGAGTCACTTGCATATGTACCCATTGTACCTCCTAAGGTATAATCTAGAGATCAAATCTTATCTACATCAGTTTCATTGACAGTGAAAGAAAGTAGCCTTTTGCAAACACAACAGCAACTAGTGCTGGATTAATTCACTGAATAATTTCATAAATCAGTTATTACTATCCTTGTTATTTCCTATACAATTCCACATAGCCCTGAAAGATAAATTTGATTTTATCTATGACCTATACAGAAGTAAAGTGAAGCTTTTGAGAAGTGACCACCTTAAGAAAATTTTCCTTATTGAGAAGAGACAAAACCACTTTTTTATGTTAAAAAACTTCAAAAGAGTAGACTTCAAACTATACGGCAAGCCTGTAATGAATATGTTCTGAAGAAAACATGGCTTCTATATTGAGGTCATTAAGAATACTCAAGAGAATATCTGATGCCTGTTGTCATCACACAATTCTCTCCAAATCTTTTCCTGAACAAAATGAGCTATTTTCTTTATATTACACTATCTACATATTTGACATGTATATGATAGAGATGGAGGGGTGTTTCTGTAAAGTGACACATCTCAGGGCTATACTCTCTCAACTGTTCTGTTTTTGGTTTGAAAATAAGACAAAAAGAAATACGTACATCAGCAAATCATTTTCCAAATGTCTTTTTTTCCTCAAATCTGATACACAAATTACATATGTGAAGCAACTTCAAAAAGGAGAATTAGGTGTACTTCTCCCTGTTTTCTATGAAACAATGATTTTGAACAAAATTTAAATTGACCTTAAATTCACAAAAATGAAGGCCAGAAACTCAATGTCCATATTCAGACAACATTACTCTTTGACATCTACAGGGACCCTTAGCCCAGTAAATCTCAAAGCCAAACCTTTTATTCATCGTATCACTTTTGTGAAGGAGCTAAGTAGACTGTAATCCTGCCTCCCATAAGTGGCCTCAAAGGTGGTATACAAATCCCCCTTAACTTTGCCCATTTAGTAACAGGCAGCTACACACTATATATACCAAGAGAACATAGTAAAGTCATGCTATGCAAATCCCAGTTAGACTATACATCTACTTAACATCAGCAAGACCTAATTAGCTTTCTGTGTTCATGGAAATATACAGTAACTTCTGTACTACAGTGTGAGAAGACAGGAGATAAAGGAATGGCCCCTGAGATCTATCAAGGAGATGCCAATTTATGATGTGCAAATTATTGCAATTCTGAGGTTCCCACCTGAAATCAAGACAAAATCAACAAATTCAAAAACTTATGCATACTAGACTGAAACTCACCAACAAACTAAGCCAAGAGCGGAAAACAGTTCTGGTGCTTCTGAGGAAGGGGGTTACATTAGAACTCCATTAATCTCCAACCACAAGAATATATCTGTAACATGCTGAAGTATCAAAATTTAAGAGATGTTTGTTTTTGCTGAACTTTCTCATATTTCAGTCTTTTCAACCATAGTATTTTTCAGCCACCGACTCAATTTTAAAACACTGACAGACAGCAACGTGGCTATTAGGCAGCCCAAAAGATATGCTGGAAGCGGGAAAAAAGGTTACACAATGGAAACCTTCTGATCAAACAGTTGCTCGGTAAAAAGTCTTAGAACTCTGTCTTCTTTTTAAAGCCTTTTTATGAAATGAATGATGCAAACAGGGAAGTGGGGAAAAAAAGAAAAAAGAGTGTCGTCAAATGTGTTAATAGTTATATGTACTTTCCGAAGCTCCAAAAAAGGTGAGTAAGGAGGAGAAAGAAGAAAAATGAGAGAACATTCACATATCCCTTGCTGATCCTTTGCTGTAACTGAGAGCATACCATGATGAAACAGTGAAGGCCCTAATGCCCTTCTGGCTGCCAAATTCTCACGAGACAGCAATTCTTCCACACTTAAGTACTAAAGAGCTCATAAGTGGAAAAAGCAGCTTTTCTCCACAAGGCAGAGCAACAGAAGCCAAATGCACTTGAAACCCTCCCACCAATTCTAACTGTAATGAAAAATGTCTAACAGTAACACACACGCTATCCATACATCACCAAAAAATAACAATTCCAAGGGAAAAGTACTCCTCAAGCTTTAAATAACAAGAAGTGAAATTAACAGAATAATTTTACAGGGTACAGAAGAATGTATTTCTTTTATAAAACTACTCTCACAACCTATTTTTTTTTTTTTTAACTTTGTAACAACCTATTTATTACATTTAAAAGGAGAGACAAACTATATGCAGTAAACATTGTGTTAACAAGAAGATACAGCGTGTAGGTTTATAGAACCATATCACAGTTTGTACTGAAAGGGTGCTTAAGAGATTGACTTCCAACTTTCTGACATGGTCTGAGACACCTCTCACTAGGCTAAAGCACCTTCCAACCTCACCATGTACACCTCCAGGGATGGTGCATTCACAGCTTCTCCAGGCAACCTGCTCTAGTTCCTCCTCACTCTCCTAGAAATTCTTTGTATCTAATCTGTCACGTTATCTAGATTTATCTGTGTCCATGTCCTGCAGGCCCACTGGCCAGGAAAGAGGGAGAATAGGGAGATGGGAGCTGGGCACAAAGACAGAACAGTGGCAACGATCTGAGGAGGAAAGTTAATTTTACTAAATATGATATCGGAAGTTATCATATGAGATAACAGAATACACAATATAATTGGAATTGAGGCTAATAAATAAAAAAAAATGCTAGAGAGAGTATCCAAAACAAAAGGCGTTACTCTGAATTGAAGGCAAAATGGCTGGGGAGCACACCCACACACTGCCCTGTCCCTGGAGATGTTCAAAGCTGGGTTGGATGGGGCCCTGGACAACCTGGTCTAGTATTAAATGTGGAGGTTGGTGGTCCTGCCTGTGACAGGGGGATTGGAGATTCATGATCCTCAAGGTCCCTTCCAACCCTGGCCATTCTGTTATTCTGGGAGAGAGACAGATCCCATGAATTGCAGGTCTTATCTTCCCCTCTGAACACAAAGTCCTCTGGGGTATGTAATGCTTCTCTTCTGAGAACCAGGTATCTGGAGATTTGTCAGTCCATGGAACTCGAGTATTAACTCTTTAATTCCCTGGGCTTTACACGATGTTATGATGTGGAATACCAATAACAAACATCATAAAACCATGACACTAATTTTAAGCTGAACACAGCACCACAGCTGTTGTCTCATGAGAGCAGAGCAGAGGGACACGATCACTTCCATCACTCTGCTGAACAAGCTGCTTTTGATGCAGCCCAGAACATAAATGGCTTTCTGGGATTTAAGTGCTCATGTCCAGCTTTTCATCCACCAGCAACTCCAAGTCCTTCTCCTCAAGGCTGATCTCAATCCCTCATTGCCCAGCCTGTATTTGTGCTTGAGATTGCCCCAACCCAGTTGTAGGACCTTGCACTTGGCCTTGTTGAACTTCATGAGGTTCACATGATGTTCCCACCTCCCACGTCTGTCCAGACCCCTGTGGTGGCACCTATTGTTTCCAGCATGTAAGTTTGGTCATGTATTTCCAACTTGCAGCTCTTTTAAAAGAAAATTGTGGAACTTTATTTGTCCAACTTCAAGTCTTTATCGTGCTTTGTAGATACGTTAACGTAGTTATATGCATTTGTGCACACAGTTATATACATTATTTAGCTAGTTAAAACACCCTCTACGCAATTTAGATTTTTTCCCCCCACAAGGCGAGCACAACAGGATGAGGCCCTGACATGAGCAGTTAAATATTTTTTTAAAAATGTCAGTTTAATTGGAAATGGTTCATATTTTGTCCACTAGGCCACATACTTGGATATCCTGCTTTCTAGTTCACATTTTTCACTCCGCTCCTTCCCTTTTCCTTTTTTCCTTCCTCTCCTTTCTTCCCTCTAAGCCTTTGCCATGTGCTCTGGGATTTCAGTAACAGGGTTTGAAGGTTTCTAAGGGTTTAGGAGGAAAAATCTTACAATATGACAGCAATACAAAGAACATTAAATTATCAAATAATGTATTTAGCAGCAAATGACATACTCTTAATTCCTTTTAAAAGAAATGTAATATCTTACAGAATGCTATAAGTATGCAGCCTTACAATCACTAATTTTTTAGAAAATGTTTCAAGTGCTTTGTATTGAAGTTGTATATACAATGTCTGTTCTCCCACACTTGACACCAGGCAAACTTGCAGGGGAAAAATGAAATTCATGTGAAACTAAAATAAGAATTATATATGTATCAGTGATACATATGATACCCAATGAGAAAAAACATTTATGTTGCTTAAATTCAGTGATTTCTGCATAGCTTTCTCTGTTCTGATATAATCTATCATACATGTAATAATAAAATCAAGGTGAAATTCAAGGATATATGATATTAACATTAGAAGTGTTGAATTTGTCTAAAAGTGTTACATGTAGATAATTCCCCGTGGAAAACATTTCTAAACAAAAGAAAATGCATTATTTAACTTCCATAGTCAAGCAAATGCACACTTCAAGATGATTACACAGAACAATAATGTAATGCTTATTACTTATCTATTAATTAAATTGACGTTTTATTTGAGGGTAGAATGAACACCCTAGATGGTTATTCTCCAAGAGTGGCCTGTCCTCAGCTCAGTTGTCTTGGAAAACATTAAACAATGAGATGCAGTACACAAGAACCATCAAAAGGGAGCACTTTTGAGCTACTGAAACCATACAGTAGGCTGAAAACCACAATCTCCTAGCAGCAGACAATGATACTATCTCAGGTATTTTATGTGCTAAAATGATCATTAAAAATTAAGCACCACATATAAGCTGCCATTTAGAATATTAATTTACCTTTACTAATCATCTTTTTAACTTGAGGCTAAAAGAGTTCACTTACCATTCGGATACTCAGGCTTAGCCCATGAGATGTTAAAGGAGTCAGATGAATATGACTGGGCTTTTGGAGCAGGAACACCTTCTGGCGTACTCTCATCTGTTACAGCTGTGCTAGCTTCGCTTATTGAGCATCCACCTCCAGTGCAAGCCTTAAAATATTAATCACAACAAATAAACATATTTCAATGTAATACCAACAGTTTTGGGGCCTAGCAGTGAATTATTTCTGGTTTTATAGTTCTTACATATCTGAACTTAGTAAACCTGTGCTTTTCATAAAAGTCTGATTTTAAATTTAGCTAACTCTTATCTTACCAAGAGAAGCTACTAATGATACTCAGTTTTTAATTGCAATATCGATAGAACCTTATACTAATATTTGATTCCCAGCATTTTGCATTTGACTGAGAGTCATAATCACTATTAGATTTCAAACGCTTTTGCAGAAACAGTTAAAGAATACTGCAGTACAGTATCTATAATTTATAGGATAAAATTGTTCAGGAATTGAATAAAGAATTGTCACAACTTTCAGACAGCATATGCTAACCACCTTGTAATGCACCTAAAGAATTGTCTCACTGAATAGTCATTCAGAAAAAACAATCATACTCAGAGACTTCTGCATTTCATGACAGCAGAGTGAGTGGTGCGCAGATGCAATTAAAAGAGTAAAACAACACTGTATTATAAATCAATATGTAACAGTTATTATTGCATGTTTATGGATAACAGTCAAATCATTTGTATTTCAGCTACCAGGGAAGAAAAGATTGATTACACCACTTTTACCTTTTGCTTGATTATGAAGCAATGCAATGTGCAAGAATTTGCAGATCGCCTCATATACCAGGCTTCTAAGATTTTACATGCAGAAACATAAGGCCACACAGCTAGCCCCTTACATGCACCAGTTTGCTGATTACTTGCACTAAGATCAATGGCAAGAGGAGAAGCTATAAAGGTTAAAAAACATATTCAAGAGTATGCAAAACTCTGTACTTGATTTAAATGTTCTTTTTTTATTTTGTTTCATTTTCTGCTTTCAATTTTATTTTTAGTAGTAAACAACATCAAACTCAAATTCAATAAGGATTCAGATATACTTTTTCATTAAAACTTATGTCATGATCTTTCTTTTTTGGCTGTACGTTGACGTAGGCAAGTAGTGCTTTCTGGATCATCAGCACACAAAGGAAAACCATCCTTACAACCCAGATCCCCAGGAATAAAATGCTTCTTCCAATCTTGTGTATATTATTTGAAAGGATTATTTTCAGTTTCTTATTTCCCAGTGTGTTTCAAATTGGTGAACAGTCAACATATTTCTGGCTTCACTTCAGAGCTGCATACCCATAGGTAAAAAATAGAACTATTTGTAAATGAGAGGCTATCTTACACACCAAGATAGTTTTGATTTCACTGGAAATTACACTCTCAACACAAATACAGAATCACTCCTGGTATTCAGTTTGGGCTATCAAATAACAAGGAAAGAATGCAAACTTAGGTTTGGGAATATACAAAAGTGGCATTTACTTTAAATGCCTTAAAGTCAGCTTAGACATATGCTCACATAACTCTAAATATTTTCCTTATCAAAATGCTTAAGAACATCATCCTTCCAGCAAAGCCAGACTGCTCTTCAAATTATTTAGCTTCTACTAACTTCACGAAGATCCAAGAAAAAGACCTCTGGAAGACCTCTTCCTCCTGTGTTCCTTGCTCCCTTGTTAAACAAGCTCTATTTAGTTCTTCTTAGCAGTGGAGGGCTTTTCAGTTCAGAAGTTCATTAACTGCAGCCTTTCTATTCATTTATTTCTTGAATTTCATGAAGATCAATTTTCATATCTGGGAAATTTGCTGGTATATGAAGTTTCTGATTCTTCTAATGAAAATCGATAAGACAAAGCTCATCTGCATTTTAAATTGTGGTATTTTAGATTACTGCATCCAAATGCAGAGGACATCAGTGAGACTCCAGTGATCCCACGGAGAGATACTCAAAGCCATGAAATCCTACAACCACTTTGAGCCCCATTGTGTCACTCTGATCTTCACTGGAAACAGATTTGGGACAAAATTTGAAAAAATAGCAACATGTTCAGAGAGCCAAGGGAAGATGCATGCCACGTAAAGAGGCGAAACATAATTATCCTGCAGCCAACACCTTAGCTAGCTTACTCACACAACACAGCAGCAAGGAGACATTCAACAGAGACATCACAAAAGCACTCAAGCCATATAAAAGGGTGTGCCACTCCAGCTAATTTTAAATGCAGCCTTTTAACTTTCCATTTGCTTTCAGATTGGCCTGGATCGCATCCAACCAGCTTAGAGCAGGAACAGAGCAAAAGGAAATCCCTTTTGCACTAATCTAGGGAGACATGACCTTAGACTACTCGGCTGACTTTTGGAAGGAAGCATTAGACTTGTTTAAAAAAGCTGCTGCAGTCGTTTACAGTACGTAACAATTCTTTTTCTACTTTCTTTCTTTCTTTTTCTTTTTCCAAATAGTAGTCATCAACTGTGGAAAAAATATAACAGCATACAAACAAACATTTTGCTTAATGTGTCCAAACTTGTCATGCAAAAGTTGAAGTCACTGGTCTGTGAGGTGCTGAAAATGCTGCTGAGTTGAGTGTTCAAAGCTGCAAATTACAATAAATCAGCCTTCAGTTTTCTCAAATAAAACAGAAACTAATTTTGTATGAATACAAAACAAAATCAACATTATCTGTGAAATGAGTAAAAAGAAAAAGGCTCTAGCTTATTTCATCCAACCAAAAAACTAGAGAGCTTGAACAAGTTTCCAGAGTTGAAGGCATACTGTTACTTTTAATTGAGAAGTTTTCATAAAATTCCAAAAAACTAGATGTTTCGACTTCTTTCCAGGTATGTTTGCTTGATTTATGTGTTTTTATTGGGGGATGGGAGGGAAGGTAGGGGTGCAGATGTTGTTTGTGTTTGTTTTCTTTTTTTGTTGGATTTGTTTTGTTTACTTCTAGTATAACATTAGGCCACTTTTAAGCTTCATAACTTGAAAATCTCTACTTTTACATAGTTCTCAAACTAGTCTGATAATTTCTAAATACAATGGGGCTGAATGTTTTAAGAACACCTGCTCTACCATTTCAAATATACTGGGCATCTCATGTGCTTTTGACCTGCTACGTTCAAAGCTGCAAGGACTCTTAAATCTTCTAACCTGGCTATCAGAGATCATTTTATCCCGTTTAACTATCACCAAAAGAAATGCTCTCTCTTAGTTTCTTGTTACTGCTGAAGCACTGCAAATATATATATTTAGAAAATAGAAATATAAATAAATTAGAGATAAAATACAAAAATGAAGAGTTCCTAAAAATGTATTCAGTAACTCTGAGAAAAGCTGCATATATTAATAAAATAAAAACGAAATCCACAAGCCACTTCACTGCTTTAACTATATCCTAAAGCAGAAACATCAAACAAAGCAGCCCTGGCTCTCTAGATCCAAGCCGTTAATTCTCACTTCATCCTCTCTCCTTGCACCTGTGTTCAGGAGCTGGGTGGGAGCAGAGTAAAGCTGTGGCACAGCAGGACACCTTAAATACTTTTGATAGTCTTGCTTACTTCTAAAGGTTTAAACTGATTGTTGAAGTACTGTCACAGTTTTGGACATGGTATTATTTTATATGCTATACAATTAACTGCACTGAGTGCCTAGGCACAAATGAATTAATTTCAACACAAATCTAAGCTTTAATTAGACTGAATATCCTTGCTTTTTCAAGTTCAAGTCAGATTCTTATCGCCACCCAAAGGCAGTTTTTTTTTTTTCCTGTGGTGTAAAATTTAGAACATTCAAGAGCATGTTAAGAAAAAAATGAATGCATACCCAGTCTACATAAATGTAAATTTATTCATAATCAAGAGCTGAATATTTTTCTATGGCATTTATCAAAGCAAATATCCTTATATAGATATTGTTATAAAATGAGCAATGTGCTTAAAACCAGAGACAATCCCATGCCTCTGTATACATGTTTTTAGGTTTTCAGTGAACTGAATCTTCTCTATTTCACCACAAAAATAAAACCATTGATAAAGAAAAGCAATAAAAAAACTACAGTCTTTTGAAATATTTTGAACAAACAGCTACTTTACACTGAACTCTCTTCCTTTATACTATTTTCTTCTATTTGTAGATTTTATGAAGAAAGAAAAAATTCTTATGGTAAAAAAATAGAAGAAAACTTACAGCTAGTTTTATGAGGTATTCAGTGCCTGGGAAAAGGTGCCGAATAGTAAAATCCAGAAAAAGTTCTGTGCTGTTGTAGATTACATCCCATTTTGTAAAATTCTGCTCATTGTTGGCAATATAAATAACATAGCGATCTAAGATTCCATTTAATTCTAATGGTTCTTTCCATCTGCAAATAAAAGTAAAATGTGATTAACACTAGGAAAGAATCAGACGATACTCAAAAAAATGTAAGGCTCTGTTTAGTGAAACTTCATGAGTTTTACCTCAAGAATTTGAAAACATAATTGTGTAGCCATAAAAATAAATCTAAGGCAAAGCTCTAATTGTACCCAATAGATAAATGATTACAGTAACACACAAAGCAGGGGCTACAAGATGGGCATATCACCAGAACCTTTCCTGCACTGAAGTTTGCAGAGGCTATGCCCATATGTAGGTTATACTGATTGCGTAAAGACAAAATGGAAATTAAGTTGGCAAGTGATAATCAGAAGGTGCACAGAACCACTAAACTAATCACTTCCATGCATTTAATCATAATAAATTTAATTTTATGTCACAAACCCTTCCCCTGATTGAACTCACTGGAATTCTTGAATAAACTGATGCACTATTGTGTTGTCAGGAAAGAAGAAATCCTTACTTACTGCACATATATTGTTCTAGAATCCAAAATTGTCAGGACCGGGGCATCTACGTGAGATGGTGGCAGCTGTGCTGTAAACAAGGTGACCTGGGAACTGTTCGTACAGCCAGCAACTGTGCAGGCGGTGAGCAGAAACTGGTGGGGTGTAAAAACAGCTAAATCTAGGGCAGAAAAAGAAAATGCAGATTGTATATTTATAATACTTTGCATATTAATTTTACCCTGTAACTTTCAGAATGTAGTGAATTCAGAAAGCTCAAAGGATGGGGAGCCTGCCTTTCTTAACTGCTGTAGATTTGGCCCAGAGCAGTGACAAGAAGGTCTAGGGAGCTCAAGTTGTACTGTACAATTGGGCCATCTCAAGGAATTTCAGGAGAACCTTCTTGGTGCTACATACTATATTAATTTGCCTCAGTGACTAATACTTTGAAGATGATCACGTCATGGAAAACTAGTATAGATTCATTAACCCAGATTTTATTTTTCTACAAAATGTGCTGTATATTCTACAAATGTCAAGCATCAAGACATACGATTCACTCCGTGCACTTTAAGCATGAACACAAAGGCAGCTCACTATTGCCACCACCGTTCTCTCTTTGCCTATCAAACATTTGTAAAAACATATCTCAGTAAAAGACAACCTGTCTAATACTATAGCAAGACAGCTTAGCCACTTAACAGTTATTTATTTTGAAGCTATCTTGATTTTCAATTACTGCAGAAAATGGTGAATAAAACACAGTATCTTTGCTGAATAAATATTCTAAAATGTCTTGAGCTTCATATATTTTTAGGATTCGTGTACTAATAAAAGAGTGTTTATCATAAAAATTATACTAGTAGAGTAATTCAGATAGAATTTTCCAATCTTTTTTATTTTTTTACTGCCGTACAAATTGCACATTTTAATGAGCAAATCCTTTAAGAAGGAATTTATGATTTAGATTTTGGCAACAGTATAACGTATACAAATAAAATGAGTATATTATAAAAGCAAATTTTAATATGCCAGAATAGTTCTGTGTTTTTGCAAAATGTAATAAATGCCAGTGTTTGCAGAGCAAAATAATATCCACCTATAATTTTATGCAAAAATGTTTGAGTACAAATTAAAAATTGTAACAGAATGACCATAACTAAAGAAGAAATGCCACAGACCCATCTTCTTTCTCTTAAGTTTTCCCTTTGCCTAATGTCTGTCCCTGCAAAGGAATTTCTTCCAATTTATTCTGCTTTTGTGAGGACAGAATGAACTCCTGCCTTTCTTTTATTTATTTATTTATTTATTGAAAACTCAGTTATCACTCAGTTGTATCATTCTATGAAGCACACGACAAAATGTGAGTTAAAAGAAATAACGCTGTGACTAAAAAATAAAAATAATAAAAAAAAAATCAAAGAATGCCTGTAAAGGCGACATATTTAATCAACATAATGGGTTTGATTCTACCAGGGTTAAGCAGTGCTTATGTGGGTGAGAGGGGGAAGGTACACTCAGAGCAGGTGCTCCAGCTACCTCAGCAAGCGGAGAAAATGAACCCCACATACCACCTTCCGGCATCCCTTCTTCCTCCCCTCTGACATCAAGTAAATCACAAAAGATAGAAATGAAGGAAATCTCTGAGATAAACCTGATACTTCAAGTTCTGTGTGGGCAAACAAATGACCAGTAGGAATTTAGTTGTCCAAACACACAGCCAAAAGCAATCTGTGGCACCATTTCCAATAATATCCTTGTAAACAATAAATAAAGCCAACGCTGTCTTACAGTGCTACTCTCAGTCTGAATACAGTATACAATGGAAAGCAGCAGAGAGAAAGGGAATTTCTCCTTTTTCATTTGCTTATGGTAGATGAATCTTTTCCTCATACAGACATTTGGGATTTCATTAAGGGAAGATATTTTTTCTCAACTTTACAGAATATCCCTCGTCAAGGAACTGCTTTTTTGAAAGGTATCTTTTACTGAAACCTTGATTTGATGCACACTTTAGTTCATGAGACTATCTACATACATAAGAGTTTCTGGAAGTACCTACTTAAATTTGAACAGGGAGGAATTTGTCGAGGATTAAGAGAATGGAAGATAGAAAATATTTTATTTCCCTTCCTGAAAAAAAAGAAAAAATAAAAAATCAGTAAGACACTTCAGTTATTCTGCTCATCTCAGTGCCTGGAATGGAAAAGGCAAAAAGAGATGACAGGTAATGAGTCATTACCTGTCAAAAAAATTTAAAGAATGGGAAGAACAAGGAATGCAAACTGGACGCAGGAGTCCTTTGAGATCAACTGAAAAAGGATACTGAGAGGGGAGGTTAAAAAAAAGGGCAAAAAAAGTTAAAATATGGAAATGTCACATGTCATAGGAGGTCTTAACTCCTCATCTTGTCTTAATAACACCAATGTATTTGTCTTAATAACACCAATATATTTTGACTAATAAATGCTGAATAGATCGTATAACACAACCTGGAATATTTTTTTTTTTTTTTAAGAGTAAAAAAAATGAAGTTAGAAGCAGACAGAAAAAAACACAGAAACGAGAGTCCGAGGAATGTTACGCAAAGTTGATAAATATCAGTCAATAAAAATCTCACCATAGACTCCATCAAAGATGATAAGCCCGCAGTAATAGTGTAGGCTGTATCTCTTTAAACTTAGAACTAGAAACTGACAAAACTAAACAACTAAAATCATGTTCAATTGTAATTGATGCAATTATTTGGCACAATCTGATCTGGCAGATATTTTCCTGTTTAAAGTTCAAGGTGTTTCATAATGGATAAATGAATTCAAATAACTACATACATGAACATGAACCGGAATGCAGAGTAAGGAGGTTCTTAAAACTACACAGCCACTGTTTGTCAAGGTCCTCTAGCAACAACGCCTTGTTTTCCATTTGCTTGATTGCATGATTTGCATAAGATCAAATGTAGGCAATTGTGGACATGAAAAACAGATCACTCTCAGACATTAGAAATAGATCCACAAGCATTATCTAGAATTTTGTTACAAGAAAATGCACTGCAGTGAATAGAAACCTCGGTGATTAATGTCAAACAAACTATAATTTACAATATAGTATGTGAATTATATGTTATTTTACAATTGATTTCATGCTGCTGCTGGAAGAATTTCATTGATCTCAATCTACAAAATGAATCCAATAAGCGGAGAATTATTTTCTTTTTTAACTCACAGCAAAAACTGATTCATGGTGGTGTTTTTTTTTGTTGTTGTTTTTGTTTTACTTTACACTAGGAAACTAAAGAGCTATTATTTTGCTTGATCGTGCTTTATTTGTTCCTCAATTTCAGCCCCCTCTTTTATTTTCAAATAACATGATATACTTTTTACTGCAATTTTCCAGTAAGTATTCTCTCAAATCACTGATTTCTTATCAAAACAAAGCTAAATTTAAAAATTGCATAGGTTTACTAGGAAAAGCCTAAATTCAGAATGTTATCTTGTATTCATTTCTGGACTTAGAAAGGCAAAGAAAACCAAAGGGCAAACATAAAAGACATCAAAAACAAAACAAGAAAACTGAAATAGAAATATGCATATGTTTATCTGTTTTAAGATTGCAACTTACTTACTTTACAATCCCCACTCCCACCTTTTTGCAGGAGTCGGAGGGGGAAAACAATGCAAGGAGGGGAGGTACCAACCTGCCTTCTCACCTCTTTGACCTCAGAGGCAATACAAACAAACTAAATGCTTTTCCTACTCATATGTCAGGAAGAGAATTGCTAACTATACTTGCTATCATTAAAATTGACATTTGCATACCACTATATTTATTATGTATGTAGTATACATGGAACTCCCTACACTAAGGCAGCTATCTACCTATTGTGTTTGGTATATATCCAATTTCTAATAATCACCAACATAAGTTATCACGGTACAATCAATGCATAAGACAGAAAGAATGAAGAACAACCCTGTTTGGATGGTGAATAAGAACACTTTTTGCTTTGATCAAACTTAATGGGCAGTCATGGAAAAATAACATGCAACAGCACGATGCTTCTTTTAGAAGAGAATTTGAGAGATTTTGCTGAGATTGAGAATAAAAAAAATAATAGATTAAAAAATATAGAAAATAGAGATTTAAGAACTTTACTCAAAATACGAACTTTACAGTCAAAGTGTTAGAATCCATCATGATTCAAAAGTAGTAGTATTATTGTCTACAATGTTTCAAGTTATCTGCACTCTGCAATATTCTGTGCTCAAGTGTAAAGCAAAAGAATCACATACCCTTTTCTCCTCTTCCTCTATTTCTCCTTTTTCACCTCTTTTTTCCACACCCTCCCTCTCTCCTGCCGCAATTTCAGGCAGCTATTGTAAGGACCAGAAATGACAACGTATTGCCCTGGTGAGTGCTCAGCTGAAAAGTGACTTGTGTAAGGAACCCCACGTAGTTTCTCTCAGGAAAATAATTGAGAGAATAGCTTTCCCATTGCTATATTCATAGGAAAATAATACGACAGCACCATGGCATGGGATTGTTAGCAGTATAGCAAAGCAAACCTGCTGAGAGAGTGTGAAGGTGAAAAACTTCCAAGGAATTCCCAATCACCATGTTTTCATGTAGACAGACTGTATGCTTCTTCAGCTAATCGCTCACATCCTTAATCTGTTCTTTGCTCTCCTTCCTCATAGTTTGTTAAACTAACTCACAGTTCCTAAATATTTAATTAGATGGTAAACTTTTTGGTACCATAAATCCACATCACCAAGTTACAGTGATGATCCTATTTGAGTTTTATTCACTACAATTAAAAGAAGAAAAAAAAGAATCATAGAGGAGATGCCAAGATGATATTACCAGGTTTGCTCCACTGGATATCATTAGTGGTTCTTGCTCTTCCACCATTTTCTGAACGCAAGTAACACTTATATATAACTTACATATAATATTATATTCTGTTTCCTGTTTCTATAAAATAACAACCACTTAATTACATCGACACTTTAAGAATCATCATTCATGTACAATCTCCTCTGGGAAGGTTTAATACTAGCACTGCACCTTTTAACCAGATGTCCTGTAAACCTCATGCTGTACTCAACACTCCTACAAAAACAGGTCATCACAAATGACACTGCTTGCATATTAGGGCAACTCAATCGACCTCAAGGTAACAATGTACATATGTATCTGGCTAAAGAGCCTAAGAATGAATAGACTTGTACATGTGGAAGTGAGCCATTAATTGAAGAAAAGAATATAACTTCTGAAGCAGTAGCAACTTTTGCTGGACAATAACCATTAATGAAGTCTGTTCCAGAATTAGAATTACAAAAACTTTGTGAACCCACTGGAAATAAGGAAAGAAATAGAGGAAGAGAACACAAACATAGTCACAACTGATTATTTTCACGAAGAGAACCATAAGTAGTTGCTCTGCTCTCCAAGCAGCAAAGATTTTGACATAATGGTATATGAATGTTGCTTCTAGCTGACCAGTAATGCTGATGTATTTTAGAAGCTATTTGCTCAGCAATAAATACTGCTTGTTTTCTAAATTACTAGAGGATAAATTCTTATTTCAGTTGAGGTTTATATGCAACAGAAGAGCATTGTGCAAAAATAGATATCATGCAAGAGCACCAAAAATAAGACTGTCATGTGTTGGTGTGTATAATATTCAAGAAGAAATACTCTTCAGCACACATGTAAAACAAGGATCTTTATCATTTCCGTTTGCAATGATTTCAAAGAAGTAATGTAGCTACTACATGCACAATGAAAAGCCACAGTCTCAGTTTTGGAGAAGTATCACTTTTCCAAAATGCTCAGATGTTTTGAACTGTGTTTTAATAGCAAAGATTTAAAAGCCCATTCTTTTTTTCCAATGTTTACTAACAGTGTATTTTAGTTATACTTTTATTACTCCTAACTATTGTAAGAAAAAGCTTTCTACCATTTATCAGCCCAAACTCTTTTAATTATTTGAGCCTAAACTCATTCCTCATATACTAGCTTTCATCCTGCTCCATTCACAAGTTGACATTAGCTTCTACTCCTGAACATTTTGTTTATCTTCTCCTTGGTTTCTTGCACAAACTTTTACTCTTAATCTTACCCTGTGCAGTGTATACAACTCTTTTTTGTTAAAGACTTCAATTAGGACACATCAGCTTGAAATGTTGAAGAGGCTCAGCTGAAGAACTCAATTCATATGAAGTGCCAAGACCACACTGCTTAGAAAAAGTGGAAGCAAAGCAGCAGACAAGTATATTTAAACTTATTTCTCAATCCTCTACCTCCAATTAATCTACCTATGTGAGTACAGTCATCACAGTGGGAGATGCTTCAGGCCTTATATAATCTTTGTGGCCCTCCTCTGGACTCCTTCTAGGAGATCCCTGTCTTTTCTGAACTTGGGAGCCCAGAACTGGAAACAGTATGCTAAATATGGCCTCATCAGGGCAGAGTAGAGGGGAGGAACACCTCCCTGCTGGTCATGCTCTTTTTAATGCATGCCAAGATACCATTGGTCTTCATGGCCACAAGGGCAGATTGCTAGCTCATGGCCAATCTGCTGCCCTCAACACTCAGACCCAGCAAATGAGAAAAAGGGAAAAAAATTTTTAAAAATATTTTAACACTATATTAACTTCAATTTTATGTTCTCAACTGGAAAATAAATTTGTGCTAGACAAGTATATTCCAAATTTGAATATCATATATGTGTTGCTATAAAACCGGAACAAATTTGGATTCTTATCATTATGACCAAGAAACTATTGGCTCTAACAGAAGTACATCCTATACTCCCAAGTAATTTCAGTCTTACTGCAGTAAGAAAACCAAAATTCAGATTCACCTTAGATTTGGTTCTCAGTTGATAGTATCAGGTTAAGAAAAGTGTCTGACTGCCACTTTTACAGCCCTCTGAAAAACACATCTGAATGTGCCACCTGTACTAACAGAATCTAGTGAGATGTTAAGTTCTATAAGAATATATGTTAAATAATACAGCAACTGTTACTAACCGTTTTCTATAAATCAATAGTGTAGTCTTATCTGGAATAGCATATATTACAGAATGCAGAAATAAAGGCTGTCTGGAAAATGGCAGTGAGAAAGCACAAGCATACAAATACTGTCTTAGAGAGGCAGACTGAAAAAAAACAACCTGAGAAAAGGAAACTTAAATACCACACAGGTATATAAGTGCTACATAGAAAAGTAATTGGGTTCGTGTGTTCCCATGAATTCCATTTCAACAATATAGAAAAAAAAAAAAAAAAGACATCCAATAAATTCAGGAAGTGAAATTTTCAGAAAAAACTCACTATACCAAAAATCACAGAACAGCTCCTGTTGACAGGAAGATTCAGCTGCATCTTTATAAAACAAATTCTGGAGAAGAAACAGCAAATATCAGCATTATCCTTTTAAACCATTTTTATAAGCATCACTGTAATTTTTAAACGTGGGGAACAGAGCCGTGGAAAGATTTCTATACTTCTCTCTGTATCTGAAACTGCTTACAACTCCACAACACTTTTTTGGTGTTGTTTTCTTGCCTAAGCTAATGAAAAAAAGGGAAGAAGAAAATGAATGTAAATATATCTATATCTATATCTATCTATCTATCTATATTTTTTTACTAAAGAAAAAAATCTACTTGTAGATTTTTATTTATAGAAATTGAATATGTATACTAAATCTCAAATACAATTTTAATCTGAAAATTATTATTTTAGTCAACCAAATATTAACCTCCCCAAAACATCCATTAAAAAATTTGGGACAGCAGACTCAGACCAGACACTAAAATCTAATTAAGAAAAATATGACAATACCAGTTAAGATGGTATCAGGTAAAGATTTATATTACAGGTTCATAGACAATAACATTTGTTTAGCAAAATATGCATTTTAAACCTCTATGGGTAACTTATTCCATCATTTTTTGCAGTATCAATGCAAGATGATTAGAAAATATCTCCCACCATCCAGACAAGACATCATGGGATTTAAGAGTTTCAACAGAAGAAATACTAATACCTAACACTTTTCTAGGACCAGAACAGCACTGTATACATGAATTATGGTAGTTTTTTTTTTTTTTGCTTGTTTGTTTGTTTTAATTACTGTAGTACTGGAACAGGGATAGTGGGAGGACTCAGCTTCTGAGTACCACTCCTATACAGGACAATTTACAGCAAGTTAGCTCTGTTGCAAGATCACAAAAGCTTTCGCTGGTTGCAGAATTATCAGTACTGTAAAATATACTGTACTCCTACCTGTTCTCCCCTGTTCTTAGCAGAAAAAATGAGAACCAGCTTCTGAGCACTGACAGGGGCAACGTGTAGTTGGGGAAAATTATTCGGATTTCTTTTTACTTTTTTTTTTTTTTTTTTTTTTTAAGTTCACTTCTTTCATATAGATTTTCAATGCACACACCCAAAAGGAGGGAAAAAAATCCCAAAAAAGCCCAAAGTTTTTTTTTTGTTTTTTTTTTAACTTGACATGCTGCACTATCCAGTTATGTTGGGTAGTCAGCAATGTCATCAGATAACATAACTGCCAAAATCTGATGTGATCCATTAAACTGGGATTACCAGAATAAATCACTTTTGTAGGTAAACAGATCATAGGTGGAGCAGTCAGCTACTCTGTATTATGGCATATCTATAGAATGTGCAGATTAAGATATAACATTCAGAGGCTTGTTCTCATTTGTGAAGTGCTTTTCAACCATAACTCAAGAGTAAGGAGCCACCAAACAGTTATAATGGCATAAACCATCATCAGGGAAAAATACAAATCGATCAGTGCCAGTGATATAAAAGAAAGAGCATGCATTTGTCCCCACTCTCATAAATTCAGAGGTTGTTGCAGGCTTTTTCTCTATCCCACACGTAGTTTATTAATAACAGTGACTATCATAAATAATAATAACGCAGAGTAGTTTATTTCAAGATGAATGCACTTATTATCTATTGGTCCTCTCCCTTATTTCTTACATATTGTCTCTATTCCTCCTGTAAATGGTAGGGGAAGAGTTGGTTTAATTTACTGTTTGAAGTTTATGCCCTTTAATTGGCTAAGAAAGTTGTCTATGTAGGCTCCCTGAAATATCTGCATATCTTAACTGGCATGTTAAGCTTGTACAAAGGAGGTATAGAATTTACTGCATGTTATAAATAAGTAATAAGAACAGATTAGAGTTATGCATTTACGCCTACTAGTGAGAGAGAGATGCATAATTCACAAGTGGCAAGCCCTTCAGAGACTTTTGTATTTCACCCCAGCCCTCTCCCCCTCCAAACTTGTGCATGTAGCACATTGCATAATTTCCAATCCTACTGCTTCACAAAGGTAGTTGTTCGGTTTTTTTTTTCCTCTTCCAAGTCTGTTTACATTTTATAAGCACTACCACCTCTTCCACTTGCAAAAAAAGCAGCAGATATTGTATTTTAGTACTCTTTGTTGTAAATGTATCTGCTGTATATTACTATGTCAGTGTTATCTTTCCCAGTTCTCCCATACAGTCAAGGGCATGACTGTAAGAGTCAGATGTGAAATGGAAGTGTTTTCAGAAGTAAACTGAAATTAACTGCCGGAGTAAGATGAAGTCCTCCATTTACAAAGAGAACATAGAACTTTCAACTAGACCATTATTATACTTTGTAGTTACCGTGATGTACTATTTTTCCTTTTGGATCTTCTGAAAGAACATTTCAAGACAACGTTCATCCCAATCATGTCCTCAGTTTCTCAGTTGAAGCATACGTACCAATGTCTATTCTGACCATAATTTATAGATGCCACATGAAGACCACAGAATTTTTAAGAAGCAGCTGCTTCCACCACAGCAATTCTACCTCTAAAAAGTACTCTGTTACCTGGTGATAAAGTATAAGAACAAGGAATTATTTTAGTCTAGCTGTGCCCAAGCATTTTGTTTCTCTGGTTGCAACACTACTGTATAAAACAAAGTACCTCCTAAGGAGACCTCACTAAGGACAGATGCTGGAAAAAGAAGCCTTCTTGCAATGTCTCTAAACCACCTATAATTAAATACACTGTTTCCCAGGTGTTTTTCTGTGTTTTTTGTTTGTTTGTTTGTTTTCCCTGTCCTCTGTGCAAACATTTTAAAATATGTTCTAGCTTTAACTGCCATCTTCTTACTCTGACTCTTCCATCTCTGCCACGCAACTTCTTTTTGTAGTTAGGCTAAGATGCATACCTTTTTCTGGTAACACTCATTCTGATTTTTTAATTAATTATTTATTTTATTTTTCAATTTCTTCATTGTTCCTCACTCTGAGCTTTCCTGACAAACATTCAATGTACTTTGCCTGCTAACTTAGGAGAAAAATGTCATTATGCATGCATTTTAATTTCCATTGCAATTTAATAGTTTGCAATTAATTTGTTACAATGGTATTAAATCCCAACAGCCATTATCTCAACAACTCAAAACATGGCATTTGAAAAGAAAATAACACTTTCACTTTTAAGAAAAGCAACAAGCACCAAAATTATCTGGACATGTAGGAGATCATTCATATCCTTGAACTGATGAAAAGGCTACAATTTCAGTTCAAGAGAATGTTCTTGTAAATTGGATTAAATTATTATTCCTTCATCAGAAAACAGGCAACAATATTCAAATTAAGCATAAAGAAACTCCAAAGGAGAAATCAGTATGAAATTTCACTTTCAGAAGGAAGCTACTGCCATTCTATAGCAACGTGGGTTACTTTCAAGTGATAATTTCCTTAATTTATTACATTTCTTACAGACCTAGAATCTTCCAATAAGTCATATTCTTTAGTCATTTCCAAATACTATTTCCATTGAATAAATCTACTAACAGAGGGGACGCAAATCTAGTCATCCACTGTTTCAACAAGAAGGCATTCAACTGTTTGGCAGAATTTCCACACATGCAGACAAACTTCCAAACGAGGGATTTTCATTTCATCATTCTTATCATGTATCAGTTTGTACCAAAGTAGTATATAATATATAATTCAAAATATCACTATGATCTTGATATTGAGATCTTGCATGTCTTTTCGATTAGCAATACATATATTTAAAACATGCTGTGTCTTAGCTGCCTCTGCTATCTATTCAGCACTGATTCCAAACACTCAGAATTATATTGACTAGAAAATTTTTAAAACCAAAATATTAAAAAAAATCCTCCAATATACTTCCATAAAATTGTATAAATTTATGCATCCCCTTCGATGGAAACCAGAAATGCTCACAGAAAGAACACAGAAACTTACTGATTAAATTGATTAAATCACAAATTAAAGCTAGAATATGCTAACAGTGTATTTCCAGATACCAAATACAGACAGTATATTATGTATTATCACCAATATAATAATAATTTATTGTCTTACATGTACAGACCTTGAGCAATCTCTCCTTAACAAAATGATTGAACATAACTGTTTTTAAATTAGAAATGCTTATTTTCATTTAGCCATAACTACCGCTAGGAATGCAACAAACAAGCAAACAAACAAAAAGACATACTGTGAATTGGACATAAATATGCATCTACAATATAGGAACTTGGTGTACATAACCTTAACTTGTTACTCTACACAATTAAAAACAACAAGAAAAGAAAGGGAAAATAAGAGAAAATTCCCAGCAGCTTTTGAAGTCAAACTAAAACCTATGTAAAATGCTTCAATCATTCATTCAAATAGATTGTCATAAAAATACAATATTTCATGGAAGACTAGTCAAAAGACGATGGAGTTCAGTACTGACTAAAAGGCTATTAAGCTTTATGTAAACAATTTAGGTGATCAGTGTAGAAACCTCAGTTAGATTTCTAACAGTGACTGACAGGAGAGGAAGTATTCTAGATTGAATTTCATGCCTTTTATGAGATGATTTACGCCTTAAATATTCCTTTACTTAGCTTAGGAGAACAGGAACACAGATTTTGTAGGAAAAAAAACAACAACACAAAACAACAGGAATCCTCCTGCAAACATTCAAACCATCAACTACTATTTAAGTCAGACTTATATCCAACTCCTTCATGGCTTTGTAACACAAAGACTTGCATTCTTCACATACAAAAGAACAACTTGTAAAGTATGAAAAATATCCAGGAAGGTTTGAACCTACAATAACAGAAGACAACATTAATCAGTGAAGCAACTTAGAACCATCAGTTATATGGAAGATGCTCTCAGATTAATTGAAAGAACAAATCTGAAACATGTGCAAACCAAAAAGATTCACCTCTCATAAAACTGTCTATCTATAGCTTTCTAGTTTTTCAATAACCAATTTGTTAAAATTATCTAAGTAATGGGTAATTACTGACTACTCTCATGATCACGCTGTTTGTAAAACCAAGGAAAAGAGGAACCCCTTCCTGTGGATCCTCCAGAAATGTTATTGCAGTGCTACCTGCCTAGACTTTGTCATCATTTCTTAATGTCCCACCAGTGCTACTGAAAAGTTGGGACATAGTGGATATAGAGAGAAGAATCTGTGTCTAGGGAATGCGAAAGAACAAAGCATGTTCTGTCGAGACAGAATAATTATCACAGCAGATAAACTAACAGAGTCTGCAATAGCTGCAAGAAAGAAGGTATTTATCTTAAATTAAATATACAATTCCATTGCAGTTCAGGACCACATGGTTCTAAATAAGTGAGGAAAAATGCAAGTAGGTTTTCCATGGCATCAAGAAAATCACAGAGAAAAGCTTCTTACACAGCCAGTAATATCAAAAACACCCCAATTTTTCCATACCTATCAAATTAAAAGTGAGTTACATCTATATGAATGGATATCAAGAGAGAAGCGTTCACTTGGCCTTAGTCCATCTCTGCAAGAGATATCAGATCTTTATTTACATGAGGTGAGCATTAGCTAAAATTAAGCATAAACCATTTAACAAGGGTGCGAAAAAGATTCTGACAAAAAATTTAGGAAAGTAGAAATACTTTCTTCATCTATAATCATTTGATTTTAAATTGGACATAAAACCTTACACAGATTCTGATGCTTTTCTAAGGTTCCTAACAAAACTGTGATTGGATAAAATCTTCACTTAAACTTAATCTGTCCATGTTTCCATTTTATCAGCAAAATTGAAAACTGAATTCTTCACTAGCCTTTAATTAGTTTCAGACAAACCACAATTACCACATATGCATCAGAAAATAAGATCCCACAAAAAGTGTTTCAGGCTATGAGCACAACCTGGCCAAGAACGTATAATCTTAGAAATCTAAGATCTCTCAGTGTTTAACTGGAAACCACAGTCACTGTGTGACAACTGCTCAGAAAAAGAAATCATTCTACATGATAGAGCCACACATTTACCACTAAATAAGTGGAATGCAGAGAAGTAGATTATACCTGTCAGAAAGCCCAGGGAAAGATGAGTGATATACATAATACTGGGCCAGTTAGCCCAAGAAAGGTTCACACAGGCAATATTAGAACAAAATAGAAGTGGTGAAACACAAATTTGCTGCTGACTGCAACAGTGAAGTCTTGGAGAAGACCTGCAAATCAATATGGCAATGGTGAACACATTCAAGATGACAATATGTGAATAGTAAACTCTTGCACTTGCTAAAAAACAACAACAACAACAAATGTACTTAATTTTCTAAAATTGTACTCAACAAACACTTGATTTAAATCTGCCCTTCTCCATATACAGTGTTTTCTGATGAGATCTTTAATTCTGTTGATCACGCACCTGTGAATGGGAAGAAAAAGAACTAGAAACCAACATATGTCTAATTCTGACAATTAACTTTGAATCATAAAATCATAGAATTGCTCAGGCCGGAAAAGACCTTAAAGATCATCAATTCCAACTCGGACCTAATCATACTACCCTAACTCCAACAGCCCTCTGTTAAATCATCACAGAATCACCAAGGTTGGAAAAGAGCTACAAGATCATCCAGTCCAACCATCCACCAATCGCCAATAGTTCTCACTAAACCATGTCCCTCAACACAACATCCAAACATTCCTTGAACATCTCCAGGATCGGTGACACCTCCCTGGGCAGCCTATACCAGTGCCTGACCTCTCTTTCAGAGAAGTAGTATTTCCTAACAGTCCAGCGTGAATCTCCCCTGGCACAGCTTGAATCCATTCCTGCTAGTCCTATAACTAGTTACGAGAGAAGAGGCCGACTCAGAGCTCACCACAACATTCCTTCAGGTTATAGAGAGCAATAAGGTCTACCCTGAGCCTCCTCTTCTCCAGACTGAACAATCCCAACTCCTTCAGCCGCTCCTCATTAGGCCTGTGCTCCAGACCCCGCATCAGCTTTGTCGCCCTTCTCTGAACACGCTCCAGGACCTCAATGTCTTTCTTGCAGTGAGGGACCCAAAACTGGATACAGCACTCAAGGTGCAGCCTCAGTAGTGCTGAGTACAGGGGGACAATTACTTCTCTGCTCCTGCTGGCAACACTGTTTCTGATGCAAGCCAAGATGTCATTGGCCTTCTTGGCCACCTGGGCACACCACTGGCTTGTGTTCAGCCCAGCATCAATCAATACCCCCAGGTCCATTTCCTCTACACAGTCTTCCGTCAGCAATAGAATTGCCCAGGTTGGAAAAGACCACGAAGATCATCAAGTCCAACCACAACCTAACTATACTACCCTGACTAACAATCCTCTGCTAAATCATGTCCCTGAGCACCACATCCAAATGGTTTTAATCACATCCAGGGATGGTGACTCAACCACCTCCCTGCGGAACCTATTCCAGTGCTTAACAACCCTTTCTGTAAAGAATTTTTTCCCAATATCCAACCTAAACTTACCCTAGTGCAACTTAAGGCCATTTCCCCTTGTCCTGTCACCTGTCACCAGTGAGAAGAGACCAGCCCCACTCTCGCTGTAAGCACCTTTCAGATATTTGAAGAGAGCAACAAGGTCTCCCCTCAGCCACCTTTTCCCCAGACTAAAGAGCCCCAATTCCTTCATTCATTTTACTACTCTTTCAAGCAAAACTCACAAAAATACGTGCAATAAAGAAACAAAGTGTGCCTATAACAGAAATAGGAAAAAAATGACAAAGGCTCACTGTTTTGAAATTAAGGCTTTGTTTCTAAACTATTTCTTAAGAATGCATACTGACCCTGGGATGCTCAAAAAAATCCTTCTTTTACTGGCTACAGTATCTGGAAAATCTGGAAAATAATCTGAGGTACCAGTCCTTCTCATTTTATAATTTGTGTTGTATTTTAATTTTTAGGAAGTGGTACTTGAGCAACCTGAGAGCTCAATAATTCCAGCAGGGTTAGCGTGAGTTTTCTCCTGGCTTGCTGTTGCCCAAATCTGATCAAAGGACAAGGACTCCAGAAGCTTGTCCAGCTGTGGTTTTATAATGACACCATTAGGTTTTGCTCTATAATCAAGGTCCCTAAAAGTCTGTGTAGCTTCGGGCTTAATATCTGCGACAAGGTTAACTGAAATCTGCAGCAAGGATAACTACTTTAGCAGATTGTATCAGCAGGAAATATTTAAACACTATTTAAAAGGATTTTAAATAAGCAGATTTTATTTAACACTGCACTAATGCATTGCAATAGACAATGATACAACAGAGCTGCTACAAATAAACATAATGCTTTTACCCTTACCCCAACACCCCTCTTCTAAATTCCCTAGATCAGTATTATTAAGTCCAGTGAGTGCACCAGATCCGTCTGTCTAAAGCTGAAATACAGGGATGCCAGACAGCCCATTTGCCCTTTGGTTTTGTGCCTGCTGAATCTGCATTCTGGGTCTGCAGAATTAATTATGATAGTACTGGTCCGGTCACTGGCAATGTCAGTGTTGCCAGTTCAGGTGTATCAAATGTACTTTCTTATACACCTAAACTTCTGGAGGAAAGCAGCTTCCTCTGTAAGACCAGAGTGCTCTGCTCTGTAATACTAGCTTCACCAATATGTTTACTGAAATGCATACTTTGGCCAGAATAAATCTTGCAGTAGGAGGCATCTTTTGTTTGTCATTCTGTAAAACATCATAGTTTCTGTCTGCCTTATCACCTGGGTATCATGTAAAGCAATGGGCCAGGAACTGTAGCAAGAACATGCAAATAAGAGGCGCCATGTCATATCTCACTGGGTTGCATGCAAGACATTTCAGATAACACATTCCAGCTGTGAAGAGATGAATACTTTAATTACCCACAGTAGCATTAAATAAGTCTCTGCTCCATAGAAAATGGAGAAATTGTGAAATTCCAAGTTAGAATATACATAAATCTGGCACCAATGTTGTACTGGATAGCACATTGCTCTTTCCAAAAACAGAATCGCTTCACTTGGTATTTACACATATTTCAATGCAACCTAGAAGATGGGAAATAAGCTCATGCTAGAGGACTACAGATTTTTTTTGTTGTTTGTCCTTTAAGGCAAAAGCTGTCTCTTTCACCTTTGAGCAGCAACTAAAACAAATGAATAAAAATCCTTAGGGTTGGAAATTGCTGTTTTTAAATATTTCTGTACCTCAGAACTATTTGAAAAGTAGCTGTGAGAATGGTATCTTAGCCCAAGTATTATCTTCTTCTGTGTTATTCCTGCTCCTCGCAATAATACCCTACATACAATACCACGAATTCTCTCTTACTCAAACTGCTTTACTTTACAATTAGTAAAATGTAAATGATATCAATTTTGCTTATATTATCATGGTCTTTCACTTAAAATAAGCAGTAGTCACATGGAAAAAAGGAACCAAAGAACGATGATTTTTCACAAAAATATAGTAAGTGCGCATTACTATACCATATTTACCACAATTACTAAAGATTTAGAGCAACACAAAAAGATACAGGTATTAATTTGGGATTCTCTCATTTTTTAAGTTCAGATTTGCTAAGTCTTCTTTTAACAGATGTCAAACATCTGCCTCTTCCTTTCTATATTGGTTTTGTAGGATCAGCATTTCCACATTCAGGAGAAGTAATAATTTGAATAAGCTAAAGTTTAATTTGTTTTCTTAGACTAATTTGTGAAGTCTTAGTTTTTCCACTATTTCCAAAGTGTCATTAATATTTTGCCCAGAAATCTACTACAAATCAGTCTGTCATATTCATCAGAAATGCTTTCTAAACTGTTGGGGATGCAGGGTAAGGAATCTCTATATTGCTTTAAATCAGCTGAAGATCTGCCTTTGTAACACAGAAATACTGAAAACATTCCTTTCAGGTTGGCAGAGAAAAATAAGTTTCATACAGCTGAGTGTTAATAAGAGTATCTTCCCTTTAAAGATTCATGATGAGAACCATTAGAATCTGCTAAGGAAATTATATGAACACAATTCGTTAACATTGTCAAAAATCTAGCACTTCAGAAAATGCAGAAATGTACATCCTCAATTCCAAGCTCCATGCAAAGACAAATTTATCCTTTTTTTCTGTTGTTTCATTTTATACAGGTATCTATAAAGTTGTTTTTCTTCATATATCAGTTAAATAATGAGAACTTTTTCCTACTCTAACAAACGCGCAACATTTAAGAGTAGAGGAATATTTGGACAGTAATATTTTTTCTGAAGTTTTTCAGCAATTCAATTTCCACCAAAACAAAATCGATGCTCGAGTTATATTTGGTCACTACTGTTACTGCTTATTACTAAAGCTTTGTGCATTTAGATGTTATTGGCTCCACCATACAATCCACTGCCATCTCTAACTTTTCAGTATAAAACACTCCCTGTTTTCTCTTTCATCTAAGAAGGTAATTTTTTGAGATCAACTAAAAAAAAAAGAATACAGAATACTTTGCATGAATATTAAAAAGCATTATGTTAAGAAACCTCTGCAGTTCAAAGCAGAAAATTCAGTTTTGTTTGTAAGTGTTTGAATGGATCAGAGAAGCATATCTTCTTCTCCACAGGGGGAAAACAAACAAATAAACAACAACAACAAAAAAACCCTCAGTTTTTCCTAAAATCAAAAGTTTTTGAAAGGTCAGTTTGGAATGTAATTCTAAATGTTGCCCCATCTCCTCAAACCTGCTAGGTCATCTCCATGAATAGACAGATATGCAGGACTGGATATGATTGCTGTGATTCTCTTTCAGACAGAAGAACTGAAAGTATGAAAACAGAAGCCTGGATTCACACAGCCTAAATTCCACTTGGAGATCCATGGAGGCTTCTACTGGCAAGAGATTTTAGAATTTTACTGCAATTCAGGATATGAAAGCAGCACCAAGATTGCATGAGAAAGTGGTACTACATAAGGCAAAAGCGGAAAAAAACAAAGACAACTAGTTACTAAAGGAGATCAGGGGCTACTTTCATTTCAGTACTTTATTACTAACAACACAGAAACTGAACTTGTCAATATAGGGAAAATACTTAAAGGCATTAATGGATGATGGACGCCTAATGGATGCCCCTTTTCAATGTGGTGAAGTGTACATTTGCCATATGTGCTTTTAAAAGGCTTCCTTTTTAATTACAGCTCATTCCCTAGAGAAAAGGAACACTTGAATTTCCATGAAAATCAATGAGTATTTCAAGCCCTCAACAACTGTCATGACCAGAAACTAAGCTAACAATATATTTGCAATCATAGTGTTAAAAACACATATCCCTTCTCAAGTTACAGTTTAACCAGGATGGGCCTAAAGCAATTACACTTTCATAGGCTAAAGTGAAAGTCAGTGAAATTTTAATTTTTAGGCAGAACTGATGCTTTCCTAAAAAGAGACTCAAACAAATAAAAATTTTCAATTCATACAGCACTTCAGAAAACAGTGAGAGAATTTATGACTTTCTGGGATTGACAAGTGGTCAGGAACTCATTTGTATTATTAAATAGAAAAATCATTTTGTTGAATGAATGGGAAACAGATGTCAGAGAGAATGAACTTTGTCTCTCTGTTTAGAGTCAGTAACATATTATGTTGAGGCAGTAAGTCATGAACATCACTAGCAGAAATGCTGAAAGATAGAAGGTTGGAAAGAGCCATGTATGATAGTGGAAAGTCAAAAGCCCCATTTTTTTGTTTTAAATTACAACCATTAGAGAAATAAGAAAAAAAATTCATACCTATTTTATACCTCTTTTACCACTAGCCTGTAAAAAAGAAAATCTTGGGCTCTAAAAGGAAGTTCGACTTAAAAATACGTACAGATCTAAGCAAGATTTTAAACAGACCTGATTCAGAGTGACTGGGATTTCTAGTGACCCAAATCCCTGTACGCTAGCTCAGATCACTTCTTCCCCCTCAGGCAGAGTGAGAAACTGGCAGCTAAATAAAATGGATCCAAAGCAAACAGTCTGATCTCTATGCCATATCTGTAACAGAGGGCAAGAGTGGCTCCTGTGCAGCACTGCACAAGGCAACATGACCTAATTTATTAGCCTTTTTTTTTTTTTTTAAAGGAAAGTCAAACAATGAAGCTCTGTAAGCACTGAGATACTGTAAGTCCGGGTGAGAAGCTGGAATATGGATGGAAAGAATTTGTATCCTACTGAACATTGGTATACTGGGGGAAAAGCTGGGATTTCAGCTCAGAGAGATTTGCACTTCCTGGAGAAGCTGGAAATAACAGGCTGTAAAAAGGCTACTGCAATAATTAAAGTTATAAAATGCACAATAGGGTCAAAAACATCAAGACCACAATAGAAAAATATAAATAATTTCTGAACACAAGCAACAAAAGCTGCTCTAAGAAGTTTATGAACAAGATCACTTTTCCTTATATTAGTTCAGCTGAATATAACCTGATATAGCTGTGATCTTGCAAGACTTAGACATAAGATATCAGAAATTTAATTCACCCTTTCCAAATTTTTGAAGGACAAATAGAAAAGTTATTTGACTGTAATCTCTACCAAGAAGCATTCATATTAGTACTGGGCCAGAACACAATCAGAACTGAGCTAAAAACCAATTGAACAAAACATATTATGGTGACCACTTCTCCCCAAACATTTTTCATTCATTTCCAATTTACAACCAGTTAGGGATTAACACACCAGTAAAAATACCTGGGATGAAATTCAAAATTCTTAAGAACAGCATTATGAGATGGCAATAGGAGATTAATGGAGATCGTGCGAAAAAGATAAATGGCACTACAAGAATACCAGAAAACTGGGGAGAATAGGGGGGAAATTAATTGAACCTATACTTTTGATAAATATTTATTTTTTTGCAGAAGAAAAATGCGTACTAGTTTGAGCTGTCATTATGCTAACCTATATCCTATTTTTCATATTATTAGTAATACATAATGTGGTAGTTTATATTCAAAAATAAAACCAGAATGTATATACCTCATGTATTTATCCAGAAATACTCTAAGGTTACTATGGTTACGAAAAATCCATTACCTTTGAATACAGAATGAAAAAGTTTGACTTAAAGTGTGCACTATTTATTACAGCGATCATCAACAGCCTTCAGGACGTTCTCTAACTGGATTCATTTTTCAGTGTCAGAACTGACCCACCACACCAGCAGCTTATGGTCTGTGCAAGGCAAAGAAATTTGAAGTATATGAATTTTTAAATATGTTTTATACTAACTCAAGATGCAGAAACGGCTTTGAATTTTAAGGCCTTACATTTAAAGGAAAGGAGGATCTTGATACTTTTTTTTCCAAGTTGTCCAATAGGAAATGTTTTTGCTTTACTTGTACTTATTATTATATAACATTCTGATGGTCCATTTTGCTATGGTACTTCCAGTTCTGTTGGTGTGCATATGATATAAACAATCTCAATCTGAACAAATAATTTGAATACTTAATAAAATTATAGCAACTATTCTAAAATAGGTAATCAGATTACCATGCTTCACTGTACTGCAAAATAGCTTCCAGAAAACTGATATAGCTACTGGAAGAAAATGGATTATTTAGTTTAGGCTTTTAACAAGTAAGTTTGGGCAGTTCAGAACAACAACACAATGGTTTTCTAATTAAGAAAATAGAAGGAAGACAGTGGGAAAAAAAAAAACATTAAATCTGTAGAATGCTTCTTGTCTCCAATGGCTTACAGTTTACTTGAGAGCTGAATGCTATGAAATTAAAAAGTTATAAAGCTACCAAAAAGATAACATAGATCCTGTGAAAGAGGATCTGAAAGATTCTGTAACAAATTGAACCCTCTGGGCTTTAAGTGTATAACAGTTCATTTTATTTTTCTATTTCATCTGAAATGCTTTAATTTCAACAGGTAATACTCTTTTAGAATGTTTGGTCACTTCTAACCAGAAATAGCCATGCTGCTGTTCACAAAAGACCTCCAGAAAGGATGAACACTACATGAGGGGCTACTACCAGAATCCATATAAGAGCAGAAGAATTGCATATTTTCAGCCCAAAGAAGAAAATGTCCTGAGGTTTAACAACATATGAAAAAACATTCACCTTGTTGCTACTATCATGGTAGCAGAGAGTTAACCTCACAATTCAGTCCAAATGTTTTAAATATCCTAACCTAATTTCTGGCTTCCTCCACCCTCATCAGGAATAACACCAGTAGACTCCCTAAGCAAGGTAACTCAGGAATGGCATAGAACTAGTTCACATTTGAACTTTGCCTTAACAAACATGCAGATCAGCACAGCTGAATCTAAGTAATGAATTATAGAATCCAAAAGCAAGACTAAAACAGTCATTGACGCAAAATAGTAAGGGGTCTGCCATACAATTATTCAAAGAAACTATAAGATACCCATCTCATATGCTACTTACCTTTTACAACGCACCTGGTCCCGTTTCCAAAATAAATTGGTACTCCATTCATATACAAAGTATATTGTGTAATAATTCCATTTGGTGTTTTTGGAGGACTCCAGCCCATCACCAAGGATGTGGGAAAGGTTGTTGCTGTGGGTAACTGCACATCTTCAGGGGCTGGTGAAAAAAAGTACATTTATATTAATGATATAATACTGTATATTGTATATATTTTATATATCGTGTATATACTGTATATACCATATATCTTATCTTACTGTGGGAGGTAAGAAAAAAGGAGAAAGAGAAAGGAGCCTTTGCCATACTCCTAAGATTTCAAAAAGATAATTCAGAGGACAGATATAAAATTGCTGCATGTCTAATGTATAACAGTATTTTTAGCTTTCTACAAATTGGAAATTATTTCAATGAACAATGGTTACTAGAAAGGTTTGGTTTTTTTTTTTTTGGTGAAGTTAACACTTCTGGAGAGATTTCATTCTTGCAAAGTATGAACATTTTGAGAATTCTCCTATAATCTGTGAGGTGACCTAGTGAACACAAAGTTCTATGAAAGATAAAGATACACTCTTTACTTTTTAGAAAGGTAATCTTGCTTCTGTATCTCTCCAGGCAAATAACACTGTGCACGTGCAGGGTACGTAATTTTAGGGCAGACTTCTTTTGATACAAATGATTTCCTCTTCTTCATGCTTATTATTCATAACCAAAAAGTGATCAATTTTTCTAATCACAAATGCAGATGTATTATTCTTATGCAGTACTCTTTTTTTCATGCTTTTCATAATTCAATACACTTAGTAATGTTTGTTTAGCATGGATTTTACGTATATAACATACTGGAAGTTGGCAATGGATAATAATTAAAAGTTGAGTTCTCTCGCCATTTCAATGAGTTATATTTTAGAAGCACAAGCAATCCCACTGAAAATCGCAAGAGGAACAGAACTTGGGCCTCAGTCTGGAAGGAATATCTTGTAAATTACAAGCTCTGTGCTAGCAATTTAAAACAATAACTAGCAGTGGCTGGCAATGTGAAAACAATATAAAGTAATGAATGTTTCAATAGGGAAACAGGGATAGCTGGAGGGTGTGATATGATGTCTGTCTTCTGTATCATCAATTTATTGTTACTAAGAGCATGCAACAAGAGTGTCCAAAAATAGAAACACCGCACATTGACTTTTTGTTCAATTCTTTTGAGGGATGAAACACATGTTCCCCATGGCTTTATTTGATCTCTGGGGAAAAAAAAGAAAATCTATTCTTGCCTAAACCTTCCTAATATGACAGCATATCTGAAAACACCGAATGTTTTCTGAAACACAGAATTCCTTCTTTACCAAGAATACTCACTAAGCTGAGACAAGAAGACAGACAAACTTCTTAAATTACTTTATTATACTAGAGAGAAATGTTCAACACTGTATTTCATGTTAACATCACACGGTCCATTAATTATTTGGCTGTCAGAGGTACGCATTTCCATGGCTAATGCCACCTGACAAACTCAGTCCGTTTATGTAGAACTTCCAAGAGGTGATACTGTGTTTTGATTGTAATGTTGCTGCCGGCAGTTTTCAGCACGTTCACAAAAGTGTGTTCCAGACATATTAGACAGGAATCCTCAGAACTGTCCTCACCAGGACAACATCATCCACAAATACATGTTCTAGCAGTAGTACAACACTCTAGCAATCTTTTTATAATTACGATTGAATTCACACAACTTCATTTTAAAATTTTATTTGATTTATTGATACCTTATTATTATCTTGTTTCTAAGAGAAAATAAAACTAAGAGCCTTTTTAAAAACACACCACTGTTAGAGTTAGTAGATAGGACTGTGGAAGTGAAAACTACTCCACTTTATGGAAGATTAAACTTTTCTTATAGATTTAAATCCAGGCCTTTATTATTCTACTGGTGCAAATTTGGAGTTACCGACTTTAACTGGATTAACGTGGCTTTAGAATGACGGAACCAGGAGAAGGATGAGATTTGGACTTAATGTTTAATCGAGAATTGAGTCCTTTTGGGAACATTTGCTCATGTAATTGATGTGTATTATTACCAGGCTAGTCTCTGAAGCCAGAACCATAGCATTATTTTCTCCTTCTTCCTGCTCTAGTTCTTAGTGTAAGCTTAAAAAACATTCATTTACACTCACGACCTTTAAGCTGGAGCCCAACAACATGTAAAAGAGTTTAGAAAAGGGAAAATCTGAACAGTGATTAATAAATAACTCAATTGGCATTTAAGGGCTTCATCATACTGAAATAATTGTTGCCTATTGCTGGTGTTTAGCAGTTAAAAGAAACCATGGAAATCAACCGTTTGATTCTCAATTTCATACTGTGCCATACAATCAATTCTTTTTAGTCAGACTGTCTCTAGATTTACTTCTGAGCCATAGTAAAATGAGGAAGCTTTCATTAATCTTTCAGATGCTTCATATTAATGACAAGGCTCTTGCATGAACAATGTAACAGCAATTAAAAAGCCCATTAATCTGCATTACAGCTATTAAAGATGCATGTCATTAAAGGGTATGGAGTTTGATTCATTTTCGCACCCCCCCAAAAAATGGAGCAATTATGGTCTGGCAATGCACTTTGTCATCAAATTAGGTTGGGGTTTTCCAGCAAATGGCTTTGCAGCATTTAGCTCTTCTCCTGTTTTATTATTCATGACTGAAATGTGGAAGTCAAGACCTTTGAAATTACTTTACCTTCTTGTGGAGTGGAGATGTTCAATGCATGCAAGCTCTCAGTACAGCCAGCCAAAGTGCAAGCGGTTAGGGTTACAGCATAGTTTGTGAACGGACGCAAGCCTGTCAATACGCCTGCAACAGAAGAAAGCAAGATGTTATGCATGTATAGTGTACAAACTGATTACATACATACACAGAGGTGGAAAAGAAAAAAGGTTTTAAGGTTTTGTTCATATCATGCCACAACAAATTTTGTAAACCAAATTAAAAGCAGTGTTTTATTGTGTTCTTAATATTTGTCATACAGCTAAGTTTCTTTACTAATTCTCACCATAGCACAAGCTACATCAAGACTGAGTTGCATATTTTATTCTAACCATGACAATAAATTTGAGGCTTTATTCCTAGTCTCCAGTTTGCCTTTTTTTTTTTCTTTTTTATTTTTCTCCAGTTATTATATGTTGACTTTTCAAGGAATTTTCAGTCTCTCAGAACAATCATTTTAATGTTTCCTCTCCAATGTTGCCCCTACTTATTCATCTATAAACTCAAATCTCTTTTTTTATATGAAACATCCCACTTGTGTTTCATCACTTCATTGGCAGAATATAGCCCACATGCTTGCTACTACTGTAACATAACTCAGATGACACAGTACTTAGGGATTTACAAGAAAAAAATGTTTGTAAACTTGTCTTTTTTGAGTCCTGCTCGTGTTAGAGAAGAAAAGTTGAGAGATTGCCACATATATATCGACAGCTTACAGTGGATACAACAAATTGGTCCTTGACACTTCAGGAAGTTACAAAATATTTTTGACAGAAATATACAGATAGATTGTGTGGAAAAAAAAAAAAATTGGTTTGCAGCCATTTTGAGAAATGTCAGCAGTTCCCATTTGAAAACAGCTCAACAATAAACTAATATTGAATGAAAAGTAATTTAAAAGATGGTCAGATCATGTCACGCTTTATTTCAAACTATGAAACAGCAGAACATTAGAGAACATAATTCTTTGCCAAACCTCTCATGGTACAAAACTGTAAAACTTGCCAGCATTATGCATACACAAACAGGTAGAAAAAAAACCCTGTCATTTATGCTACTCTTACTTGAGTTACTACACAGAATGCTAAACAACTTTAAATTTCAGCAGAAAATTCCTGTTCTCACGTAAGAACTTTACAGACACACACACAAAAAAACCCAAAAAACACAGAGCTGGAGAATTGGATTCTGGAAGTTTATGATTACAACATACTTATTTTCTAAGTGGAATAGTCAAAGTAAGTCTACTATTTTTATAGTGTTCATTAATATGTGTAATCACATGGAAACAATGTTAGCTTTTATTGAATTAGTTGTTTTTGTATCTTATATTGGAATTATCCAAAGACTTCAAAGATCAGCATTGCAAATGATGATTCTATTTCAATTTTCTGAGGTTCTGTTCTTATGTATGAAGAGATAATCAGAAGTAGCAGCACTCATGCCAGAGTAGCTGTGTTAAACTGAAACCAGTTGAACAGGATCAACTCTCTGGTAATTGCTTTGATTTTGCAAATCCCATGTTAACAGAGAAAAACTGTACTGCCATCTTATTATCTAGTGTCAATACTACATGGAAGAAAGAGAATGTTGTGTCAGCCCCTACCCAAGCAAATATGTCTGTAAATCTGTGACAAAAGACACGTTTTTAAGAGCATTCAATATGCATAAAAAAGAAAATAATGATGTTTCAAAATGTCAGTATCCCTGTAAAGCATCAATAGCTGGTATCTACAGAAATTCTCCAGCAGAGAAATGTCTTTTTGTTTGTTTGTTTTTGCATTAGACAACAGAAAGCACTTATTTCTAGATCACTGAAAGTTAAACATGGGAAATGGGAAAGTTAGGGTACTTTTGCTACCTTCAGCAAATAAACACATGCAGAAACCAAACCCTCTGACATTTGCAGGTTCTTGGTTAGAGGAGCATGGTATAGAGCATATGCTATACCTCTATTCACTCTGCTGTGCATTAGGAAGCAATTTAGTTTTATCTGTACATTTAGTACTTAGAGCATTCTTTTCTTATGAAGCAGTGAATTAATGCTCCTTGCATTTCATGATGGAAGACATCCTGTGGGGTCATCAATGGCTTCAGGCACTGAGAGTCACACTCACATATCTAGTAAGATGTTCATAGCTGTAGAAGGTTTGGATTGGGTTGTTTGGTTGTGATTTTTACTTTAGTCAAAGTAGAAAGGTTTTACATGAAGCATATTAAGCATCTGCAATGCAACAGAGTGTATATTATCGTAGGTAGGTTTATGAAGGATAGTGAGAATTTGAAAAATAAAACGAACTCTTTGCAGCAGAAAGTATCCGTTGTTAAAAAAAAACATTTTCAGCCAAAACTGCAACTAAAAATATACTTCATTCATCTTATAATTCATATCTTTCCTTCAAATGTACAATTGCACTACTTTTTCTCAGCAAAGAAACAGATGCACTGCATAGGTAGGCAATAGAAAATGCACAGATTTTATTAACATACTTCAGCAAACTACTTTTTCCTCAGCTGCCAACCTATCTGTTTGGCCAGCATCCACTGTAATCTGTTCTCCTTCATTATGTTAATCTGTGGGCGGAAAGATTTCTGTCATCTTCAAATCGCTTGTACAGCAATGGTAAACACCTTGGCCTGTCTGTAATTGGACAGGTGTCTGCATTGGTGTCACCCGGCTTTTAATTCAATTAAAGAACTGGCTGCTCTGCTCTCATTACCCACTCTTTTCCTCTGCACTTTTAGTCAGGCAGTGAAATTTACACCCAGTGCCTGACTATTTTAGAGTATAAAGTCAGCAGTCCCATAGCAAAGATCACCACTGATACACGTGAAATAATTTATAGCCCAGCAAAATAAATCCTGCAATAAAAAATAGCCTATGATCCAATGAGGATGGCTGACAGTTTAAAAAAAACTTTTCCAGACTCCTCCATTTGCACACATGTAGATTGACATCCTTTGTCTATAACCAACAACTAATGATCTGCTAAACAGTCCTTTGGGCTTTCCAATATGGGATGCTAACAGAGCAACCTTTGGCCACAATCATACTTATATGTATTCTAGCAATGTTAGCAGGAGAGAGGTAGATAGATAAACTGTCACCTTGATCAGGAAATAGAATTAGAGGGCCCATCAATATTTAAGAGGAGGGTCAGACTCCCGCATTTGAGATGTGAGTTCCATTCATTCCATCTGCCACTTCAGAGCAGTTGAATCCATCCAGACTTAGAATTTACACCACAGACTATGTTCTTAGCCTTAATATCCACACAGGGAATCAGAGATGGTAAATCATTCTAACACACCACTCCTATTCTGCCCACTCAAAGAACCTTTGAAAATAAATTTAAGTTCTAACACAGACATTTTGACACAGTGACCCCATGAAACTGAATAATGTCATTTGTTAAATATGAATGTAAAGTTAACAGTCTAAAAGAGTGATCTGGAATCACATCTAGAACATTAAGCCCACTTTATATGCAAAACTAGCATTTAATTTTCTATTTTATTTAAATGATCTTTAATTATTTGCAATATTTGAAGTTGGGGACTAGAATTCTGCCACAGTAAAAAATGTTAGTTCCTGTGGATAAGGGACAAGAACATTAACACAGACAGCAGAAAAGGGTCAACAATGAATTTATGATAAAACAGACATGTTAACTGGTCAGAATGAGCTGATCTTTATAACCAACCCATTCATTATAATACAGACACTACATCAGAAGAGTAAATATCAAGCTTCTTCCTTTCATTTCTCCATAAAACAGACATTTCTTATATTCAGTACATCGAAAAGCAAGTTGTCATATACTTAGAAGGTTCTGCCACAACATTACAGTAGATTTAGAATGAAAAAGTGGTATTTTTCATCAAGGAAAATAATTATTTTACCACTAAGGTACGAGGGTAATATTCTGTTCACAAACACTGAAAAAGAGGTTCAAACACAAGTATAGTATTTTAATAACTTCCTCATCTAATTAAAAGTTTGTTCTAAAAGCACCATCTTCGCTTTCCTGGTATACTATCCTTCTTGTATAGGATGTTACTTCAAAACATCACTTAATCTTCAGAGATGGCACACTTGCTCATGGTAACTCAGAGCTTTTATTCTGTATATTAGAATAAAAATAAAAATTGAGGTGAGTTTATTCTGAAAAGCCCACTCACCCACACACAACTCATAAAAAACGGCTACTTAATCGTACAGCTGTAACACAAATTCTAGAATTATTTTCCTCTTTTCACAAAATAAAACAAAAAACAGTTGGTTAAGATGGTGGAAGAGAAGCATTTTGCAAGGTTAATTCAATTTTTTTTTTTACAGGTAAATTTAGATAATTTTAATCATAACCAGAAACTACTTTTATACAAATCCTGAAAATTCTGCTCTGCTACTGAACATAAAGATTCCCAAAGTCAACCACAGAACTTATCCACACAATTTCCATTTGTTTTTGCTGGAGGGACTCTTCCTTGCCAGACTTCTACATGTCCTCCCTAAGACTCTACTTCGTAAGGACTTCCTGTGGAATACAAATTGTGCAATTGAAACAACATTCTACTTTACAGTTGTATCATAATGCTTTTTTTTGAGCTGTTAAAAAAAAAAAATAACATACCAAGTCCTCACTCCCCAAACCTAAACTATCTAGCCAACTTGAATGCCTGAGGTCATATAGCATCTGTCTAACAAAGTCACTTGTGTGTTGAGACACATCATTGCCACAGTACACTTAATCACAGTCCACTGACCAGAAAAGGAAGTCCTCAACTGACTTTGTGTTTTCAACAGATTGTAGCAAAAACTGTTAAAGTACATGTGTCTTCTATGTACACATATCTGAGCTGCAAGCCTGCGCACATCAATCTGTCACATACATCTGCATTTTTTAAGCATCTTTTACCATAAGCAGAATATGAATCAAAATGCTTTGACTTAGAAGAACATAGAAGTTTGCTTTGGTTACTGGCTTGGAAGATCCGTTTCCCTTTTTCCCAGCAATTCCTAGTTTACAATCAGCAAAGCACAAGCTCCACTGGTGTCAAGGATGCAATTCAGGTTGCAACATTTCAAGGCAGGCTGAAATTCCTTCACTACACATAACAACTCTGGCTGCTTTAATTTGCAGAACACCATCACCGAATGGTCTCATTTTGCACCAGACATTGCTTAACCACAGAAAGAATTGGTTTATAAGAACTTATCACTCTATTCCTCTTGATCCTCCCAGATAACTTTGACATTGCTAATTTTCTACTGCATGATTAATTTTAAAAGTCTGTGGAGAAGGAAAGATTCTTAACTCTTTGCAAACTGTCGATAAAAAGATACTAACAATCCATTTATTTCTCACAAACGTTACAAAGTTGATTTCTTTTTTGTCAATAAAAGTATCAGAATGTAGGTAAGCGTTGATGTAATTTGGATAAAATTTTTAGGTTTATTTGATCAGATAATTTGTATTTCAGATGAATAAGTTTATAGAACAGCAATGGACTGTAAACAAGATTCACTTCAGTCTAAACTCAATCAAGTTAGAACCCTAGTATTGCAAAATATTAATATCATTCATGCTTTAAAATGCATATATTGAAAAATATGCTGCTAGTGTGCTAAAGCCTGCTAAATGAAAACAGATAAGAACCTATGTCCTGCCACTCTGATTTAGAGCCACCAAGAGCTCAAGCACCACCTGACAATTTACAGGAACCTAATGGGCATCGACAGATCTATTGGCTGGCCTATGTTGTATTAGCTGCAGCAGTCAGACAGGGAGCTGAGCAGACTTCAAGGTGAAAAGAAATCATAAGCTCATTTCAAGAGGAAGAAGGAATGGCAACAGTGGGCATTTGGAGGATAAACTGGCAATGATTTTCTCATTATCATATGCGCAGCCACAACTTTGGCACTTGGTTATTGTGGTAACGGCACAGGTACAAAGAGCTACAGTAACCATGTGAAATTGAAAAAAAAAAAAAAAAAAACAACAAAAAACTAATGGAAATACAAAATGTCTGTGAATTCTTTTGCTGAATATCTTACCATTTGCAGTTTTCACTACTGTTCTTCATTGCCTGTAATTGGGAATTGGCAAAACTTAGAGATTTGTGTATCTCCTGAATGCTATGATTTTGAATTATAAAATGTATTCAGTTTGAATTATAAAATGTATTTCTCTTAAGTGCTTGACAATAGAGGTATCTTTGCTGGGACAGGTAAAGGCAAATGTCAATTTCTATCTGAATACTGGGTCTAAACTAGGAACCCTTTGTGAAAACAGAAGGTATGGCACACGATACAGAGTATGTGAGAATGCTAATGTAAACACTGACAGTCAAGAAGAACACAAAGAGAAGCTTAGAGTTATTTCTCATGAGCGATTTTCTGTGTCACACAGCAGGGTGTTTGTGTGTATTTTGAGCATTAATTGATAAGGATGAGAAATGATCACCTTGCTGGATTAATTTTCTGATGGTAAAACTTGTAAGACACACCAGACAAGCCTTAAGGCTAAGCAATAATCCCCTCTTCATTCTCTTCTAGATGTAATGAGACACCCATGGGAAAGTGACTGAACACTCTAAACCTTCCCACAGCTGCAGCCAGTTAGTAACTATCTCACAAAACTATACGTTTAAATCAACTTTTGAAAACAATCTTCTCTGCCTAAGCACAGAAGGCAACCTGCAGCCAGCTATATTGGGAGCCAGTAATATAAGGGATCACATGAAAAGGAAGATGAAATTACCACTGAATCAGTACAGAGTTCACTTTGATTTAGATTTTCCTAACTGATATGACAACGTGATAGACTTCTATAATAAGATGAAAAGCTTCATAAATGCAGAGATAGAAATAGATGTTATCTTGACCTTAGTATAGATTTTGACGCTGTCTCCCATAGCACCCTCACAGACAAACTGACAAAGTACAGATAAGTGGACAGTGAAGTGAATTGAAAGCTGGCTGATAGCTGGACCAAGAAAGTTATAATCAGTGGCATAAAATCCAGTTGAAGGCAAATCAGATGTGCTTCCCATGGATGGATACTGGGGCTGCTGCTGTTCAATATCTTCTGTCTTCTGTACTGTACCGCGTTTAATTCTGGAGCCCCCAACACAAGGACATCAAGTTGTTGGAGTGGGTCCAGAGGAGGGCCACAAAGATGATCAGAAGTCTGGAGCACCTCCCCTATGAAGACAGGCTGATGGAGCTGGGTCTCCTCAGCCTGGAGAAGATTAGGTTCTAGGGGGACGTTTTAGCAGCCTTCTAGTACCTGAAGGAGGGCTAGATGTAGACTAGATATTAGGACGGAATACTTTACTGTCAGAGTGGTGAGATACTGGAACAGGTTGCCCAGTGAGGTTATAAATGTCTCCTCCCTGGAAGTATTCAAGTCTTGGCTGGACGGGGCTGGGAGCAACCTAGTCTAGAGGGAGGTGTCCCTGCCTGTAGCAGGGGGTTGGAAGTAGATTATTGTAAAACAATCAAAACCATTCTATGATTAAGCATTTAGTAATTTTTTCTTTAACTCCTAGCACTGCAGAACTCTCCTTTAGTGCAGTACAACATGTCAGAGATTCCAACCACCAGGTAACAAAATCACATTACAACATTTACCGTTCTGACCAGTCTAGCAGCTCTTGATGACTGCGAATGTTTTCTAGGATTTGTATTATTTTCCAAATGCTGATTATCCAGCAGGTTACAATATAAGTGTAAGGGTAGCAATTGTTTGTTTCCAGCTCTTTCCATCTCCTCCTGTACTGCCAATACTCTTAAATATGTACAAAATTAGTTTTGAGGCACGATGGCATAATACTCTCCAAGTACAGCTTGTTTTTTTAGTTTAAAAACCAAACTGCCCAAGACTTCCTCAAAACAAAAAGTGAAGCTTATTAACAGTGGTCTATCCATGATGAATGCAGCACAATTAATAAGAGAATAAAAGAGGAAAATTAAGAAAATAGGAGAATTATGACTACTATAATAGAATTATAATGAGAGAAAACTCTTGACATTTTTAATACTCCAGCCAAAGATCATGTTGATTTTTTACTTCTCATTTCCTCTTAAATTTATATATAAAACTCACAGATCAAACACACGTCTTTGAAAATTAAATTTTGCAGGAGCTTGTGGTACATCAACATATAGTGATTATGTTTCTGGACATATGCCATATCTTATCCTATGTTACTAGCAGTAAAACTGCAATTGCCACATTTATGACACATGAAAAGAAGCAGTCTTTACTGTCCCACCACCACCCTTTGTTACTATACAGTTGCCTTCCAGGTTATGTCCAGCAGCACATGAGTCTAGAATGCTTAAGTAAACATTCTCCAACACGTGCTCAAACATCCTTTTGATAGCCCTCAGCTTGTATTTAAATGAATTTATATGCTCATCATCTACACGTCATAAATCTGCTCTTGGAGGCAAACCGTCCGGGTTTCAAAAAATACTGTTAATTCATCACTTGGGATTTCTTATTTTCCCCATTATCTATCAAGTTTGAGGGTAGCCATTTTTTAATGCCCACAAACTAATCTCTCTGTGTAGCCTGCACTGAAATAAATGGGCTAAAGGCAAAACCATGTCTATCAGGAGCAGTGATTTAACAGAAATAGTTTTCCACTTGTCTCAGTTCTGACCTCAGCATGAGAGTCTGAATTACATATTTCATACAACATTGAAACCCGGAAATACATTTCTAAAATATCAGGCAGCAGTTATAAATAACAAAAGGAAGTACTCCTTTCACATAGACAAAACTGAATCTGAAAACTTTCTGCCATAGCAAGTCACGAGAAGCAAAACCATAAATGGTTAAGAAAAGAAAGATAATACTGCCACTATGCACAGTGGTGAAGATGCAACTTCTAGATGAGGAATTAGACAAACTACCAACTGAAGTTACATTAACAGGAAGACTCACTTTATGTCACATTCCCAAAAATCTACAATCTGACATTATCAGAGAGGACAATGGTTTAACAGAGTCATTTTTAAATTCTTAGGGTCACTTAATTTTGCATTACTCAGCACCTACCTGCTATAAAGGACAAAAAAGAAAAAAAAGAGAAGGATCTATTTAATATCCTATATAATATAAAGAAATGACTTATCTCTCTCCTCCTGAAAGCTGCATGTGTATACCTCTTCCCTATCTAGTACAGTGTAGACTTTTTCATAACTTTAACGTAGAATCATGGCATAATACCAGTAAGAATTAAGCTAAACTTAAGTTCTGAACATTAGCTGTTGTAATTGAACATACACTAACATATGGTCTCAAATTTCTATTAATGTATTATATTGCATTTCCACATAGTTAAAGAGTATTCAAACAAAAAGTTCATCAAACAAATCACAGTAATAATGAAAAACCAATGCAATTTATGTGTTCCAGGCACATTATTAACAAATAGTCAAGAACATTCCAACTGAAGAAAAAATACATGCATGTTAGCATTGAAAATTTATATCTACATTACAGCAGAAAACAACACAGAACATACATATTTATGTAAAAACACTGAACATGTATTTCTCAGGTTTCAGGAAAACAGCAGTAATGTACTACTGAAAGGTTAAGGCATTTCCAGCAACTTTTATATTGCCTGAAGTCAAGACTTATCAAGGCACTAGCTTTGAGCATTATGTCACCGGAGCTTTTTATTTTTATGAATTAAATAATTAATTTTAGGCAATGAATAAATATACAATGAAAATAAGAGTAAATAAGAAAGTAAGACTTTAGTCTAAATAGAACTTGTTTTTAGTATTTAGATGCATTTTAATTTCTACTGCTCTTCGAAGTCAATACATTGCATATATGTTGGCACTGACAGTATTGCAAGGGCTTCTCTGAAAGTTATGCCTCCTATTTTATTATGTTGGCCCACAACGTCAGTGGCAGATGTTGGTGGTATGGCATAAAGGTTGAACATTCCCATCAATACTCCATTAGAAGTAGTTGCTGTGTGACAGATGGCAGCATAAGGGCAGTCTGAAGAAATGGCGTTTGACATGGAAATGCATATGAAGAAAAGGGATGTCACTGAATTCCTCCATGTGAAAAAAAAAAAAATACCAACACTTGCTGTACGTTTATGGAGACTAAACAGCGAATGTGAGCACAGTGAGATGGTGAGTGTTGCATTTCAGCAGTGGTCACCTCCATTGGGTGCAGATTTTTACAATTGCAGCATGCAGGTCCTTATTGCTGGTGAAAACGCACAGCTTATGGTGGGGACTTGCATGGACAAACAACGTTTTGTATCTGAGAGTTTGCTCTATCAAACAGTGCTATTGTGCTCTTTGTATGTCAGTTTCCAAGGAAATAAATAGAAGACATTACTTTTGGAGCAAGTAGATATGCTCTTTATACATGAAAATAGACAATACTTTATAGTTCATCAAAAGGAGGTATAAACATGCCATGTTATTAGATACACCTAGAAAATGGTACTTAACAACATTTACCTGTGAGCATACTAGTGTCAGCAAGCTCAGCAATAGTGATGGGTACACTGGGACCATCCTCTTCATATGCTTTCAAAATGTACTTCTCAATTACACCTATGACCCCAGCAGGTTTGTCCCAGGTGACCTCAATGCTGTAACCATTTATACTGTGAACTCTTGAGGGAGTTGGCACATTTTGTGGAACTGTGGAAGGATAAAATAGAAAATAGAGAAAATGGCAGTTCTAAGGAGACTATTGCCCCTATTCTTCACTTTTAATGGCTGCAGTAAATCAGACTCAACCATTAGCATAAATACAATTTATTAGAGTTGTAACTTTTCAGCACTGATTTAATATGACTGCACATCTTGAGCTGTTCAGTTTAAGCTATATTTCAAAACCATCAAAACTCCATCTACATAACATTCCTTCTCATCTTGTTGAGGTTTTCTGAAAACATTTAATGTATCAAACGTATTTAAGCATCACTCAAAAAGAGGAGGTGGACTGTATGTAGTGAGCAAGTTTGGGCACTATAATCAAGCAACTGAATGATGCAAGAGACTGCAGCAGAGAAGGGTTTGACATTTATCTGTTGGATATCTAAACCACAGACTGCCAAAAATATGAAACATTTCTAAAAAATGTACATTCTTGTTAACAAAATGCTTCAAAAAATTAAGCTTATTAAATTATTTTCATATCTCTGATATGCCAGATAACTACCTGAGAGTAAAAATCTCTGATTTTGTATTGGGGGGGATGGGGATTAGAAAAGGAAAAGAAAAATTGAAAAAAGAAAAACGGAGATGCTTAGAAGAACTGAAAAGCTAAGCTCAAATATGTATAGAGTAGCTAATTCAAAAGAAAAAAAATCACATTTCCCTTAACCTTTTACTGTTTATTATATATTTCTATATCAGGTAAAGGTCTGTCCAGTAACAACTTCATCACAGATGACTGCACAAGGGATGCAGAGGAAAGGCCCAAGGAACACAATGGCAGGATGATGGATGATGAGTTTGCTGTAAATGCATGTGGACTCCCTAGCCCTGCTGATGATCATTTGCTTTTCTCACCATCAAATAACGACTTTTTATAGAATTTTTATAGAAGTTTCATTAAATATCTATAGAGACTTGGTTTAGTTGTGGTTGTGTTTTGTTTGTTCGTTTTTTTTTTTTTTTTTCCAATAAAAAGAGTACTGCAGTGCAAACTCTGAAAATACTTGGAACTTGTGATTCTTGTATAAAAAATGTGATTCTCTAGGAAAGCCTCCGTTACCACAGCATTGATTTTATTAGTCCTGGAGTGTATCACAGGGCAAGGTAAAGTATTCTATAGCAGATGGTCTTCTCAGAAGGGACAAAACAAAACCAACTCAAAAATAATTAAGTAGTGCAATTATTCTCCAGCCCTAGGGATCATATAGCTGTTCAATGTTGTGGTCAGCTTGCAAACAAATTTATGGGAAAGCTTACTTCTGTCAGACAGTTGATATGAAAATATATACATACCTTCTCTCTTCTGGGTAGTACAAAAAATTATGACCCTAAGTTGACGTAAGAGTGTATTAACAAGTCAAATATTCACATACATATTGTATCATTTTTTTTAAGATCTTATATTGAATATCTTTCACTAAAATAATTCTCTGCATTGAAAGAATGCAGTTAGCCTTCCATTTATGGAAGACAAAGTGTTCAGTAAAAAAAAATGCAGGACTAATTCTTCAAAAACTTGTTGGCCGAAGTAAGTTTATAAAAGCACTGAGCAGAAAGTTTTCCTCATGAATATAAGAAAAATATGATCTCTAATGTTCAGCAGATATTATGTTCCTTTGAAACCTTCTTCACAAGCCACATGCTTTCCTGTTAAATATTCACAATCTGCACATTACTTGTAAAAAGAATCCTTCCCCCATCTACATTATTCAGCAGCACTGAGCAGCATGTGCAGAAAACAAAAATAAAAAAGCTTGCACTAGATTCTGATCTCACAGTTATATGGCTCTGCATCTTCCATAGCATGCTCCTGCTATTCTCCAGTATCTCCCTCCTCTGCACTTGATTTAGTATCACTCAGTCATATGTGGGAAAATACAGTTACTTACTCTAGCAGACTCCTGTAAATGTGAATTTGGATGCGCACACATCAACATGCCTAGATACGTGGCTGTTCTTATTCTGTTAACGTCGTTTATTTCCTTGCTCTCAAACAATAGCATAATAAAATATATATTTGGAAAATACTTTGAATTATATGTGGAAAGTATCTGCTTAAACATGTTCCAATAATCTGCTACTATTCAAAGCATCAAAGACTTTTGGTACCTTTAGAAATACTACATGACTTAGACTGCTAAAATACTTGTGATGTGCTTTTCTCCAACCTAATATTAGATAGCACAAGAAAAATGGACATAAGCAAGCCTTAAAGCTATATTTACCTGATTCTCTTGTACGAGCACGTGTCCATACACTAGATACTGATCCTCCTTCATTTGAGGCAACCACCCTATAAAGGTATTCTTCAAAGACCACAGAGACGCAAAAGAGGGGAGGAAAAAAAGAACAAAGACTGAACACGGTAACACATTAATACAGAAGGAAATAAAAATGATATATTTCATTTAAGGAACCAATGTGTTACCTGTAAATGGTTGTAGACCATTCTCATAAACACTCTGCTCTTTTCCTCGGTATACTAGGATGGAGTCATTTCCCCTGCAGTTAACAGCACTGTCAGTTGATAGGCATCCATCCAGATTGACTCTGACAGCACTGCTGGACACAGATGCCAAGTTAACGACAGCACCTCGTGTAAATTTAACATCCTTCATGCAACCACCGAAACCTAGCAAACAGTAAGGGATTAGTATCACATAAAGAGCCTCAGTCATTACTTAAGAATCACTTTCATTCCTTTTGAAACTATATTTTCAACAGTAAAGACAATAATAGAAAAATGTTAACTTACAATGTGAGAAAACTGTCTCTTCTTTCAAGATATGATGGTGGTAAAAATTCCTGACATTCTAGTGTTGAATTCCTGCCTTACAGATCTGTATTTTCATTGTTATCAATTCTACTCTACAAGAAAGTATTTGTTTTCTGCTCTGCCTCTTCTTCCTTTAAAATTATCACTGTAAAAGTGATTCTGATTTTGAAAACTGGCTTTCCATTGCTTGACAATAATTTCTTGATAAATTGAGAAGAATATGTAGGTGAAAAGTATACTCAGGAAATGATAAAGATAAATCCAATTAGGTCTAAATCTGGTATACTGTTTGCAAACATATTCTGAAAACATAACCCTAAACAACTCATGGACAGGAAAAATATAAGTAACTATTTACATATGTGTGTGTATATGCATATATTTGTGTGTGCATGTGACATTGTCAGCAACATTACAAATACGCTAACCTAGTTATTTGCAATAGCAAAATTGGAAAATCTCAGGGTGTACTTCTTCCAATTTCTTCATACTTCTATGATTTAATTTACACAGAAATTAATATATTGATGCAAAATAAGAGGCTGATTTGAAAGAAATGTCTCCTAGTTTATGATGTTGGCTCATGACATCAGGGGCAAATGCCAATGGTATGGCAGTAGATGTTGAACTTTCCCACCATTATTTAATTACATTTTGTTACTGTACGACAGATGGCAGCAGAGGGGCACTCTGACAAAATGGCATCTGACATGGAAGCACATATGAATCAAAGGTATGGAATTAAACTCCTTCATGTGGAAAAAAATGACACCCACTGACATTTGTTGATGCTTGTTGAACATTTATGGAGACCAAACAATGGATGTAAGCACAGTGAGCTAGTGGGTGGTGTGTTTCAGCAGTGGTGACAGCAACAGCGGGTCACCTCTGCTGATGCAGCTTTTTACGAGCAAAACATGCAAACTCTTGTTCACTGCTGGTGAAAATACATTGCTCATGGTGGTGACTATGTTGAAACACAGTGCATTATAGCTGCAAATTTTCTCTTTCAAATAGTTATTGTGCTCTTCATAGTTGCTGCAGTTTATAAGGAAATAAAAAGAGGATGTTACTTTTGGAACGGCCTCAGATCTGGCTAAAGTTCATTGTTTGGTAGCTAAAGTAAAACCAAAGAAAACAGTAACCAAACTGAAGACTGCAATTCACCTAAGATTTAACTTGAAATTGAAAATGAGTCTTACAGAGATTAGTGCTCTTGTTTTAGCTTTATGAAAGCATTATATTTTTATATACTGTTACACATTATGTACTTCTACCGCCTTTATTTCTGAAAGATGGCAGATAAGAACAATCGTCTTTAACAACCTAAATTAGAATTCAGTATTCATAGATAGTTCCTGAAAAAGAAAGGGATACTGAAAAAGAAAGGTGGATACCGATTTTGAACAATCAAATGATCTCTTCACTACGTTAGGAACTATGAAAAATTGCTCTTTATATTGCACACATCTTTGTTAAAGCCAACTTCAATTCCACAGGAATTTACTCAGTTTCTAAACATTTTGTGGTAGAGCAAATAATTAATACCAGTCTGCAGAAGCATCTTAATTAGTAGGCAAAACGAGCAATTGCTTAATTTGCGTTTGCGATCTGTGCTATACAACATATTTTAATCCATTACTTTCATTTTCTTTTGAGTCCTCACTATTTGAGAACTTCAGACTGACTTCAAGTAATGTTTATTTGTGCTTAAGTAGCTGCAAAGTAAGTCAGTACTAATTCTCAGAGACTTTCTTGCCAGCTCCTCTTGAATATGTAGTGTTGAAAGCATACTTTCTACAGATTATAATTAAAACAACCTTGTAACACTTGAGGAAACCAAAACACAGGTGTTGCTACTTTCTCAGCTGTCTGCCCTAACATCCTATGGAGCTGTGTCCTGTTTCAACATTACCTCCTTTTTTGCCTGATCTTCTCATTACCAATATCATTCTGATTGGTCACAGTGATAGAAACTGACAGGCTACATTTGAGAGCATGACAGGGTCAGACATAAGTTAAGAATATTCACTTAAGCCAAGATCTTAATATGTGGATGCTTTGCTCATCTAAACCTACATTCAGGAACACAAAAATTTTTTTGCCGTCAGAAGTTCTAAATACAAATATTCATTTCTGCCATTTTATTTCAGAGTATGGTGAGCAGCCTTTGTGAAAAAAAAAGTAATGTTTATTGATATGCTTGAATACGCACTTCAGACATTCACTTCAGACTATTTTGCCCTAGATCACAGCTCCCTTTGCTGCAGGAGCTGAGAATGCATCCACTGACGAGCCCATACCATCTGCTACAAGGCAATGCTGACAGGAGATGACTGGCTAGTTCTTTTGAGCCATAAAAATTACCCATATAGAACCTGAAGGAAGACTATAAAATATATATGATATCCACTGCTGGAGTGATACTTAAAATAATATTTTTGAGCTGTGAACATTAGTGCTTTGATTTGATTCAACCCATCTGTAGCTGTGAATCCACAAGGCCGCAATGCGGATCTGCAGACTTTACATGAATCGGTGTTTTCAGTGCAAGCACAAGTAGACTCACTCACTTGATTCCCTACTGATCACTTACTGATTGCTACTTAGTTGGCCATCACATCTGAAAAATACAGTATGACTGATGAATACCACCATAAGTAAGAAAAATCCAGATCCCCAAAATAAAGAGGGCTAATTTTAAGACACTTTTTGGAGTACATCTCAAACAGTCAAACCTTAGGCACAGGCTATTAGCAGCAAGCTGCACCTAATACTTCCCTCTTTTGACTTACTTTCCTAGAAATTTGACCTATCTTAGGACGAAAAGGACCCAGCAAATATTTCTCTTGCTCCCGGTAATGCAAAAAAGCATCACCAGATAACATAGCTGAAATCCTAATTCAGGATTTTATACTTAGTGATTTTTTTTAGACCATAATCAACTACTGCCTGCGTAAGGACTGATCAGCCTTCAACTCTGGCAACCCATGCCAATACTCAGCTACACTACAGTGGTTTAAGATATTTGTACTGTATTCCACTGTGTTCCATTACAGATCTGAAGCTAACTCGACAAAATGATCAAGAGAAACAAGCTGATCTGAACAGGTTTTCTCTGAGGAAAGTCTGATCTCTTCTTTCTGATTGGGCATCCTATTTTGCCACTCTCCAGTTTCATCCAGCTGGATTGCTTCACTTATCAGTAGCTTGGAAGGAATTTATAGCATTACAAAGGGATTAAGAGTAAAGTAAAGCTGAACGGGTATGAATAATTGACAATTAAAGTAACAGTGAATGGGAGGACATAGTAAATTATCTGCTAAACTTGATAAATGTTACATATTCAAAAATTTAAGCTCTGGGCAGCAGAAGACCCACCAACAACCGTGCATGGGACAAAAGTTCCTGAGAAATGTGACAAACTCTGAGTTGTCACCTTACCTTGTTCCGACCCCAGCTCTTTATAGACATTCTGAATCTCCGATGGGACTCCTCCTATGTAGACCGGAGAGTTTACTTTCAGTTGCTGAACGTTGGGTTCCAGTGTCTGCTCTCTCAGCTCATTCACACTTGCTGAAACTACAGAACCCTCCTTGTTCACGGTTACTTTCTTCCAATTTCCATCACAATAAGACAGTCCTAACCAGAGATCCACTTGGGTAAAGACTATGCCAGTTTTCAGCAAGACGTTTAGTATTCCGCTTTTCAGTTCAATCTATATATTTTAAAACAGAAAAAGAGATTCTGAAGACAGCACCACATACAGAGAAATAAAAGATGAGCACTTTGGAGATATAAAAAAAAAAATCAAGTAAAAAAAGGATAAAGATATTTTAATATCTTCAGGAAAGTGGAAATTACAATAAAATTGCTCACATAAACCATGCTAATTTGCAGTTAATTCTGAATGTTGGAACACATTCTGATTTTTTGACAACTGATTTTGGGACTCAGGGAAAAGATAAAAAGAAGAATCAGGACGAGTTTGCTTTTTATTTTTTTGAGAATGAGAAAACAGTATTTTATCCATCAATTCATATTTTTTTTTTTTGGAAGAATGTAACAAGATAATAATGAAATGAAATGTCAGATCTGATTAAGCTCTTTTAATTGGGCGGTGAACTCAATTTCCAATTTCTCCAGCATACACTGATTCTGTATTTCATCCTCATTCTTCTAAATATTTTAAGAAAATAACTGTTTTTGTATGTGCTTTTTTGAGATTGATATGCCACTTTTCTAATAGAAAAGCATTCTACTTAAATTATCACAGCAGAAGTTTCCAAATGTTTTACTGTAGGGAATATTTATCCAAACTGGTTAGAATGCAAGTGGTGTGAGACTGTCAACTGGAAGGTACAAAGCATTAAACACAAAGATGATGAACTTGTGGTTGAAAAATATGGATAAGCTCACAAAAAAATGCATTTCTTTTTTTCACACTAAAATCTTATTAAGTAAAAAAAAAAAAAAAACCCTACAAATTTAATATAAATGCTTAGCACCAGTATTGACAAACTGACATATTTAGGTTACTGATAATATTAATACTGCAGTATTCATAATCAGATTGTATTTTCTTAACAAGGAACATAGTGTAAGAAAGAAGTCAGTACTTGACATGCCATTGGCAATACAGATCCTGCTTTAAAGTGAGCACTGACTGCTTGCTCCCTTGTTTATTTATTTGGTTGGGGCCACAGCTTTTCCTGCTTCCATGAGTTTATAGCCCTTCAAAGAAAAGGGCTCTAAAACACAGGTTAAGGATAGATTGTTGCATCAGTGCTGATGACTACAAATTGTAAGAGCAGTCCATTGAGCAAGTTCACCATTTCTCTTCACTGATGAGTTTTAACACAGATCACACAGTGGTGTCGGAAAGAAAGTATTTCAGCTGCATGACTAGAGCAATGCACCAGCAAGTCTGCTAGACCTGGCTGGTGGAGAGATGACATGGCATTTAACATAGGGTCAGCTGCTCAGCACATCCTGTCTTCCAATTGACTCATCCTGGCACAGACTTAAAGCAGGCAGAGAATGATGCCTGTGCTTTTTGTGATGATCTGGATTGACATTTAGAATACTTGGGCACAGCTAGAGAGAGAGGATCACTGTTCAGTTTGAGATTTCTGCACCATGAAGATAAAAATGCAAAATCCTGGATACATCTGGCACTTACAGGGCCTTCTTTCTGCTACTGAGCAAAGGTTCAGAAAAACACCAGATGAATTCACAGACCAACAATGCACTGTACTGCCTCAGAAAAATGGTGGACAGTGGGTCCAAGGAGATGAGTCTTCCTTCCTATTCATGACATGTGAAACCATACCTGGAGTACTGTATCTAGCTGTGGACATTCAAATACTAAAAAAGTACTGACATTGGACTGAATTGAGTAAAGGAGCACCACGTTCTCAGGGTTGGAATACCTGATATGTGAGGACAAGCTGAGAGAAGTGAACTTATTTCAGTCTTAAGAGTAGGCGGTAGGAGAACTTTCACCTCTATTTAACTACCTTGTGGGAGGGTATAGAGAAGACAGACCCAGATTCTTCTCAGAAGTATATACCAAAATAATGAGAAGTCAACAGACAAGATGTAACAAGAAAAATTAGAGTTACATATCAAGATTATAATTTCTTTTCCTTAATAGACAGTCAAAGATTGGAACAGGCAGTAGAATCGGAGAAGCTATGGACTGCGCATCACAGGTAACTCTCATGTTAAACACTTACTATTCCACTTTGCGTTGTTTTTTAAGAGCAATTATTTTGAAAAACTTCACTCAGGGTTTCTCTCTCAGTTGCTTTGTAGAAGCAAATTGGCTCTTGATTTCAGAATCAGCTTAATGAGTACCAAAGCTCTGCAAGCTGGTGCCACTGTTACACATAAGGTTGGAAGTGCTTAGCATTTATCCACTGTTGAATTGGTCGGCATCAAAGTCAGTGGTTCAAACTATCAGTAGCCACAGGACCTTCTTTCAGCCACATAAATTTACAAGGAGATTTGCTAGAGCAAGAGCCAGTGATTCATACTAGTTTTTCTGGTCACCATTTACTCAAAACTATTCTGTCTGCATCCAAAGAGAAACAGATTGACCATTCTAGCTTCAGTTAATTATCTCGGGGCTTGAAACTCATGAAAGAAATGACCTTTACACAAAGCACTTTTCTAAGACATAATTTTGTCTTGGCCAGAAGACAAGACAGACTCTTTGGTTGTTTGGTAGCAGGCCAGCCATGTGTCATTCCAAAACTATAAAACTAGCAAGAGAAGTATGATCTATGCAAAGGAATGGGTCAGGGAATACCATCATACATTGTGCTCAGGATAGGTGAGCTAAATATGTATGGCTTCTAATCTGTTTTGCAGTGCAAGCGTATTCTGACCAAAGCTCCTAACAAAGACATCATAGCTCATGCACAACATGCTACACACCTCATTTTCACTTTCTATTAACCTTTTTTGTGAGCTCAAGTGTATGGAAAAGCCTTCTGTCATCATTATGTATGTGCAGGACACGATGCTGCAAGGATTGGAAAAGCATGCACTCGTCCATTCTAAAGTTCCACATCTTAAAACTACGGAGATATCACAGTCAGTTATAAAGTCGGATTAAAAAAAAACAAAATATTTGGGTTAGAAAAAGAGCTGTAAAAACAAACCACAATTTTTAGTGCTAAAAATAATATAAATATATAAATGGTAAAAATGTGGAGGCATGTGTAGAGATGAAAATTGTTTTGCTTACTTTGTGCTTTTCATTGCACTTTCAATTTACTAAGTCCCTTTTCTCCTTTACAGCCATAAGTTTTCTCATATTTCTGTCATCCTTCCAAAGAGCAAGAGAAATGAAAACATGGCACAAGAATCACCAGACCCATACTTGTCCACAGTGCTTCTGTTCTGTAAATTACATCCACACATCCCTGTCCAGAGTAGGACATTAGTATATATAACATCTTATGTTAAAATCCCACAATCTCAGTTACTACTTGATGACCAAACTTGAGCCATAACACGTAATTAGCATAACTTGCTACTGGAACTTATTATTATTTCTGAACTAAGGCTGCTTGGAAAAGAGGAAGCAGCCAGTTCTAGGAGAATTCAAAAGGTAGAAAAAAAATCTGCTAGAATAGTAATATAAAAAATAAATACAGAGTAAGTTATAGCTGACCTGAAAAGGATGAAAATATATTTAGTTGCTTTATGTCAGAAGTTTAAAAGAAAGCACACATTAGATATAAAGCCATGCCATAAAACAGGCTTTGACATTACAAGCCATTAGCAGAACAGCTGCAAAGTAATAAATAAACAGATAAAAATGGAATGGGCAGATCAGGTTATAAAGAGTACCAACAGATTCAAAAATATCTCAATATAAATGTTTGCTTCTTGGAACAACTAAGAAGAGATACTACTTTCAATGCAATCCTCTGTAATTTTGGTGCAAGTAGTAACTACAGTAAACTCGCTATGCAATGGTGACCATGGCCTCATTACATTCAAAACCACTGGAAGGAGAAAAGTGTAAAAACTCAGCACTATATAACTAGTACAAAGAGTTTGAAAAACTAAAAATTACATTCAACCTTAACCAAAATCCCAAATATAAAAGTCGTTTTTAACAGATACCAAAACAAAAGCTCATGAGCATCTCTCCAAGATTTGTTTAGTAAAGGACTTGTGCAACTTCCTCAACAGTACTGTGAACACTGACTTACATTTAGAATCAAAATGAATAAATCTTGTAAATCGAATGAACCAGAGGTGAAACAACTTATTTTAATACTAGTCTTTTATATTATTTCATAGTATAATATTTTATATTATTTCATAGTCACTTCTAGTCCAACAAAGAGAATAATTTTGCTTTTTTGTATATTGATACCTTTCTTATGATATAAAATAACTTTTCTTGAGCACCCGTTGGAGGCTTTTTACTCTCCTTACACATTTCTGTGTGCAGCATTTGAAAATAAGCAAAACAAAATTAACTCTTTGGAATTTCTTTAATCATTATATCTTAGTAAGCAAACTCAACTATCACACTTGAATATAGTCATTAGTACTGATTTGTAAACTTACTGCAAGAAAATCTGGACCATCCTTATTGTAAACAAACAAAAGCAATCCATTCAGTTGATCTGTTCTGAATTTGAAGGAGATCTCAAATTCCTGTCCACCACTAAAAACGCCTGAATACAATTCCAGGAAACCTTGAAAGAAAGTAAATACATAAATAATTTAATCAAAAATTTTAATGATAGAATCAAGAAATCAACAACAGAAATATAGATGCTACCTTCTACTTTGACATGAAGAACTCAGAGCTTTCAAGACAAATGTTTAGACTAACATTTATACATTTACAATTTAGCTTTATGAAAAGGACAGTTCTCCACAGTGTACTGTAACAAATGAAACTAGCACAATATCCTAAGATTTTGCTACAAAAATGTGATCCGGGGTGTTTGAGGGAATACGGACACCTGTGTCTCTTCAAAAATGATCTTTAACATGCACAGTAAATATAACCACTGTTAGTGCAGCACAATCTCTATGAAAGCAATTCCTATTCCAGGCAGCAAAGTATTTTGTAAAATTAATTTTAGCGCATTCAAAACAATCCTATATAAATAACACTGCTTTGAAAATCACGTCACTGTAATACTTTCGATATGCATGTCGTTTAGATCTCAAAAACATATCTGGCTATTACAGAATATGGCAAACTACCTTTGCCAAGAAAATGTGCTCCTTCTGAGAGGACAATGGGGCATCCCTCCCAAATATGATAGACATTGTTTTGCTCTTCTGCATTCTGCCAGTTCAAAGATTCCCAGTACTCATATGGAGTATACATTTTTTTCAAAAACAGGTCACTGAGACACCCCACAAATCCTTTCTGGATTACTGTCTTCATCCCTGCAGAAAAGAAAAACAATTTATTAAAGCCAATCAGCTGCAAATAAGCATAGGGATAAATTCACGTTTTGTACATACTCTCCTTATCATATATGTGCATGTATGAATTGATAACTATTATCTCTAACTTCATAAATTTGTCACTAAGCTAACTTCATGACTCTAGTCTAGTCACTAATGATAGCAGCTACTATCATGTAGCTAGAAAATGTTGAACTTCAGATACTATGTAGAGGTACCTTCAGCTTGACAACATATATCTAATTAATGATGATTCCAAGGAAAGATTTTATGTTTATCCTCTCTAAACAAAACAATTATTATGAAGAAAGGCATGCATTAGCTAAAAAGAGCAAAGCAGCACTGCAAAGATTTCAGCTGATGCTCCATTAGGATGTCTTTCTTTCCTCACTTGGATAAAATAAATACTAATCATTCATTACACTTCTGTCTCTTTTTCTTTACCAGAGGAAAAAAAAAACATATAAAGCTGGAAATGCAGATAGCCTCCTTCTTAAGTGTTATTTATAGTTAATCTCATTTTCACTATTTAGCTGAAATTTTTTAGGAAGACACTCCTACATAATTTTATGAACCAGTGTTTAGAAAAGCTCATGCACAACCTTCCGGTTTAGTAAAATAAAGAAGGGAAAGAAAAAGTTATTGAAATGTACTGCAATGCAAGTCATCAAATAAATTCCACATACGTATCAATGGTAGGAATGTAAACTTAAGAAACAATTTAATTTTCAGATTTATATGAAAAAACATAAATATTAATATGAATTCACTGAGGACAGCTGATTGTATCTTGTTTTTTTTCCGTAGACAGACGTCCTGGATAGAATACACTGCTGGCATACAGAACAAGTTTACATGTGAGGGAGTATGTCTGTTGATTCTGTTAAAGCCAGCTATGATCGAGCTCCACAGAAATACAGCAGAAGAATATAGAATGATCAATGCAACAATCCCTAAAGGATCCTACTTCGGTCCAAAAAAAGGCCAGTATGTTCTATTTCTCAATCCAGCTTGTCCTTAAGCTATTAATAACAATTTTTTATGCCTTTTTTGAAAATAACTTAGGAATCTAGAACATAGAACACATCCATTTGCCTACATAACAAATTGCTTCCAGATTTATAATTCTGTATGTAAACTTAATAAAACATGCACTGATGTTATTAGATGCAACAGTAAATTAGTGCAGATGAAATTCAGCTATAAAGATCTTTTTTTCCCAAAAAATAAACTGTGCAGGCTTAATTTTGATCAAAACAATTAGGTGAATGATTGTGCCAGGGACACAGTATGCACAATGTCAATACTACAAAGGCAGTTAAGACAGTGCCCCTGCCTAGGATTCCATGTACACTACGTAATACAAACTGCAATTGCACTCACCTTCATCCCTTCTTACAATAGCGTAACCCTGTGGAAGTCCTCCAACAAAAACTCCAGTGTTCTCTCCAATAATGGTACTGCCACTAGTGGCCGAGGATGAACCTAAACAAAATAGGTCATAATTCTGCTGAAAACATTGAACACGAGACTTTCATCTCAACAGAATATTGACATTGGTTAGAAGAGATGCTGATGTAACACACATCCCAATATTTTCCTGTGCATACATATCCTGGAACTAATTACAACGATAACTTAAAAAGGAACATCAACACAATTAAAAGATCACAAGCACAAAAACTCTTCATTTTAGATGCACTGACAAAAGAGTAGCGATTTTGCCATAAGACTGAGTCATTTTTTGTTTGTTCTGTGGATGACCAAAAGTACTAGAAAATTAAGCAAGTGAGCAACAACCGAGAAATACCAAAATAATCATGCAAATTTGGATTGATTACCTGTGTACTGCCCATCTACTGTGATGTTTCCCAGTGCTTGAATTCTTGTAGCAATTATTTGGTGCCAACTGTTATCATTGTACTCTTTTCCACCATCATTGGTTGGTGTGACTGCTACTGCAGATCCCTTTTTATTAACAGAAGAATCCGATTTAGAACATTATGTAGGTAAGATTTAATTTCTACTTTTCTCTTCATATCCCTCTGTGTAACAACATCCAAAAAATAAAGACAAAATTCCTCTGTATAGTTTCTTCCTGAACACTGAATGAAGTTTATTAATAATTCCCCCCCCAAATTAACTTTCTCAAATAAATAAGAGATGAAGGACCTAGTTCAGTTTCTATCAAAAACAGAAAACTGTGTGTTGTTCCCCTGATGAAAAAGAGGATGAGACACAAATATTGAGGGTCATGTCACTCAGGTTTCTGATTTTTTTTTATAAGACTCTATTTAACTACTTCATTGGTTTCTGTGGTTTGAGAAACATGATTCAACATGCAGTCCACAGAAAGCATCTTCATATCAGGATCACTGATTGCAGAGCGTATTTACTGGAGGTGACTCAAAACACAGGAGCATTCATACAGCATTAAGAGAAAGCGTGTTATTTCCTATTAACTTGGTATCAAAAGAAACAGAGTTTTTGAGTGAGAAGGTATAGTGCATTTGTGAAAGAAAAGGTCACACCACAAGGTCCAGCACAACAAAAAAACCCTAGAAGATAATTACTTAGGATGCTTCTATAGTACAAGCTTGTTTAAGTACAGACTATTAAAAATATTCTTCTTTTTACCCTGGTTTTATTAAAACAAAAGAATACAATGAGATGAGGGGGTAAATTTAGAGATTTCCATGACAAAAATCAAATACATCTTTTCTGAATTGCTGAGTAAGAGGAAAGTCATAGAGGCGGATGTCAAACCAAATCTCAAGACTATAAACCATCAAAACAAAGTATAAATTTGTGCTGCAATGAAAATAAAATAACTTCCTTCAAGAATTGACATGGGATTTATATTCAAACTTTGTTCAGCTTTTCAAGAATTCCAGTAATATTGCCTCAGATCTTTATATCATATTTTCACCATGTGGTAACTCAGTATTATGCAGCTGAATTCACAAAATAGAATTGTCATATGCATCAAGTCATGAGTGAATGGTAAAGCATTACATTGCACAAAGAATGTTTAATATCAAAGAAATGCAATCTTTGTAGTTACTTTGTAGCTTAAGCTTCACAAAAGCAATTTCTAGAATTTGCTAAAGTTTTCCAAATTTTTTTCCAAATTAAACAGCTCAGAAATTGTTTCCAGATCTTCTAGTACTTTCTGGAAGAAAGACTGAATTGTAGATATGAAGAAAACTTGTTGATAAAAACAATGACTTATTGCATTAATACTAAAGTGACACTGTTGGAATATTGTGTTTTGCACCGAAAACGGTGTGCATTTAAGAGAAATTGCTTCTCATCACAAAGATATTTAGTACTGTATGCATTATGTGCTGTATTTTTAATTGGGGACTGTGCTATGCATGAGAATACATATGATGTGTACACGTGTACTAAGTTACAGAAAAAAATCATTTTCCATGAACATTTACACAGCATGTTTCTCATTCCACTCAGATAACATCTTAGTACTGAAATAGTTGGTGCACTAGGCCTCAATCCCATGACAATAATTCAAAGCCATATATCCTTATATACTAACACTTACATTTTCATGTACTATTTTTTATTGTCTTCTCCTCTATTTCAACATTTTAATATTTTACAAACACACATTTCATTATCGTAGTTTAATAATTAAAACCAGAACTGGTGTCATGCCCAATTAATGTGCCCTGGTAGCATGCCCATTAGTTTTTCCATTAGTGAATTCAACAATACTAATGGGATTACTAGCATGGGATGCTAATTGGGCGTGACATAAGAAACTGGCTTACTTCTTAGCATACCCTTGCTAATGATGAAATTAATGAGCATTTTATTAAATGCTGTCTCATCAAAGTGTACTTAGTTAGCGTTAAAATTGTTACAAACGATGCTGCATTCTAAAGATCAGGTGTCTGAATAAGTGGTTCTTCATATTATGTTTGGCAACAGTCTAGAGCATTAATAGTTTTATACATCAGAAACCACGTTTATTTGTAATGAATTCAATCTGAGACCACACAACCATATGTGCTAACCTGTGTTTAGTTTCAGGGGAAAAAAAAAAGAAGGAAAAAAACTGAATTCAGGATTCAGATTGTACTGCATTGAAGGCCTCTTCTGTGTGACATTTTATCCAGAACCATCTGAGTGATTGTGTTTACACTCAAATACCTTGTCGTGAAATGTGTTGTTTTACTTTTTTAAAATCACACGTGGGGAACCAAATTTGGATTACTTTGTCGAGCCATATACTGTCTTCATTTTTTAGCACGTCTCAGTAGTATGTAGATAAATTGGAATCTCTGCGGTTCTCTGTGCTGTTCATGAAAAGACTTACAAAGATCACAAATATGGATTTTCAAAGCTATTGGCTAGGTGGCAAAGTCCAGAAGTAAGTCTACCAGTAGGTTTTTTCAATATCCAAATTTTTGTCACTGAAAAAATGCAAAAGTACTGAAGTTTTGCCAGTGGCAAGAAGCAAAGCACAGTCAAGATTCATAACTCAGTATTCTCCATTTTCCTTTTTACTTGGGAATAAAAGCTAACTCTCAGACTGCGTTCTACTACTTTGACCTTTCAACAAACAGACAGAAGTAACTGTTACTTTGCTGATAAGTTTAGTGAATGTATCAACTTCTGAAGGGAGAGCTGGATTCAATTCTCCCAATACCAGGAGCAGAATCCTGAAATTCTGTCCTCAGAAGACTGTCCTAGTCACTAAAGAAAAATGTCATTAAGATTAGCCTTAAATTTCCACTGTTAGTGATTTCACTTTGTATAAAATATTCAGTGCTTCCCTGGGAAAAATATAGAACAAATGACCTGTAACCTATGACAGATAACTATAAAATCAGATGGGAGAGCATTAAAGACTCCACAGACAGTTGAAGATTTGCAGAAACACCAAGCTTGGAGGAAGATCTATGAACAATGTGACTGTGCAGACAAGACCAAGGAGGAGGTCAATTAGCACAAAAAAACCTCATGCCTCCTGGAGAACGAGTAGAAACAAGTAAAGAATGACAGTAAAGCAATAAGAAAGGAAAAAAGAGCAGCCAGACAACATGAAATGGAGACAAAAGAGAGGGTCAGACAACAGATGAGTAATGGTGTACATAAAGCTTAGAGAAGTACAAATGGACAGGAAGAAAAATAACTGAAATTCACAAAATTAGAGAAGGAAGACATTAAAGTACCTGAAGATTCCTGACTAGGAAGATCTGGCAGGACTATCCTCAGTGCAGGTACAGCAAAGAAATAATGCACTATTCACCACAAGTAAAGATACATACAAGAATCCTGAAAGGGACTGAGGTAAAAATAATTAACCTATGACAGGATGCAGCTGGAGTGGAGCACAGAATATTATGCCAAGTTGATATGGATAAAGAGCAGCAGACACAGATGAAAAAGAACTTTTGAAGTTTTTAATGGAAGTGTTTAAAGGCAGGGCCCTAAGTGTTTGTTATATGTATCACAACCATAATTAGAGAAAATAATCATATAACCTGATTAGCAAACCACACACTGTGTCTATAAGAAACAATTAAAATATTTGCATACAAATGCAAACTGATACACTAATGAAGGAATAAGAATTGGTGCTACAGAACATATCTGACCTCACAGGATAGGAAGAGCAAATAGTAAGCAGCTACATTCAAAAACTTACAGGGACCTGTTGTGTGAATAGGAAGGCAGAAGAGATGACAACAGTCAATTATATTCAGAAAGAAACAACTGAGCTGGAGAAAGGTTATTTAATAAAAATCCTCAAAGTTCAATCATTACCATTTCCTAAGGGGCTATAGCTCAAAAAGCAGGGTTATCCTACAAAACTTGCTGAGGACACAAACTTGGAAAGCTTTGTTAATATGTAAAAAGATTTGAATATAATTGCAAGAAGAATGTTAAGGGCTGGCACACTGAAACAGGATTAGGTTTAATAATATAAAACAAACAAGAAATTTGACTGCTACCTAGGAACTCATTAGTTGCCACTGACAGTGAAAACCTTTGTTGCATTAATTGGCCATAGAATTGCTACATTTTGATGCAGTCACATAAAATACTGCACTATAGCATGCTTGGTAGTAATAGGGATGCAATAAAGTCTTTGAACAAGGCAGATATGGCATTCTTAGAGACCCAGATCTATGTTAAGAATAGGAGAAGAACACTGAGAGCAGCTCTGCCAAGAAGGACTCAGGGGATTTGGTAGATGAAAAGCTTGACATGAACCATCAGTGTGCGCTTGCAACCTGAAATGCCAACAGTATCCTGGGCTGCATCAAAAGAGGGACGGCAGACAGGGCAACAGCTGTGATTGCCCCCCTCTACTCTGCTCTTGTGGGATCTCATCTGGAGTACTGCATCCAGGTCTTCACCCCCCAGCACAAGAACGATGAGGAGCTTTTGGAGCAGATCAGAGTAGGACCACAAAGACGCTCAGAGGGTTTGAGCACACCTCCTTTGAGGACAGGCTGAGGGAGCTGGGCTTGTTCAGTCTAGAGGCAGCTCTAGGAAGATCTCACTATGGCCTTCAACACTTAAAGAGAACTTATAAACAGGAGGGAAATCAACTTTTCACATGAGTAGGTAGTGATAGAATAAGAGGGAATGATTTTAAACTAAAAGAGGAGACATTCAGATTACATGAGGTGGTGATGAGGTGCTGGAACAGGCTGTCCAGAGAAGCTGCAGATGCCCCATCCCTGGAGGTGTTCAGGGCTAGGCTGGATGGGGCCCTGGGCAACATGGTCGAGTGCCTAATTTAATGGATAACAACACTGCTCACAGCAGTGAAACTTGGTGATGTTTGAGGTCTCTTCTAACTCTAGCCATTCTATGATTCTTTCCAAATGCTACATAGATTTAGTGAAGGTGCAGAATTAAGCACAAGGCCAGGAATATTTATATACTCTCTTTTAGGTAAATATGCATTACCATAACAAAAATATTTTTCTTTTACTATGTCTAGGTTTGTCTCTACAAATCCAAGTAGAGCATCTAAAGAATAGTGCTATAAATTTAACAAATTAGCAAGATTTAGATGCTTAACACCTTTGTGAATCTAGTTTGAATCCTTGAGCACATAAGATCTCTGTTTTTTCTTTCAATATTTGCCTCTAGTTACATGGCAAATGAGGACAAAGAACTCCTGACTGCAGGTTTTCCTGGATCTGTTAGAGGCCAGATTGTTCATGCACTGTGTGAAGACCCTAGGTGGCTAATTAGAGCTGTCATTTCCAGGATGCAGTAAAGCAATTGTTATGGGACCTAAATCCATAAGAATAAACTTCTATGTATTCGTGCTCCTACTACAACAGCTACAATTCAACCTTAATCCAAACAGGAATCTCTGGACACTGCGATATTAATAAATGATAAAATTACAGTATTAAAACTCCAGTACAAATATATCATCAAAAGCCTGATCTCTCTTGTCCTTTTGATAAAACCTTAGAAACGACCACCTCTACTGGAGAAAATGCAATCCCAAGCTGCAGATCATGGCTCCATCAGTCCATGCTTCCCAATGAACAGGAAGGAGTAAGCCAGTAGGAGGGGAAGAGAATCCAGCAGAAGGGAGAACAGGAAGAAAAGATGGATGTGTGGTAGAAGATGGATGGGCTTAAAGTTTCAGAGCTGCTGATCACTCAAATCAAAAATAAGTAGCTTACATAAAGCATTTTCCAATAATTGTAGTTCTAACTTTCATTTATTCTTAAGAATATTATAGCCACTAGAAAAGACAAGCTTCAAAACATGAAAGATGAATAAAGATTTAGGTTTAAGCTCTCTCCAATTCATAATTCACAGGAAAATACATTTTTTGTATGTTAGAAGAAACAGAAAATACCCAAAAATACAAAAGGAATACAGTCTTTTTTTTTTTTTTAATTTCATTTTGTGGAATTTATTTTATAACATTTCCTTGATTACTTCTGTCTTTTCTAACAGTCATTAGTGCTGGAAGAGACTTTTTGCCAATACAAAAAATACTTCCATCTAATTGAAGTCTTGGTACCTTATAGTGGTGTTTGGTGGTACTGACAAAAAACACCATGAAGTGTAAAAATAAAGTTGTAAATAGTAGCTAATGTAACAAAAAATGAGCATGGATTTATTATTTAAATGTTAATTGGTTCTGAAGAGACAGTTAACTTGACTCATTTTAAATAAATAAATAGATAAGCAGGTAAAAACAACTACCAGAATATATAATATAGCTATTCTTATATGATCTTGGTTTTTGTTGTACCTGTGGATCAAAAAGAAAGTAAGGACGCCCACTCCTCAGTTGAAGTGCAATATATTCCTCTTGATTTCCAGGTGAAGCAGAGAAAAATATTAAACCATCAGGTTCCTTGGTTTTAAATTTTACTTTAATACCTGGTTAGAAAGAGAAGCAAATAGTTAATAAGTAAAATAGTTCTTACACATTATGATAGTGTAACTATAAACAGAAGATCAATTTAAAAACAGCAGTGAAGTGGCAAACTAAAACCTTGGCATGGGAGTTCTGTCTCTTTTAAAGCCCTTTCAGTAACTGTAGGAGAAATTCTCATAACCTATTCTGAATCAGCCTTTGAGAGAAAGTTCTGTGATTTCAGAGCCCTTACTCATCCACAAAAAAAAAAATGATTTAACCATTACTCATGTGAGTAGGCAATTCCTTTCTTAAGGAAACAATTCAAATACTAGGATCCTGATCTAATATTTGATCAACAGGCAGTTTCAGATGTGGATTTCAACCTGTCCCTTAAGACTCCTATCACTAAAGCAGAAATGAGGTTACTAAACTGAAGTGTTTCTAAGAAGAGTAATGTTTTTTGATACTAAGCTCTCTAATTTGTGTATGCATATATTGAGTATGCATATCAGGTGTAAATATATCTACATGATGGTACCTGATTTAAAAAAGAATACTTGGAAAAGAACTAGTTTTAACAAAACTATAAGTATCCCAAGAAATAATAAATGACCTATACTTAAAAAATTTCCAGATTATTATCAATAGTTTCCATTTGGTTTCTGATAAAACATTGCATCAGCACATGAAACGTCATTCAAATGGCATAGAATAAAACATATTTTTGTTCTTTACGACTACAAACAAAATATCAAATACCACACCAAAGAACTTCTAAATATAGTTTTCTGCAACATACTCACTAAAAATCTAAGAACACATTAATGAAACAACTCATAATTATGTATCCATTTTCGACAAGTATAGTCATGAATAAACAAGTGTTGGATAACCACCACCGGAATACCTTCCTTTTAAGCCATCTCCATGAAACTCACCTTATAGGAATAAGAAAATTACAAATCCATATGCCTAATTTGGCACAACATTTTTAATAAGCAAAACTGGATATCTGAGTCTATGTTGGATACATATTTTTACTCTACGAACATTTTGCAAAATAAAAAAAAAGGCAGCAACAGAAACATCTGCCTTTTCTCTCAACTTCAAATGTATAATATAGAACAAACACTCTACTTCAAAAAACAAAAAAAAAAAAACACAAAAAAACACAGATAATTACTTGAGGAAATACTGGGTGACACAGTCCTTACATTTTTCCTGCATTGTTACATTTCTACTTTCTTTTTCTCTCTTTTCATTTCAGCAGCTGGGAAGTGAAAAAATATGGAGCAAAAAGATTTCTAGAGCTCATTAATGGCTCCAATAAGAAAGTAGTATGTTGTAAAATCACAAACTTGTTGGGTGACTAAGAAGAAAGCAGTGAGAAAAGGAGAAAACAACATCGTTACTATATCCAGAAATTTGCCAGTAATATTTTCATGTTACTTCATTCATATACTATACAATTCCATAATGTTTCTGTGTAAAACGTTTTCTACAACAGTGTAATTTATTGGGTTTTAGACCAAACTAGGTCTTTTTACACTAGGTCTTTTCAAATACATTTCACTAATTTCTATCAGGCCAAAAACAATAAGGGATGAAAGTTTTTCTTGTAGACAGAAGCTATACAGAAAACAATCATAATTTTGATGTACATTCATAGAATTGCTCAGGTTGGAAAAGACCTTGAAGATCATCAAGTCCAATCACAACCCAGGTAATACTACCCTGACTAACAATCCTCTGCTAAATCATGTCCCTGAGCACCGCATCCAAAAGGTTTTTAAACACATCCAGGGGATGCCTCCCTGGGGAGCCTATTCCAGTGCTTAACAACTCTTTCTGTAAAGAAGTTTTTCCTGATATCAAACTGAAACTTACCCCGGCACAACTTAAGGCCATTTTCCCTTGTCCTGTCACCTGTCACCAGTGAGAAGACACCAGCCCCGCTCTCGCTGCAAGCACCTTTCAGATATTTGAAGAAAGCAATAAGGTCTCCCCTCAGCCTCCTTTTCCCCAGACTTAACAGTCCTAGTTCCTTTAGTTGCTCCTCATAGGGCATATTTTCCAAGACCTTCACAAGCCTTGTTACCCTTTTTTGGACCTGCTCCAGCACCTCAATGTCCTTTCTGTACTGAAGTGCGCAAAACTAAACACAGTACTTGAGGTGAGGCCTAACCAGTGCTGAGTACCAACTGGTTCCGTTCCTGAGATTATCCATTTCATAACCTTCCCCATTCATAGTAGATCATGCCTTTTAGTTACCAATACCTATGAGAAATATCCTTTGACGCCACTTCACATAAACTATTTTAGGAAAGATAACATATGATGCATACACATGCATGAAACATTCTGAGAAAATGGAAAATCGGTCATGCAATTAGCATACTTGCAAAAAAAAAAGCAATTGTATACAATTAATGTACAGCAAATAAAAAAATCAATGAGTAGTATGAGCCACGTTTAAGGAAAGAGAACTGCTGTTCTTTGAGGTTCCATCAGTATCACTATCGGCTGAGGGGCAGAGACTGATGATGGCCTATAATCGCAGCATTGTGAAGCGCAATTAATTTAACAAGTTGTCAGTATTTTTTGTCAAGCTGACAAAAAATATTTCTGAAGTCTGAAGGATCCCTTCCCACTCCTAATTCAGAAGGACAACTGCAAAGAACATAATTGAGTTTCTGCAAAAACATCAATATTTTATAATGTCAAGCATCAGAAAAAAACAAATTATATAGTTCACAACAGTAATATTGTGGTATTTCTTGAAGTTCACAAATGTTTTATGGGAGCTCTCTTCTTTGGATATTGAAGAGGTTTACAAACCTTAATTCCTACCTATAGAGCTGTCATAGCTTCGTATAAAGTTTTGATGAGTCAGGAATCACCTTTTTCATTCACAGTCCATGCTGCAAATTCTAACTTCATTTATTGCCTATTACATTATTCAGAGTATCATTTTACTTCTTTAAACGCTAGTATCTTTGGAGTGTCTCATGAGATAAGGAATTCGGACAACCCAGCTCGAAGTATTTTATGCCTCAATATTAGTATTTTGTTGTATTTCATAAATGAATGGAGAAACTAGATACTATGAGAGTCAGTGACTCACTGATAATATTATGCAAATTTTGCAAACTAGCTGAGAAAAAAATACCAGCTGCAAAAAAAAAAAGTACAGGGGAACAAATTGAACAAATGCACTTTAAGGATTATTGGATTATTCTAAAACCTATTTTTCATTGGAATATGAAAACTTGTGAAAACAATACTTTTAACAGAAATGTGTATGTATACGTATCTGTGAAAAGATTTCTCAGGTCCCATCAGAAGTACTGTGTCCAGGCCTGAGGGTTCCAACACAAGAAGGATGTGATGTTGTTCAAGTGGGTCCAGAGGATGGCCAAGGAAATGGTCAAAAGGCTGGAGCGCTTCTCCTATGAAAGGCTGAGGGAGTTGGGACTGTTTAGCTAGGAGAAAGAGAAGGCTTCAGGCAGATCTCATTGTGATCTCCCAGAGCATGAAAAAATCTTACAAGCAGGAAGGGGACAAAATTTTACACAAGTAGATAGTGATAAGATGGGGGAATGGATTTAAACTGAAACAGGAGAAGTTTAGGCTAAATGTTAGGAATAAACTGTCCACTCAGAGGATGGTAAGGCACTGGAACAGGCTAACCGGAGAAGCTGAGGATGCTCCATCCCTGGAGGTATTCAAGGTGAGTCTTGATGGGTTCCAGACAGTCTAATCTAGCTCTTTGCAACCATGCTCACAGCAGGGGGGATGGAACTATAAGGTCCCTTCCAACTCAAGTCTTTCTATGATTCTCAAGTCCATCCAGACTGGATTCCAGACTCAAAACAAATCTGGAAATTCTGTCTGAGATTTGTAATAATTAGGTGTATACAATTCATTTTCAGTACTTTTTTTTGCTTTATTGACCATGAAAATGGATCTTATTTAACCTGATCACAGAAAGATTTCTTTTCAAAATGTGGTTTCACAGAACTTGAAGACCAAAATGGATCACCAGAAAACAAAATTTCCATTATATCTGGGGTAGATTTTGCAAGAAAGTTTCTCAACAGCTTGTGTCTACTATTTCAAAAATGCAAAAATATTCACAGAATTAAAAAATATATATATTTGATTTTTTTAAAAAATAGGTGGAGGAGATAAGGGAAGACTACAGACAAAGGTAATTGAAGGTAGGTAATTGTAGACATCTTCTACAATAATATAAGAGATTTTCAGAAAAGTGAGTTTAAAACTAATCTTTGACAAATGCACTCAGCTAAAAGCACCTGTAATGTACATTTCTTTACAACTAGACATTCAAAACCCAGCTAAAAGGAGCCAACCAGTCTAAGTTTTTAGACACGCTAAATACAAGGCTCAGTCTCATAATACAAAAACATATACAAAAACACATTAACAAGCCTGTCCAAAATGCAAAAGTACAACCATATAAAAGCCTAATAATCGAGGGAACGTTACAAATCACTATTAGAATTCAGTCTTGTATAATTTGTGAAGTGCATGCTTTTTCAGTGCAAATTCACTAAGATGCTCCACTTGTATTTCCATAAATGTACATTCCAAAGAAATGAACAGGAATCTGTTGAAACCTGTTGGCAAATAAAGTTATACTTCTATGTTTACTACAGCTTTATGCGTACATAATGACACCTAAAAATCATAGAAATTGTATATAAGGTTTGACTGAAGCACTAGGCTCTCAGCACTCCCTCAGGCTGACAAGCTTTAAGCACTAATTTAACATGAAGACTGCATATAAATGCTTTTGCCTAATTGAAGTAAATTTTCCCACAGAAACTGTAAAATAATTTCTTTTTAACTGGAGTAGGGATGAGTGAAACACTTTGGTAACTGGAAATCAATTCAATAAATTGTTCAATTCTGGTTCCAGTTATCTATATTTTGTGAAACCACATCACCTTTTATGCTACTATATACTTCTATTCAATTAGTATTTATTTGTTTATTGTGACTTGTTACATCATCATCATAGTTAAAATACAGTTTAAAGTATATTTCCTATTAGAAACTACATTTTAAAAAAGTAATGAAGGAGGCCTTATAAAAATGGATCACTATTAAAACAAGATCTCCACATAATTGACAATGGCCTTGGAGGAGATGAAAAAGCTCGGATAACACATTTCCTGGACAAATCCTTCATACTATAGAGATCTGGGTATTTAGTTCAGAAAAACTGGGAAGTGCACTTCCAAATGAGTCCGTGTTTTATTGTGCTTGGCAGAGGAATAGGCTCCACATCCTACCATTATCTTAACATATTAGAAAATACTTCTGAGGCTTGTCCATATAAGTATTAGCCTGAGTTAATAATTCTATCCATTATTAAGTTGTTTTCCTTTTTTAGTAGAAATTCAAAATATATAGATATATGCTGACATGTACATGCAAGCACAAAAATCAGTTTTTCTAAACTATAACTGGAATTTCCTATCTCAGGTCAGCAGATTATTCTTTTATGATGATGGTAACAACAGGAGAAGCTGGAAAACAATTGTTTTTAAAATAAAGTCTTTCAAAGAAAATCCATATTTTGCAAAAGTTTATGTTAGAGAATGACAATTCGAAGACTTATTTTTTTTAATGTATATCCTTTCTCAAATTGAGAAAAAAATAAGTTAAACCGAAGGTTGAACAAACATAACGATACATAATGACTGAAAGGCTGTAATAAGTTGCACTTCTTGTGGAAGCCATCAACTGAAAACCTAAATCCTCTTATTGAGAAATGAGCGTCTTTTTTTATACTAAAAGGACTAATTTGATACCTGTTTTTTTTCTTATTTTGCTTGCTATCCCATTGTACCCACTACTGGTAAAACAAACAGGACATTTTAGCTTTAATCTTCTTACTACATAACCCAAATAACTTCAGTCATGTTTGCATTAATGCTGCATTAATCATGTTGTTGCGTATTAATGAGTTTTCAGGCTATGCTAATTACTGTCATAGATTCTGCAGCAGCCCATTAAATATACAAATTACAGAATTAAAGAGCCAGAGCTCTTCATGATTAATCTTTAAATGGAGAAAAACTAATGATGTCTGTGCAAAGTTTCTCTCCACTTTTGGCTGACTGAGTCCAACGAACAATCAATTAGAGTATTTGAAGAATAAGAATACTGCACATACTAAAAGATTTTTTATGCTGTTATTCTGTGCAGAAGACACATCCATTTATAAGTTTCTATCATACGGACTTTCTTAGCACATTCCAGAGTATAAGGTCTTCTGAAGTATTACACAGAAGTAAGATGTACAGGACTCTAATTCATTATTGCATACTCATAGGACTCTGCAGGTTCCATATGAATACAGTAAATCAATCTTCTCCTTATAGCAAGGACAACAGTCTTGCTACTCGCTAATAAGAAAGATTTACAGCAAACCTTGGTGAAAAGAAAGCTAAGATAAGTTTAAAGTCATTTGATAAGATTTGATGTATTAGTAGTACTTTCTCCCTTCACTTACAGAGTGATAGCTTTTTCTTTTTTTTTTTTTTTCTTCTTCCCTTCCCTGGCAAAAATCAAGAGATTCAAAAATCAGGAAACCCCGAGTCAGCACCCAGAATATAACTGAGCTATGTGACCCAAGAGCTGCCATTTAACACCCCTTGTTTCATATACCTTCCTGAAGAAGGCAATATCACTCGTGTCCAGTTCTGTAATGTTTGAAAACTTCATTACTGCCTTGTTCTCCTTATATATAAAATCAGCAAAATGTCCATGTATATTCAGAAAAATTACCTGAGCACCAGGTATTTATTGATTTATTGTCACATGAGAGAAACTAATATATCCAAAAAGGCGTATCTATCTCTAAATACTACTACATTATGCAGAATATCACAAGGTTTTCCTAAATAATAGATTCCCAGTCTGTATTAATATTATTCAGCACATCAATAGCAAACAATAAATCAATTACCTGAACTATAACAAACTTATACAATCAGCTCTCTGCACTCCAGAAATATTTAAACCAGATTCGATGCATTTAAGATATTTAAGATCCTAAATTTAGCCTAGTAAGTTATTTAAAAACAACAACAACAAACTTCTCAGAACAAGATTGATCATGGCATGAGAATACTCTCGTATAAAGTTGAAGTGAAAAAGAATGGATTGCTGCACTTAGAAGAGAACACAACACAAGGATATCAGGGTCTCTAAAAAAAAAAAAAAAAAAGAAAACAGGTAAAGGTGAAGCTTCCTAATATACTCAACAGAAAAGAAAGCATTCAAGAAAAGCAAGATCTTTTCATAATCACTTCGTATCTTATTAAAATGAGAAACAAAATTGTGATAATCTGCAAAACATTGGCATGAATTATCTAAGGGTTTACAACACATGATACACACTGGACATTTTGACTACTCAAATTATCTACATAAATAAATGAGGACCTCAGAAAAATCACATATGAAAGATCAGAGTGAAATGAGAGATGAGGATAATCACATTAGCTGTTAGCATTCCCCAGCCCTTAGAATCAATTTTTTGTTGTTTTCAAAGAAGTTCAAAGCAATACAATCATTAAAAAAAAAATAAACGAGTGTCCTAACTCAAATTCACTAAGCAAGCCCAGGAACAAAATTCAGAAATGTCTTCCACTTGTGTGCATGGGAATAATATACAACATGTAGACATCCAAAAAGAATTATTTCTTTAGGGTCTACTTATAAGATTAGAAAGAATAACTGTCATCTTGAAGTTCTAGGAATAAAGGCCTTTTTGGAATAGGGGTTAGCTACAGGGCCATTTCTATGCTGCTCTTAATATTGAAGTGAAATACATGCAAAGGAGAAACACCAGTCCAATTTTCTTCTAAGGCTTTGATTAGTTTTTTTTGTTTGTTTGTTTGTTTTTACAGACTTGAACTAAAGTTGAGAAAGCTTTACTAAAAATGGGATCTCTCACAAATGGCATCTGTAATCATTTTTCATTTATTTATCTTTATATAGACTGGAAAGAAAGTCAAATGGACTCAGATTTTTGTTAGAAAAGGAAGAAAATATTTTCTAGTACTGAGTCCTTTATGAGGAAATCCTTGACTTCAAATTCTGATATTTAAAATATAGAAATAGAAGCAAGTATTCATCTTCATTTCAGGATAAATTCTTTGGAGAAAGGATTGTTTTCCGTTAGCAGTATGTGAATTAGCACATAAAAAAAAAGGTCATCTTATGCAACAAGGGTAAGGTAGGAGATGCTTCTAGGTGTTAATGCAATGCAAATCATAATTACTAGAAATATGATGACAAGAAAAATCACTTCAAAGATTTACAACAGCACAATCTATAAAAGGTCAACATCACAGAGAAATCAGAAATGAGCTGGAGGTCAGTAGCTGTAAATAGCACTTCAATTATAAGCCTTTAGTTAGTATTTACAACAGTAGTACAAATGTAATACTGCACAGAGAGTAATTTAACTGATGAAGGGAAAAGAGTATGACTAGAACTGTGTAGAATGCAAATACATCAAAATTAAAGTCAGTGTAATGGTCTGAAACATAGAAAATTTAGACAACAGTGCATTAGCCAAGGCAGAATCCAATCGCACAGCATCATAGACTGTAGAAGCACAATAAGGTGGAAATCCTGCAGCAAGAAACTTATTGATTAGACATAGACATGTGAAAAAAATATCTAAAATAATCTAATGAATATTGCGTAGAGTATCATAGGATGAAAATGGAAATGTAACAGGAAGAGAAAAAACTTTTAGATAAAAATACACCACCACAAAACAAACACTCATAAGAAACTACGATTTCAAGTTACAGATTTAGCAACAAATAGTATTCACAACAAAACTGCAACAAAAAGCTAACAACATATCCAAGGTAAAGCAGAGTTTTAGCGTGTACCAATGAACTGCTAAAATTGGCAAATGGTAAATTTTCTAACAATGAAGAACAAACTGAAAGAAATATATAATATTCCTAGTAGTACTTGAAGCAGTATTTCTCATTATTTTTGATGTAGTGACTTTTCCAAGAAATGCAAGAACTACGTTCGTAGCATGTCTGAAAGGCAGAATCAAGTGCCATTTTTACACATGAACAATTCACTTTTCTCAAGCTTACAATGTGCTAGAATAACTGACATACTGGCTGAACTGAACTTCCACAACCTTCACCAGTTTAGGTTTTCTGAAATCTTAATTATTGCCTTCAAAGACGTCTGTCATCCAATGGAAACGCACCTTTAAAGTGCAGTGGATCTAGCTACAGAAGACTTAGTATTATTCCACTACATTTTGTTATATTCATGTTGTTTGTGGTTGTTTTGTTTTTTGTTTTTTGTTTTTTCCCATGCATCTTTGTGCTTAAAGAAATGAAAATTTCTTTGAAGTTTGCAATGTAGTTTGGGACAAAATCTTCATTGAAAATATTCAGAAAACACTGTAGCACTTACACAGACTATGAAAAAACTCTTGCACTACCATCCAGTAATACAACTAATTTGACAAATACAACTTGCAGGAGACATATACAGGCAGGTATTACGTGAAGCCCTGAGTGCAACCATCTACCTGGGCAATTGGGATACTACAAAAACATGCTGGTGCTTCTTGAGATCAGGGATAGCATCTTCCTCCTAGCCAAGTGTGCTAAATGGTCCTCAGTTGAGAATCTGAGCTGAGATTTTCCTTGTGTGACAGCATGCAAATGAAAAACTAATAGGACAACACCACAAAGCAGCATCCACAGCAATCTGTGGTACTTCAGTGTTCTTCTATGAATGGCAAATAGTTCACGATTTTCTCGTGTGTCTTATCAATACTTGGGGGAAATTATCTCTGGATAAGGCATTCTGAACCACATCACTGGCAGTAAAAAATATGATCCAGGAATAAGCATTAATAAATATATTTCAGTAGTGTGAACAGCCATAAAAATCAACCTATGAGTACTTAAATAAAAGACAATTTACACAAAGATTCAACTTGAGGCAAATGAGGAACTGAGCAATATATAGAAAGATTATAATGACAGGAAATTAATTGATACAGCATATATCATTTTCTAAATACTATCATAATTCTGTTTGCCCAATGTAAGTTAATTTGCAACACTAAACAAGGAATAAATTAAACCACTCAGGCACAAGGATTAAAACAGTAACTTTCATATTATTTCCTGCACAGCCATTTGTATTTGATCCAATCTCATACTTGCACTGTAAACTCTTTAGCACAGAGACTATCAATTTTTCTTCCTAACAAAAAAAGATTAGCACTCAACCAATTTTATTAATATAAACAAAGAGATGAGGACAATAAGGTTAAATACATTCCTTAAAATTTTCTCTAACATAGCATGACATTATTTAGCTTAAATAAATTGTGATATTTTCAAGCAGTTATTGATTGATCCTACATCATCTCAGAATTTTAACTCCTTTAGGGATTCCTGAGTTAAAAGATCACTTTGCTGCAGCCTACTTTTGTGTTGATATTTACATTATTTCCTAAAACATGAGTGATTGCAGAATACATGGCTAATTCTGAATGTTGATAACAAGGAGATGCCTCTGCTGCTGCTGTTAAAATCAGATAGTTTTTTTTTCTTTTTTCTCCCACTCCCTTTTTCCCAAGATCAGAGGCTCTCAATAACACAGAAAATCATGATTGATCACAATATTGTAATAGATTAAATAAAATTGAGAGATTTGCCATACAACATTACAGAGAAGTGATACTCCATATTCCTCTTTTATTTCCAATGTGACCATTTTAATTACTGCTTCTTGAAATACCTCACAGAAAGACAAACACATTCAAAAAACACAGCAAAAATAACCAAACAGCAATCCTTGTCCAGGTGCTTTAAAAGCAAATCTAAGTCACCTTTTTTTCCTGTCCTGTGTTCCCTGAGGGCTTGAATGGCAGTTAAGTCCCACTGATTACCTTTAAGTTTTGCTTGTGAAGCTAGGGCAGTATAGGACAGTGATAAAAATAAGACATTTGCCTCATCCTTACCAGTAGAAATGTATTAATAGAAATCTTATTATAAATGCAGTTAAAACAGTAATAAATAAGTCACCAAAAACAAAATCTGAACTTCCTTTTGCTACTGAAAGATAATTGGGGTAGCTGTAGCAGCAACACGTTTCTAGTCTAAAACAAACTAGCCTTGCAGGCAAGCTGGGCAAAGCCTCTCGTATAGCATGCAACTCTCAGATATTTCAGGGCAAGAACACTGCTTCTGCTTTGAGCTGACAGACACGCTTTGGGGCACAGAGACTCTGGTAAATCCCAGGTTGCTGTAGAAAGGAAGTATTAGACTATCAAGACAGACCTGAGAGTAGCCTGAAGCCTTACACCCAGCTCAGCCCTGTGCCATGCTAAAAGCTCTGAGAAGGACTTCTTGGGACCTATTAGCACAATTCCTCTCAGTACCCTGAGGCTCTTGGGTGTAGGAAGATTTCAGTTCTTGACAACTAAAGCCCATAACGTTGGGTATTTCTATTTCAAAGCAGCCTTGAACATTGGCCATTTCTCAAGCTTGTTGCAGTTGGTGATCACTTTGCAATTCTGCGGGAGTACTGTGTTGCCCTAATTTCCACCTCTGACACTTCCCTGGCCCTTCCCAACGTATGTGAAAGGCAGAAGGTCTGGCATAAACACAATGATGCAGTCTTTGCTTCATGCAGGATTCCCATTTAGCTCATTTTTCCCCCTTGGCACGTACAGCTCAGTGGCACAGATAGGTATACAGAGGAATATCTTAACTTCTTGAAAATTAATGATGCTAGCTTGACGATCTAATATGGATTTGGAGTAAGTGGGTCAAAATGAAGTATTTTGATCACTGAATTGGAACAGTTTGGGACAGAAACATATACAACAACTGATAATGAAAGAATCCGAAAGGAGGAAAGAGGGAGAAACACCTATCTTTGAAAGCTGGAGTGGAAATAGAAAACAATAAGATCTCATATTTTAAAAACACTGACTAAAACCTTCAAAATATTGTAACAAATAAATAAATTGGTTGCAAATGACTTCCATCTGAATAGTGCCAAAACATTCATGTGAGTGTTAACTTTTAAAAGATAAAAATATAAAATTCTCTTTTCTGTCCATAACGTAGTAAGTCTTCCCACTGGTAGGCATTTTCAAACTCTTATTCTCCACTGCCTCCTGGAATCTTCCCAACAAGTTTTTCTCTTGGCTCTGCAGTTCACTTAATAATTTGATTCTGATCAAACGATATTACCCGGGATAGTTGTACTTGCCAGTCTAGCCTTCGTTTTCTTCATCCAGTTATGAAGGTTGATGGGAACAAAGACTGTAATTTGTGTAAATAGATTCTCCCCACCCTCCTTGTCTCTGCAGCAAGTCACTGAATGACTTGAAAATGCATAAAATAAAATCCCCTAAGGGCTAAAACTCCACTACACCAAAATTCTCACTATTTGCTATAAAGAGAATACATACTGTTAAAGGTGGCTCATCTGCTGAAGGAGTTTCATTAAAAAGAAAAAAAAGAAAAAAAACTTCTAAAGTAAACCAGAATAAAAGAGTACTATTAATCACAAACCTTAGGAGAAAAATAGCAGTTTAAATAAAGGTATGAGACTAATTATACTTCAACCATTTTTTTCTTCACTCAGGAGAAATATGAGGACATATGCCATTCTAAACATCAGTTATAATAACTCTCACTTCCCTAGAACAATGCTAATCCCAATTTATGTCCATGTAAGTGTGGTCAGAACAAGAATTTTTTTAAAGAAGAGTTAGAGATGAAGTATCAGATCAAATGTCAAATTTGAATTATTTCCTTCCTCCTCCCTCAAATAGAGGACATACTCCTTTCTGAATTCTCAAAGAATACCACCCTGTATAGCATAGCACTGAGAAGTACCATTAGTATAAGTAACATTGACTTGATGAATTATTGCATTCTTGTTGTTGCTCCCCTACTTGGTTTAGGGAAATATTTTACACTATTTGCTTGTACATCCCTGCATGGATTTCAACAAATAGCACAAAAAAGATACATCACAAAATATTCAGAATGGTAAAGATATGAAAAAGCCTTTTTGTAGGTGTAAAAATTAGAAAATACCATACAAGGATAAAACCAAGAAGAAAAAGCTCTTCGGTAATAACTTTAATAAGCACAGTAAGGTTTGCAGAAAGCACTGAATGAATTTTGAAGAGGACACAGACTACTAAAGGAACAAGTGGGGCTGCACAGCAGAAGTTTCAGAAAACCCAAGTTACTGTGGCAAACATTTTCAGAGTAGAACTCTATTTTATAATCTAAACCATAACCATATTGTGAGAGAGCAAACAGTCCCTTTTTAACTAGATACAGATAGGACTTCAGCAGCAGCACAGTTTAAGTTAGAGTGCTTTATAAATAATGATCGATGTTTAAAATCAATGCCCTTGCAAATTGGAGCCAATGCAAAGGGGCTAGCACCAGAGTAAAATGATTCAATTGATATATTTTGGATCTACTGAAATAAATCCATTTATAGGAGCATTTGCAGGATGAGTAAGTTAAAAGAGCACTGCAACAGTCAGACCTGGCTAAGGGAACGCCTCCTCCTACTGACAATATTTCAAACTGATAAAAGAGCTGACCAAGTGCAATCAGTGCTGTGATGAATAAAAGAAAGCTTGGGACCATTAACATTAATGGGACTTGTGTGGCTAAATGCTCATATATTGTACTGAAAATTTACCCAATGGACCAAGAGATTTTTTTTGCTTGTGCTCCCCTTTTTCCCTCTACATTCTATACAATCAATTTAAAAATATTTGCAATGTAATACAAACTTCTAAAATAACTTCGTATGATTAATATCCCATGAGTCTCTGAGGAAAAAAAATAGAAAAAAAGAATTACAGAGAACACACTCAGGCTACTTGGTAGACTTGAGAAAATAGAAATGCCAGTTTTATAAACACAGATAAAATTGGCTGATCTAATATCTTTAGGCAGAGTGCCTTAGCCTTGGGGCACAATAACAAAGATGCTAGCACCTGCCAACTACAATGTGTATTAGGGAATGGCTAATAAACCGTTACTGTATGAGAGCTGGGTGAAATTCTGTGAAGACAAATTCAGATCAGCAAGTATACTTCTAGGAACATATATCCAGAATACGACCTGGTTAAACAGCCTTAATTTGAAACGCTACAGTCTGTTTATCTTATCATTATTTATTAAATACTTATTATATACCCAGCGCTGTACCAAAACAAGAAAAGGGTGTTACTATAAGCTCAAGCTCCTTCTACAATCTAACTTGACAAACACCACAGGATACAATTGGGAGTGAAGGAGCAGATTTATGGTTAATGTTGTTCAGCTTCTTCAGGAACACAGTTCCAAATTTCAAGTTTCAGAAATTCCAGCACAGACTACCAAGTAAGCAGAAAACAAAATCTGCCCTTTTCCATCCCTTACTAACAAAGAGATTGTGCCATGGCTTCTTAGACATGCACCTGGTCATATTAACTCAAACCATCATGACCTTAAGCAAGAACAAGATACAAAGTTCTAGCTTACCAAAATAAAAATGCAGTAGCTTTATTTACACACTCTGCCATGAGCACATCATCCTACTTGCTCTGCATACAACATATTATCTGTAGAATATCTAGTCAAAAGTAAGTGCCAAATATTAATCTTCATGGCCACCTATGTAAGTGGTTCAAGATATCTCAAGCGCCCTTCTCATTATGTTGGTGACCTCCCTGAGCAAGTGCTGTTAGTTTCAGTTTGCTCACCAGAGCAAGACTAAAGTCCCCCTGCAAGAAGGATAAAGGCTATGGAACTCATTAGAGAAACAGATCAGAATGATCACAAATAATGCTTTGGAAGATACTCAGGCACCATTTACAAACCATGATAAAAGATGAGTGTATCAGTAGGTATTCTTACTCAATACATTGAAATGACTGTTGGCTAAAAAAGCTGCACAAAATGCATGTGATAAAAACAAATTTGTTTAAAAAAAGATAAGGCTTTCAGCTCACTTTGTTTTCTTCTGCTCAAAGTGAAAATAACAAACTTTCTTCATTGAAGATGAGTAATTCTGTCCCCATCTGCAACTAGAAGGCCAGAAGGTTACAACTCTACCATCACAGTATAAGACAGACTTCAAAAATCAACAGAGAAACCAAATTTTCTCCAAGAAGCGTCTAAAATGGAGAGCCAATAAATGAATGAAAGCCAGACTTTCTCAGTTTTATAAACTGACAATAAAAGGACCGTCTGCTTAATTTAATAAAATCAGGTTGCAGAACCAGAATTTATCATAAGCTAAAAAGGATTGTATATTGTATAAAATTATTTGTATCCAATTTCTAATTGTTGTGATTTAACCTAGCAGGCAGCAGAATACCCACAACCATTCTCTCACCACTACCTCCCAGTGGGATGGGAGAGAAGAATAGGGAAAATAAATTAGAACTTATAGGTTGAAATAAAAACTATTCACTAAGATAGAAAAGGAAGACAGAAATAATAGTAACAATAATTACATAAATACATATATTTACAAAACAATTGATACACAATGCAAGTGTACCACCCACTGACCAACACCTAGCCAGCCCCTGCACAGTGGCTGCCCTTCTCAGTCAACTCCCCTCAGTTTTGTAGGCTTTTTTTTTTCCTCCCTCCACAAGATGTCATATGGTATGTTGAAGTTAGTTCTCCTGGTTCTGCTCACTCCCAGCTTCTTGTACCCCCCTTCCCCAACCCCAACACCCTCACTGGCAGGGCAGTATGAGAAGATCAGAAACAGAAATGTCCTTGACTCTGTGCAACAACTAAATCAGTAAATATAACATCAGTATGTTATCAACACCATTCTTCTCCTAATCACACCAGACACTATGAAGAAAAACAACAACTCTGTCCCAGCTGAAACCATTACACTAACAAAGATTATGAAATGGAATCTTATGAATTTCCAAACATTATTCAGTTTGCTTGCAATATCATAAGAAGATTCTCAATTCTGAATATTTCAAAACAGAGTAACTATAATATCTGATGTAGTTAAGACCAGTCTAGATAGCTACAGTATCAATAGCTGGTGATTACCAGATCAAAGGCCTTACTTAAATCAATAAAGATAGCTCCTGAACATTGATTACCATCCAACACTATAAAAATATAATTGCTTACCTCGAGAGGAGCAGTACAAGTGAAATGAAAAGGTCAGAAAAGGTCAATAATTATTTAAATTAAACTTACATCTTCCTTCATCCGATGGACCAACTCTAGCACACACTAAAATGGTGGTGATTTACCAGTTTAAGGAGACATATTAACATGTCAGCAAAGGGCTTGGCAGTAATTGGGTCAGCAATTCTAAGAAGTCAAGGTTCCAGGTTGCCAGCTTCTCCATTTACGTTCCCAATTAATCTTAAAGTATTATAGATCTTAAGTCAGTAAGATCTAACTACTTTCAATCAAACCTTATCTTGAGTATATACAGACATTGTTATTTTTTGAGATTTTTCTACAATACAGTAAGTACATCATTCTTAGAATCTCTTTAAATGAAAAAAAGCCATGCAACAACTGTCTACTGAGATCAATGAATCCTCTAGTAATTTAGTATAGGGCATTTCTGTCATCCAAATTAAATTGTCCTTATACTAGAACAAGATTACTTGGCAGGCTTTCATTTTCATTCTGATATTTATGCTAGCAGCAGATTTCTGAATTCTCAGCCACTATACCACACTGCTCCTTAAGGTAATAATTTTGTCCATCTACCTTTGCTTTACAGACCATCTACCAATTCAAATGCATTTCATAGAAATTTTGAATAGCTTGAGAAAAGATGCAAAAGTGCAACTTCATCTAATTCTTCAAAAATATCGTGAAAAACAATTGGTTTTACAGGTATTTACTTTCAAAGTTGAAAAGGACAGCCTTGATTGGCCCAACAACTACAGAGCTGGATTACTCTTCAGAACTCAAGATATCAAAGTGCATATAACCAGCACCTAACTAAATATGAATTATGCTCCTTAGTTTATTTTTTTAAAATATACACTTACTGAAGAAAAATACTAGCAAGTAATTCAACATTCAAATGACATGCTTTCTTATAAAAGCATTGTGTGCTGTATCCCGAGGATCCCATCCAATGACAAAATGTACCATAATCTTTAGACAATGTGCATACATAAGATAACTAATGAAGACCTTAGTCAAACTAAAATGCTACAACTTCAGCATAGTCTGCAAGTCACTGCATTTAAATCACTAGTCTTCCAATGCAGAAACTATTTCTACCCCAGTGGCTGTAAAATGGCATGGCAGAAGTGTTGCTGCCATTCCATTTTACAGTTTTGCACTTTTTTCCTTAGAAGAGTATATTTTAGAAAAAAATAAATATATAAACATGTTTGTTTTGCAAAGTGCCAAATACCACTTTGAAGAATTAATTTATGCTACTCTTTAAATTTTAACAACAAAAGCTTGGGGTTTTTCGTTGTTGTTGTTTGTTTTTGTTTGTTTCTTTTAGCTCCTTCTTCTGAATAAGAGAGACAAAGTCATTAGAATAGCCTTCTTGGCCTCTATATTTCTATACATGGCCAGAACTTGGTCCCAGCCATCAAATTCTGATGGTGTGCTAGACACTAGAAAGAAAGGTGAGAAGTCTTGCTTTTGGACTCAATTTTCTCCTGCTTAGTGTCTGCCATGCACAAAGAAAAAGGAGACAACACCTTAAAGAAGACAGAAGACAGATCAAAGACTTTATAATAGTCAAATCTGGAAAAAGGAAAGAAAGAAGCAAATCCTGAATAATGATAAAACATGAAAAAAAAGGCAGAAATCAAAAAAGAAAAACAGGAGAGCAACAGGAAAATGAAACAGAAAACCAAGAGGACCTATAACCACCAGTATAAACTCTCCTTACCAATCCAGTTGGAAAGATATGTTCACAGAAAATATACAGAGAATACAGTCAAAAATCATGCTATTGATCCTTCATGATCATCTAGCATGGCAGTCAGATAGTCCAGATGAGAAAGAGATTTCATGAATATTAAAGATTTTTACCCACTGACATCTATGTTAGTCAGCAATGCTCCAAGTGATGAACATATCTGGGATTCTCCTGACAGATTTTTAAAATTCTTATTACTAATATTACTTAGAATAACTGCTTAGTCGGCATTAGGACTTTAAAAATAAATTCTCCAAGCTTACAAAGTAAAATAAAATAAAAATTGCCTGCAAAAGAAATAGTACACATGGAGGTTGAATAATGACATAGCCTACAATTATACACACACATACACACACACACACACATTTCCCATAAGATATCTGCCTCGAGGATTTTATGATGTTCAGCAACTAAAACAGAATTCATGTAGCAAATAAGGATTTTGTGCATAGAAGCTTGCCTTATTTGATTGAGTGCTCTGAGGATGTTTGATGAAAGAGGAAGAAGAGTATGAAAAGTGAATGGACAGTTTCATTGCTAATGCCATTCAATGTCACTGTGAAGAAATCTGCCTCTACCTCTGTCACAAAGTTCTTATGCAATACTAAGCAAGTCATTTAACCCAACTTTCCAGAGTTATTTACTTTGGCTTTGAGCAACTTGGTCTAGTAGAAGGTGTTCCTGCTTGCTTTTAAACAGCCTACAGTGATCTGTGGAAATTTTTTGCATTCCTAATTGAATAGAGGTTAATGTTAATAGAAATTTCTCCTAAATCTTGAGTCCTCTCTGAACACTCAACACTAGCAAATATTTTCCAACTCATTCAGCACTCTTTTTAATTTACCCAAAGTCTCCATTTATAACAAAAACAATAACAGTTTTGTGAAGTTATAAACTTAGGTTTACAAAGTACTCAGAATATATCAACCAGAATAGCACAGGAAAAGCTTAAACTCTGCACTTACTAAACTGATATACATTGTGAGACAGACAACAAACCACATGCAGACTAGTAAGAATTTTAAAAAGGGAATAGCTTAAAACCTATGGAAGAACTCGTTTTTAATTGGACAATAAGATGCAGTCATAACACGAAAATAATAAGGCTGAATTAAATTTATACAGCTTATTCAAACTCAGTTTTCTAAGTTCTAGGTGCTTTATCGTGCAATAAAACCTTTCATATATGCACTAATACAGACAGCCTTTTTTTTTTTTCTCCAGTTTGCCACAGTCTAATCCTGAAAGATACTTTTGTTGTAATGGTATTACTCAGTCTACAATCTGATTGATTTCAGACCTTAAATACTGAATCTTAACACACTTAAATTTTTAATCCTTTAATTTCTCTATTCTGCCAGTAATTGATAAGGACAGTCACACTTAGAAGAGGTCTTAATTTAATCATTCTGGAAATCAATTAGAAGATAAAAACTTCCTTATATTATTATGATGATGACAATTTCTTGATCAAATGCACAAGGCAATCATAATCAATGCATGACTCTTCACACACTTTTAATCAATATATAATTCAGTAGTTACTCCTTCACCACTTAAAAACACAATACAGAAAGGAATCGAAGAATTCACATCTTATAAGCAGGCATAATTTAAAAGCTCAGTATCAGTCAAACGTAATATCTCAAGTCACCATATGAAATAACCCTTTATAGTAATAAAGGCCACGTATGGGCTAGAAGGCATTAATTTCACATGAAGTATCTCACCAGTCAAGACAGTACTAGACTTCTCCTTGCTGCAGCATTGCTGAAACCTCTCTATAGAAACCAAGAACAGAAAGAACAATTAATATTCTTCCTGCACCTATTTACAAACAGCTCCTCAAAAAATTATAGACAGGTAAACAGATAACCTAGTAAATAAAAGAGCTTATCATACCAAATGCCCTCATGTCATTTTGAGTATTATCACATAAATTGGGGTCCTTTCTTAAGATGGTTAAGAAGGCAGCTTTTTTTTTTTTTTTTTTTTTTTTTAAGATACTTTAATATTTATCAAGATTGTCTCTTAAAACACAATTTGAATTAAAAGTTCAACTATGCTAGCATATAAGAGCCCCACAAAAATCTTACAACATGCTGAACCAGTGGCACAGAAGACCTACAATTGCATTAGCTAATGTAAAGCACTGGAAGCACTCAATTGTCTTCCACCTGTGTCTGCTGCATCAGGTAACTGAGATAGAATTTCCAGAAGCATTCCTATACTCGCTGTAAAAGATGAGCATCTTCTGACCTACCATTTTCTATGCTCAAACAAGCTTTAAGTTCCTTCTTTGATCCATGTGACAAAGTCCTAATCTAGATGGGAGTACACGAACCCCATACATTTAAAAATTCCAAGAAATGCCTGGCACTCTTTAATAAACTTCCTGCATTTGTGCAGTTTCCCATCTTACAGCTTTTTCTTTCCTTTTTTTTTTTTTTTTCTGGTTTGTTTTATTTTTATTTTCAGCAATATTCATTTACCCAAATCTCTCCCCCAAGGAGTCCCTCCATCTTGAACCATTTCTTAGAAGTGCACTGCACAGAGATAATACACCATAGAAGATAATACACCTTAGAAGATATTACACCTGAAGCTGAACACACTGCTTCCATGACTGCTTATTTTCAGAGACAACTGTGAAGACACTCACTATCTTTGCTGCACAAAGAGGAGACAAAGAAGTCTCCTTAAACTCTCTCTTTCTTCATCATTGTAAACAGAATATAATCCCACCTTTAGCTAATGTGTAAGTACTCCATTCTTACTGAACAAAGGCCAGACTATGTGCTAAAAGAAAAATGATTTATTCCACAGACCTTCTACAGAGTTCCTACATCACAGAATTATAGAATCATTAAGGTTGAAAAAGACTTTTAAGATCATCTAGACCAACTGTTCAACTACCACCAATATTTCCCACTATGTCTCTCAGTGCCACACGCACACATTTCTTGAACGTCTCCACAGATGGTGATTCCACCACCTCCCTGGGCAGTCTGTTCCAGTGCTCCACCACTCTTTTGGAGAATTGTTTCCTAACAGCCAACCTGACTCTCCTCTGGCACCACTTGAGGCCATTACCTATCCTATCAGAATTTTATTTGGACACAAGAAAGTAAAAGAAACACCAGATATATTGTTATGTTTCATATGTGGAAACTCATCTGGCATAAAACTGTTTGGAGTATAAATGCTAACATTGTCAGAATAGTTTATTAGCTTGTAAAAGCACAAACTTGGTAACTATACCTATTACCCTTGACTAAACCTGCATGCTTTGAAATAACTGGAAAAATAATTATTCTGCCAGTTCTTAGGCTTGCCATGCACAGAGAGATTGTCCATTACATTTAAAAATCACATTTGCACAAAATTTACAAAAAAACATCTAGAGCTCTGACACAAGCGGAAGAGCTGCTGTTTTACAGAGCACAAGTTATGTGATACATTTATGATAATCAGAAGACCCAGTTCTGTAAATGTTTTGCACAAAACTGAAACTGTGTTCTAGTCTGGCAAAGGGTTTTAGTCTAATTCAAAGCATTGACTAATTCATGCTCTGAAAATTGACATGCACAAGCAGAAAAGTCTGTTTTAATCACATAGTGCAGAATGTCACATAACAAGAAAAAAAATGTGCTTTGTCATTAAAGACAAGATGCAAAAAAAGTGCAATTGCGTGCTAAAGCTTGGGCTGTGTAGCTGATCTGTTAAACTGAAAAATAAAAGCATGAGAAATCATACAGAAAGAAGAATCTTTTTTTTCTAGTGGTTACAATAAATCTTTTTTAAAATAAAAAAAGATGGAAAAAGTAGATACTTGATGTTGATAGAAAGCATGTCTGAGCCTAAGAAAACCAGTTCATCTTAGTGAAAATATTACCCCTGTAACACTGGCAAGGTCAGCATCAGTTTGGCTTATTTGCTGCCTATGTCCCTGTTGTGCACATTAGAAAATGTTTTAAGATGTCTTCTCATAAAGCAGCAGAGTTCACTTTGTTGTACTGGATCATTCCATTCTCTCTAGACACAACCCCTCACTCCCTGACTTTCTTGGGATTTGGAAGGAAGGAAGAAAGGAATGTGCATTTCAAGATGTAACTGTGAATTCACGTGAAGTACTAGGACTAAATCCTAGGTAAAATGTCTGCACAGTTATCAGGCAGAAAAAAGGCTAGCTCCTCTTCTTACTGAAGCCAGTCACTTCATGGCAATATGACAATCTTTATCTTACTTTCATCCCCTGAATATCAAGATATGGGTTCAAATTTGGTGAAGAAAATGTAAGAACTTAGCATAAAAATTAAAAGCAGGACTAAGGAGAAGTCTGTGGCAGCAACCTAGACAGAAAGGTAGCAATAAAATACATGTTTGAAGACCTCTTCATGCATGATTTAGTAAAACTCTGGAAAATGAGTGACATTATCAAAAGTTACTTGAAATATGAAGTGTGTTCCTCAAGTCAACTAACAATGCTCTCTTCTTTTCTCTCAGTATTTGACAGCTGGGTGTAAGAATTTCATTTCTAACAGCTTCCCCCCAGAAAATCTCTACTTTCTTCAGTTCAGCATAATGAAATAAAAAAGGATGGTACTTATAAAGCTCAGTACATAAGGAAAAAAGCTAATATAGAAATAAATACATAAAGCCAAGCAAAGTAAAAAAGTCAATTTATCTTTTCCTTTTCCTGTTCTATTCAGCTTTTAGGTAAGGCTGAAGAAAACAAATGTAATACCATTTGCCTTAGAGTCGTCCTATAGATTTGGGAAACCAGAAGATGGTCAGCCTAGCCTTGGTCACCAAGGACTCCATGCAGTATGTCTTCATGGAGGCCATAATCAGCCTCATGACTGGGAAAAGTTAATGTGGATTTACTAGGGACAAATTGTGCCTGAGTAGCCTGATGATTTCCTTCTATGAGGCACAAATTGACTCAACAGGCAAAGTAGAAAGTAACCAGAGTTATATATCTTGGTCTTAGCAAGGGTTTCAACATACTTTCAAGACAGTATTATCAGCATTAGGCTGCCTGGAGAAAGAGATGGAGTATATAGGCAGACTATAAAAGTAGGTTAAAAAAATGGCTGAACACTAGGACTCAAGGCCTGTGACAAATGGCACAAAGCTCAGCTGGCAGCATTTCCCAGGGAGTGGTACTAGAACTAATTATGTTTAACAGAATACATTAGAATGAATCCCTGCTGAAGGGAAGGAACGTACTTTCAAAAAGCCTGGACATGACAAAGAACTGAGGGCTGTAGTTGATACACTGCAATTCAGAAGAATCATGACAGGCTGTAGAAATGGGCTGGTAAGAACCTTGTGAAATTCAACATAATTCCCAGATTCACTGGCTTAATCTGAGTTTATAATAGGATATAGGTTTGGAAAACATTCTTAAAGGTCAAAGAATCAATCCACTTATTCCAAAGCATAATCAGTTTTACCTAGGTTATTCCTGAGAAATGTTCATCCAAATATTCTCTAAAATCTCCTGTGCCAGATCTTTATTTCCCACAACCATCTATTCCTTTACTAAACTAGTATTTCAGAAAAATTTATTTCTGAGACGACAATCTCCCTTTCTATATTTTAAGCTTATGAGTCTATTGCCTCACAGTAGACAGAGAAAATTTCATTCTTTTCCTTTTAAGTACACAGTTTTATATAAAGACCACTATCATGTCTCCTTTTAGTCTTCATTTCTATAAATAAATACATTTAGTTTTTCCTCTTATATTGCTTTTAGAGCTTCATTCCTCTCCAGTTGCTTAGTTTTCAGCCAATAACATTCTCCACATTGGTTCTGGGATGTTGGAAAAGGACCATTTATTTGGCTCCATATGCTAATGAAAATGTGTGACTTCTATAACTACGAAACATTTGTGCAATATTATATGGAATGGAATTTGTTTCACATTACTGCAGAGTTCACTGTGATGAAGAGTTACATGGAGATCAATTTCCTGAATGACCGCAGCTATTCTCAACTCTTCTCAGTTCAAAGGTAAACAACGTTTGTGCAGTGTTCCATGGCAAACTTATTAAGAATTTCTGTCAAGATTTTTAACTCTGAAAAATATGAGTACCTGGTTCAGAATTTGGCCATAAAAACACTAGCACAGGTGTATTTTTTGTTGGAATACTCATTTTTAAGATCACTTCATGACACTAAAAATGCCATTGTAGAGAGCTCTATGTGTAATGCTGAATATATGAACATCTTACCTCATACAGTTATTTCCTAATCATTGCAGAGCTGAATTTATATCATGTAGAGGTTGGCAAGGAGTTTGCACTGCAGGCGGGACCTTTCTTTTTAAGTATCCTATTGGAATAACTTACTTCAGACAACTTGGATTCAAAGCAAGGCCCAACACTAAGGTTTCTTTAGAGAAGACTGAATTTTTTAATACATGAATAGCTTCCCTTTCAAAGAAGCAGCATCCAAGAGGAATCACATTAAAATAACACTAGTTAATTCAATAGTTTTGAAAATGCAGAATGAATCCTTCATCCATCGGGAAAAAAAACAATACCTATTTTATCACTAAATAAAGGTTTCCCTTCTGCGTAGATGTACAATTCTAACTCCTGAAAAAACATTGCTCACAACATTTTGAGCAATGTATGATGTATGCATAAAATATTTGCTTTGCTCCACTTCCTAGACAGAATATGTAATATTACTTATAAAGCCCACAACAAGGACACCAAATGGTCAATTTATATTCAGTATTTTATTTGTGAAGTCGTCTAATTTTGAGAGGTCAGAAGGAATCTTCACACATGAATCTTTCTACTCTTTAATTTCCATAGACAGTTATCTACAGCTCACAGCCGGACATCCCAGTTTAAATCCAGTCAGCTTTTGCTTCCTACTGAACAGAAGTTGTGTGATTTTTTTGAGCCAAATCAAAGTCCATCTGGGAAGACACCATATTCACATTTTCATCAGATCATATAGACACCTGTGAGGATATGATTGGTGTTTAGTGAGCAGCATCATGAGCCTAAAGCCAGTATAATGTAATGAAATAAAGGATGGCACAAGTACTGGCATATTTCTCACTAAAATAATTTCTAATTGTTCATAGGCTTGTGCCTGAAGTCAAAGGATGTAATTTGACTTCTCATATTCTCTCGCTGTCTTGCCTGTTTCCTGTGAACGACACTCAGCCCTAACTATGAGATCTTCAACAGCCTTCCTCCACCAAAATTCCACAGTTTTTCCTTCAGAAATAAATTTAAACCCACTCAATGCTTAAAGCAAGTGCAGTTAGTAAATCTCCCTCATTACAAAAGAAACAAAATTAACAGGCTTAAAAAAAAAAAAAAGTTATACAAAAGTACAGAAGGAGCTTCTTTCTTTTGTGGCAACTGAGTCATTCTTGCAGAGTAAACAGTTTTCATATACATACCCCTGCAGATGCCCTGAATTTGACTTCATGTATCCCAACAAACTTCACAGTAAGTTTTTTTCATTTATGTATCCAACAGTTAGCAATTTCCATCCTTACTAACTAAACCAAAACCTATCCTATCAGTTCAGTCACGACTGTCTCCTTTGCAATGGAGAAATCAAAGGAAAAATTCAAGAGATATATGTAATCCTTAGACAGCTTAGTTGTTGTCCAGAAACTGTAAGTTCAGATGTTGCATCCCACATATTCTGGATTCAATCTGCAATCTTAAAGTGGGCTGCTCTTTGGGCCCAGAAGTTCTTTAGCTTTGTAAGAACTTACTGTCATCTACTTGCTCAGTAAATTCTGAAAACTAGATGATCTTCTCACCTGTCCTTACAGGCTATATCCAGCATACCCACTACAGAAAAGACTACAGCAGTTTTTGACAAGATTTCCTAGGAAGTTTAAAAAACAGCAACTCTGTTTCTGTAAGAACACAAAGTATCCACCAATATATTCAAGAGGGTGCCTCTTTCCTGGTTTCTCAGAGTCCCGTTTTCAAGGAAAATATGATGCGATCCTCTACTTCCCACGAAACAAAAAGATGAAGTTGCCTATCTTCTGGAGATATTTACACATTATGAATCCTGAAGAGAAGGTATTGCCTCAAATTAGAGCCAAACATGATCCTAAGCAGGATTCATTGGTGCAGGTCATCATTCATATGCCCGTTTTTATTCAATTTCTTCACACATCTCCAGTCCTGACCTTCAACCAAAGAGCAAAAAGGAATTGAGGAATAACCCTTCATAAATATATTTGTTGGCTAGTTGCTGCTATTCACACAGACACATACACACTATAGCAGTTCAGCATGCTGTTTTCCATTGACTGTATCCAACATTCTCAGTGGATCTTACTGTGAGCTTTAGTATATCCTTGCTAGAAAGCAGATGAAGGCCCTAGCTTTCCTGCATGAAAAACTGTTCTACAACTCATCCATTTGTTAGCAATGACAGCCAGGTTAACATGGCATCATGCTCATTGCCTTAACCCTCAGGTGTTTTTTTTTTTTTTTTTTTTTTTTTTTTTTTTTTGCATCTTGCCAATAGACTCAGTCACTAGAGGAATAATACAAGTATAATTTGAATTTACGATTTTCAGGCAATTTACAGTTCTTTAAATTCCAAGTATGTCCTTTTACGCCATATATAAAATATATTTCCCTTCATCACTACAGAACCCATGAGACAAACAGAACTATGTTCCTTCAGGATTCCAACTCCAGACCAACAGCTGCATTACACAAGCTGTACTGTAATCACAGAACAGCCCAGGTTGGAAGGGACCTCAAGGATCACGAATCTCTAACGCCCCTGCCATATGCAGGGCCACCAACCTCCACATTTAATACTAGACCAGGCTGCCCAGGGCCCCATCCAATCTGGCCTTGAACACCTCCAGGAACGGGGCATCCACAACCTCTCTGGGCAGCCTGTTCCAGCACCTCACCACTCTCTCTGTAAAGAATTTCCCCCTGACATCCAACCTAAATCTTCCCTCCCTCAACATAAAACCATTTCCCCTTGTCCTGCAGTTATCTACCCTTTCAAAGAGTTGACTCCCCTCCTGTTTGTAGGCTCCCTTTAGGTACTGAAAGGCTGCAATGAGGTCACCCCACAGCCTTCTTTTCTCCAGGCTGAACAAGCCCAGCTCCCTCAGTCTGTCTTCACAAGGGAGGTGCTCCAGTCCCCTGATCATCTTTGTGGCTCCCCTCTGGACCCTCTCCAACAGCTCCCTGTCTTTCTTGTACTGGGGGCTCCAGACCTGGACGCAGTACTCCAGATGTGGCTCACAAGAGCAGAGTAGAGGGAGACAATCACCTCCCCGTCCCTGCTGGCCAACCCTCTTCTGATGGAGCTCAGGATACCATTTGTTTTCCCAGGGCAAAAAAAATTCTGCAAGGGCACACCGCTGGCTCATGTTAAGCTTTTCATCTATCAGGACTCCCAGGTCCTTCTCTGCAGGGCTGCTCTCAAGGACCGCTCCTTCTAGTCTGTATGGATGCCTGGAATTCCTCCAGCCCAAGATAAAGCAAACCACACAAAATAACTACGTTGTAGAACAATCTGGTCATTTCTAGAGGATCTTTTAAATATAAACTCCTTCATTAGGTAGAATATAAATTTTTTTGTCCAGTTAGCCTGTTAAAAATCAGGACTAATAGAATACTCCAAATAAGAGTTCCTCTGGCAAGGTGTCTTGAAAGTGTAGTCTTTTTACTTCAGTCAGCCTCTAAATGCCGAGAGTGAAGAACTCAAGTGTTTGTTTTTGTGTGTGCGTGTTGTACTGAATTTAAACACAAGGATCCTACTAGATCAGCTGGTGTCAGATTTCAGAGTTGGTGGAAGTTTTCAGATAGAGCACATGATAGCCGTAGCACTTTCAGCAAATTTACATCAGGAAAAAAAAACACACCAAAACATCTACAATTTCCTACTTTATAAAGAGAATGAGGTACTACAGAGATATGGTATCCTCACAGATACATCCAATTGATTCATTCTCCTGTTTTGTCCTTCCTATAATTGTATTATATTTGATCTGACAAAAAAAAAAAAAGTAAGACTATTATCACTGATGATTAAAGAATTGTTGCGGAAAGGAAAGCAGATCCCGCATTTAGGGTACAAATTAAAGCTTTTGGAAACCTTGATTTAAATCTTCCCCACTACAGACTTCCTGCATGCCCTGGGTAGTCCAACTGGGCCCATATTCAGAAAGGTAATTAAGTATCAAACTTTAATTAAAATCAATGGATTGGAGTTCCCAACTGTACACTGAAATCTGGGCTTCACTCTGCATACTTCAGTTCCTCATCTATAAAATCAGAACAATAGCACTTTGCTGTCTCATGGGAAAGATACAAAGATAAACACTTGAATACTCAAGTCTCCAGAGCAACAGGGACAGATGAATTCCTTAGCTAAAATGAGAACATTAACTGTCCTTTGTCTGGTAGTATTTTGCTAGATATAACCAGCATTGCTGTCTCTAACATCTTCAAGTGACACTAGTAAGTATTAAAAAATGTCTGCATCTTTAGTGGAATGACATTGTAGATGCCTAAAATTTCTTTACAGTCTGAAGGACTACAAAGTTACATGTGGACTGTTCTGGCAGAAGCAACCCTTTCCTTTACCTGACTTATTTTCATCTAATGCATACTGAGAGCACATCTTCTGCCTATAATAAAGCCTGCAACTGCAAGAGAAAGATGCTGCTTAGGGTAGCCAGTGTTTATTGTCAAACTTCTTTTTTTAATAAATTCAGAAAAATTCCCAGATGACGCATCTGCCTCTATTACTTGCACCTTGGAGCATATAATCAGCTGGGAAGGCAATGCAGATGACTGCATTTATCAGCAGTGAATACACTGATCTATCTTTTTCTGGATTAGCAGTGGGTGGTCACAAAAGCACCAAGAAGTGCCTATCTTCCGACTGACATACACAAGCTGGCATACTTTTTGTCAAAAATGTACACAGCTGCATGCACACTAAAGCCATTCCATCCATAAAGTACAATTGCCACCTGCCTGTCCTCAGAAGATGGGTAATGAGACAAGGGCCTCAACAATGGAACAAGTGTAGAGAACTCTTCATTCCTCTGTCTTTTTTTCAAAACCCTCCTGCTTTTCATAAATTCCCATCCTTGTTTTAGAAGGTCTAGTGACAATAAAAAAAGAAAACAACAAAAACAGATTTTCACTTCTCAAAAACTTTGAGTTATCAAGCAGATGAATTATACTTTTCTAGGTACTAAACAGGATGATTTAACTTGATTGTCAGTCATTCCTGGCAGGTATCTGGACAAATTGCTTAGCTTGTTTTGGTTCTAGCTCACCTTCAGGTACTCAGATCAATAAATCATCTAATAAAAAGATCACAATCCAAACAAATAATAAATTGTGTTCATTCACACACAGCATCAGTCAACAGGTTCCAATTTTAGGGGAGCTTTAACATCTTCTTTGAATCCATCTTTTCAAACTCCCTCAAACTACCACCCCAAAAATAGTATTGCTCTATTAGATACTAGCTCAAAATATCAGTCTGTACAATGTAGCAGAACACCAGACTGAATCAGTGCCTGGGTAGACAAGTACGGGGCTTTCTTGGTCATAGATAGGCATGTTAACAAACCAAGTAGAGCATCTCCTTTTTCCTCAGCACTCATAGAGACTCACGAGGAAGATACCAGTGATACTAGTAATTACTTGGCTGGTTAAACTACTTAACTATACTGCAGTGATAGGACTGACTACAGCTCTGGTGAGAAAAACTGTAAGTCAGTTGGTGCTTAGATCATCACAATTGATAAAAAGAAAAAAAGAGAACTTTTTTTTTTTTAAACTAAATATACAGTAAAGGGTGCAAACTCTGATGTCAGGAAAGCTATCTAGCCATTTGGCTGAGAAAACGAGCCCAACAGCTGCTCCCATAGACTCCTGCACAGGGACAGGTTTTGCAAGTCAACATGGTGTCAAAGATTTAACTAACACATTATCACTTGTTATTATTACTCCTCTACCAATCAAGTAAGCATCTAGCAAGAAAATGAAATGGAAATGGTCTTCAACATTTTTTTTTTTAAACATCAGATTCACTGTGTGATCACAGACAGAGAAGGCTATTTGTGTTTTAAACAAAAACTGGATTCTCACACACATACTAGCAAGTAGCAAGATACGTGTGATCCAAGAAAATTGACAAGATTATCTGTGATGATCCAGAAAATTAAGGTACATCAGCTGCTGAGTTCGCTTTAAATCTTTAGGGTTCTTCCCTGTGTCACCAATACTGCATACTTTTTTGCAGCCTTAACTCATAGCAATCAAGTCACAGTACCAGGCTAAGCTGTACCACTGTACAGTAGAGCTTCAATATCATATGCATGCAATAGAATACTTGCTGACACTGACATCGAGATTCTTTTAAGGATTTTCCTTTGCTGCAAGCTAATGTGTATGTGTGTGTGTATATATATATATATATGTATATATATATACACACACACACACACACACACACACACACACCTCTTACAATACCTTTTTAAAAATAAAGAAATAAATCTTCAGCTTTGTCATTTCTTCTTATACCATTAAAAAGTCATGTTCTATGCACACCATTGTAATATATTAATGACAGACCACTATCACACCTCAAACACACAACTGGATTTATCTAGATATTTTTCCCAGAATTGTACTGTTTGTATCTTTGATTTATCCATGAAGTGAAAACATCAGCAAAATCTGGGAATCACAGAACGTAGGAAAGCTGGTCTGCAAAGATCTGAAAGACCCGCTGTTCCAAAATATATACCTAAACAAAAATAGAGCAGTCCAGAAAAAGCATACTTCTGTCAGATTGGCAGTCTTTTTTCTTTCCTAGACTAAAGTATCAAAACACCACAAATATCTGAACACAGGAAAGAGCTCAGGAGTACTTGCATAACCTCAAAAAGGCATGGAATAAAACAGACCTTAGTATTCACAGCAAATTCATTGAGAAGTTTTGATCCCAGGTGCATAAATCAAATCCATCTTATATTTACCACAAGGAAATAAGACAAATATGCAGCAACACTCACCATCATGTACATCTCCGTGCCTAAAGCCAAGGAAACAAATCCTACATGTCAAATAAAGTTTTCTACAAGCTTTTTATGTGACAATCAAAACAGCCCACACATCACTACCAATCGAATTATGCTTGTAAATTAAAACCCACATATTTTACTGTAGAAATGTTAAAAATAATGACAACAAATTGTTAAACAAATGCAGAGTATAATTGATATATTTCCTAAGTAATTTAAATGAATTTACCTGTAAAGTAAGCGTTGGCAGGGAGACTCGAACTAGCAAATCTGTAATAACCATTTCCTGGGAAACGGACTCCTTTTGCTACTTCTGTATTCCACGTAGCTAAAGATGAATCCATCCTTTCCACCTGGTAGGTGGGAGAAGGTCCATTAAGTTCTTCAGGTTCATTCCAGCTTATCTTTACCACTGAGCTGTTTATTCCTTCAACATGAGGGGCACCAAATTTTCTTGGAGCTGGGGATTAAAATACATAGATACGTATATTTAGGAATTATAGGAAAAATAGTTTCTTATACATAACAGTTTTCCAAAATCATCCAGCTGCATTTTCTAGTCCACTTAAGAACAGATATCCAAAGAAACTTCATTAGAAAAAAAGAATTCTTAGTTTTTAAAAGAACTTGCTTTCAGCTTTCTTGTGCTTCAGGCTTTGGACAATTTCTGTATTTCCCACTGATGAGTCTCTTAAGTCATAGTCAATAGAAAGCACCTATCTGTATGATTTTCAGTGTTGGAATTGAACGAGAGATCAAAGGAAAATCTGAATGATTGAGCCTTGCTACATCTCAGCAGCACGGTGTATAGAATATAACAACACAAATCTTTTATCACTAGATAAACTTACTCTAGTCAACAGGATCAGAACAGCTATGTAAACTGAATAACGAAGGCCTACAAGATCTTTTTTCTTTATAGCACATGCACAACCTAATACGAAACTAACATATGTTCAGAAAATTATTTAGTTCAAGAAAATGCTTGTCTCTAGACTTCTTTCCACCATCACTGGTGTGCAGTAAGACTCCATGCAAGACTATTTCTTTGAGGCTATCAGTATATGCAACTTCATAGTATTACAATGGTCCTCCTACCAATAAAACCAATATGCTGATTCTATTATACAACTTGATAGACTTTGTCACTCTTTAGCCGAATTATGAACAGAATATATCTTTTTATTTCTTTTAAATACTGTACAGTAAGCCACTGGAGGGCAGCAAGATCTGTTTGCTTAATGGCATAATGGCCACACAGGTGGAAAGGAATGGTCCAGCAATGAAAAGTAAAAGATGTCATCTGAAGAAGGAGTACAAGAATATTTTGTTACCTATAGAACTTCTACCTATCTTATCTTTCCTTTTTTTCCTCCTCTTCTTTCCTTGAAAAGAAAGGATTTAGACATAGAAAACTTCATTTGTAAGCAAGAAGTGAAATACAATGACAACTTGTAAAAATTATTTGTTCCCATAATGACATAGTAACGAGCAATAAACGCCTCTCAAGAACAATAAAATCTGAATTAAAATATGGGTCTTCGAAATCTGACATTACTTCACAGCACAGCATTGTATATTGTGAGATCTTTAAAAAAAAAAGAAATTGCTTCATTTACAAGAAATTAATAACATCCTTTTAAACATTAGTGCATTTCCAGAATCATTTACATATTTTTCATTTTTTCTATTTGCCTGTAGCATGTTGCTATCATTTTTCTTTCTTTCCCCTCCCTTCCCCCAGCTTGATAAATATTCTTCTTGGAGAAAGCAGTGAGTGGGGGAACTGGGAAGCTGCCAGTGACACTATGTGCTGTAAATTCCTGCTTAGGCATCATTTATGACTTCACAATCTAATTAGGATCTCATGCTATGTTAGAAATTTACAATGTCAAAATTGAAGTAATGCAGCGTGAGGTCATAAGCTTTCCTGCATAAGTAGGGCACAGCGCTAATGAATTGTGGTATTAATGCACAAGTTTAAATAGAAAACATGCCTTAACAATCAAAACTTCACCTTCGGAAGGATCTGGTGTACGTCAGCATTTTAAGTGCGAACATAAGAGGTTGAGCCCTTCAGTTTGGCTTCATGATGGTAAAACGGAAATGATAAAATTCATTATTTCTAAAACACATACAGCTAACACTCATGACAATAACTGGATCTTCCTTTAAAGCCTAGTATTAATAAATGGCAGATAGTTGGACCATAATTACGGCATCTCTGGTACCCAAACCTGAAGCTTTTATAGGGCTTATGCAATTAACTACTTAAATGCATCGTAACACTTGCTTCTCTGACAGGGAAGTATTGATTTTTTAATCATTTTCAAGTCTCCTCCAGCACAAATAAATGTACTACAGTTACAGTTAATGCACTGTGTACACGCATTAAACATTGGCATGACACAATTTATTATTTTGTGATATATGGAATAGAAGACTACCCTTTTAGAAAGTAACATTCACACTGTAACGTTAGTATTTAAACTAGAGCTCATTAATGCTTGAAAATTCTTGTGCATCAAGACAATGGAAGACTAAGCACAAAACGTTACATCAGTTAAAAAAGGAAAACCTGGGAAAAAAAAACAAAACTCTTTACAGGCACAGACAGTACTGAGAATAAATCTGTAACACTAGTCCAGCATGGTACTAAACACTGAAATTAAAAATATTCAAGATTAAAAGATGCACTATATATTTTCCTAAAGGTGTCACTGTGGTACCTGTAGCTACTTTCTGAAAGATGAATCGACTACAGTTTTACCTACTTAATTTTTTTTTAGTCACGTTCTGTTAAGACACATCTGTCAAAATAATGAGGGCACTACATTTTAGTGGATTCAAAGTCACATTTTGTGTATTTTAATTATGTAGTTTTAATGTCTTGCTATATAATACATATTTAATATATTATAAAGCTAAAACAGTATTTAAAAGTCTATGATTGCTGCACGCCACTGTGTAGCACAGGGCACAGAAAAGACCAATAAAGACAGATGGTCCATACAGCTTACGTTGAAGTCATATATCTAAATATAGATGTTGCGACACAGGTCATTACAAATAAGCCTTTCCCATGTGTGCATGCACACACATGTACACAAAAATGAAGTTGGTAAGTAAAGAGCAGTTAATTTTGTTTTGTTTGAAATAATATCATTTTAGTTTTAGACTCCAAGACAGATGCCAGCATTTCACTCTGAACAGATGGTAATTCCATCTAATAGTGCATCTCTGTATTAGTAAGGTCTGTTGTGTATACAAACAGTAATAAACACTAGGTAAGGATCAAAATAAATTTTAATTGTTGACATTAAATTCTGGCAGACGCGGTTCTAAGGATACAATACTCTTTTCTCAAGTCTGTCAGGTTTACTAATACAACTGCTAAAGCTTTCCCTTTCTCTGCCAGATTCTTATCCCAGAAATAACATATTTACAGCATGACTAAATTTAATAGGTTTACGTATGTTTGAATAACTACTACTCAGCATACTGTAGGTAGGTATTTGAGGATCTTTCCACAGAACTCTTCAATTAGCCATTTTGAATCATTCACAATGGTAACAATACCAACAAGAATGCGATTTTTAATAATCTTTTATTTGCATTCGGAATGCAAACACACACAAATTGAAACAGAAATTCAAGGACTAAAGCATCAAGTCTGATTTTTATCATCTTGGAGTTTTCCTTGCAGGTGAAATTACCTGCCTAGCTAATGGTCATCCATTTCATTTTCGCTACAGTTCAGAGGACCCTGAGATAGCCATAACATTTCTGACATGATCTTTTATTTCCCTGCTCTTCACAATAGCACCAGCCATTCAAACAGTAATAGTAAAAAAAATAATACTTATACCTATGGACAATATTTTAATTTTTCTAGAAAATTCTTTAGAGTCTGTTCTGGAATTCTCCCCAAAACAAAAAACCTTACACCCCTAACATCATCAAAAGAAAGTTTAATAACATGGCTGTGCTACAGTCATATTTCTTTAAAAATAGATGTACTACACAGTATTTTTAAAAAATCGTGAAAAATATATTGCTTCCACCATATGGGACAACCAACGACTCACCAACCGATTTAAGATGCAGCATATTGAGCTGACCATATGTTACAGTGCTGTTGAATGGCTGAGTGATTCATGCCCGTCACATTCTAGTATATCAATTAAAGCTCCTTGAAGTCTGCATGATTTGTGTCTCTGTTATTAAACCCTGCTAATTCATCCCACTTACACATCTGTTATAAATCTCTAGGAGTGCTGCATGATTCATGGCAATCTGTGAGCATGGTACAGCAAATTCTTCTCCTTGTAATTAACAGTAAATTGTTTTACTGCCATGCAATGAATTTTTCAGTTATATTGCAAATGAACTCCTAAATGCACGGTTCTTTCCTAAGAACTGACTTATATCATTAGGCAATTAAAAAGTATTGCTTTGAACCAAAAGCTTTTAATCAAGAGAAGTACAACTTAAACATAGCTTAAAACCTTACGAATTTGACATAGAGGGAAAAGAACAAACTGAGCTATTTTTGAAGTATGTGTTAGAAGGGGAGGAGAGACAAATAACTTTTCAGTCCCTGCTATTTTCCTGAAACTCAGAGTATTTTAACTACAGCTTGCACACTTGGCAAGACAACTTCGAGCAGACACTGTTTATCTCAGAAGTTACCTAAGTCATCTGTCATTACCAAATTTCTCAGATTACTTTACACTTTCCTAATTGTAAAACAGTGTCTTTATTCTTGAAATAAATAATTGGATAATTAGCCAGGCTGAATCATCAGAGGATTCCAATGCTGTTCAAGTGTACTTGTCAAAGGTGAAGCAAATTCATTCCAGCTTTGCCTCTGCAGCTTTCTGAAGAGGCTTTGATTTTTTTTCCCCGTTACATTCTTGGCAGCAGCCTCAAATTCATGAGTCCATACATCAAGTCAGTAGTTTAACAACAAATGAAATTAAATTCAAAGAAGGGAAACTAATTGAAGGACAGCAACAAAAGTGTTTGGTAATGTGCTTTTTAATATGGCATGCCACATTTGCATGATAATTTTTCCTTTTTAGCATGGAGCAGAAAGTGACTAGCTTAATGAGGGATTATTCAAGACAGGAATGAACAAAATGCATTCATAACTAAGAACAAAGATTGTATTATGAAACGGAAACAGGCAACTGCCGGGAAGTAACTGGATGATTGGTTTATGCATTATGAATAAAAACGTAGAAAAATATTTATATTAGTATTCACTAATGACTATATATACAAGATTGTTGTAATTAAAATTATAAATTAACATATTAAGAGTGCTTGTTTAATCACTTTGGGTCCTATTCACAATGAAGAGACTTATGTACATGCATGCAAAACAATCTGTGTTTTCAGGCCAGCAGCAAATGGACCTCACATTTCTCTTCTGCAACAAAGGAAAATATACATTACTAATTGCCTGTTTAATGTGCATTTGTGATTTTAAAATTGAGGCATAGCATTTTGTAGACAGGTAGTCTATAACAGGCATAAACAAATGCTATATTGTCATGACAATGGGTTAAGGCTTTTGAAACGGGCTTGCCCTGGATCTTATTCATGAATGGGAAAAAATGGACAAATTACTCATATTAAAAGGGTAATCAAAAAGAAAATGACATCAAGGAGTGCAAGACAGCCCAGAAAGCCCATCAGCATCATTACCCCAGTAAACCCAGAGGCAACTCCAAAGACACCAATACAACTGCTTGAGAAGTCTGCCAAGAAGCCAGATGCGGCTGGTGCTGGAAAAATATCTTCTACAAATTAGTTTCTGAATCCTATAATTGCCATCAAAAGCAAAAGATCACTAATACAATGTGCTGGGGTAAATGGCAGCAATCACAAAGCCATACTTTGGTGTCTCTTAAAAAAAAAAAAAAAAAAAAAGGCTTTTTAAATGAAGTTGAAAAAAAATGAAGAAGGGCAAAGGAAAGACAAACTTAATTACAAGAAATAAGCTCAGTCACACAGTAGTTAATGAAACATAGCTGTATAGATTGTGTAAGGCACACTTTGACAGATATAGAGAAGGGTAGGATAAGCAGTAGTACTGGTCCAAGCACTTGCATGGCTAATTCCATCCTGCTGAAATGTTCTAAATTAATGGGAATAAGAAAGTGTTTATCCATCTGGCTGAAAAATTCAGAAAACTTGCGTCTTTTGTCATGGTAAATGCTACAAAGACTAATGCAAATAACTTTATGCAAACACATCATCAAAAAATCATTTCTAAGGGAACATGTCTTTCACCGCTACCAGTAGGTATAGTTTTATTGATTTTGAGGTACCAGCTTAGAATCTTCAAAACTATGGAATATGCATCTTAGATTAATACTAAGTCTGATCAAGAATTTATAAGTATGATTTGAGACCTGTAAAGCCAATTATACACGTATTCGTGACTGAACATGCCGAAAAGACGTTCTGTTATTGTCCTGTCAACTTCTCTTTGTGTAGCCAGGATGGGTTAATTCCCTTCTTCATTATCATGACATACTTAGATTTTTCATCCTATACTGCACTACCTTGAAACACTGATCTACCAATGCTTCTTACCATCTTAGGAGCCTGTCATGAACCAGGCATTTCTGTGCAAATTCTTTTATTGATCATACTTCCTTCCTATTTATACACTTCCTTCCTATTTATTTTCCTGGTTCCATTTGCGTTTGTGAAATCTTCCATCCAGCTTTATTATAAAATAACTTAATTACTACAAATTCTATTTTGTTTACTTAACTCTCCCCCTCTCCTCATATTCTTCTAGGTCAAATGTCATCTTTTACAACCACTTACAAATGATCATGACTGTACGTACTGGTAAAAGGGAAATTTTTTGTCAATCTGACAGACAAGCACGAATGGCTGATTTTCACTTTCTTTTTCACTCTCCTCCAGCTAAGCTACTCATGAAATATCTCTGGTACAGACACCTATACTGAACCACGTTAGAAAGAAGGGATCTGCCTGTTAAAATAATTCAGAAGCAAATAATCAATTTAAGTTTACCCCAAAAGACTTCTCTCGAAAATATCAGCATACTGTTACTGCTGCTCCTGTAATATGCAGAAATCTCTTTTTTTATATTTTACATTCTATCTCAAAATCTTATTATACTTCCTCAGCCTTTTTTCCAGCAATTTAATGGCATTGTTTCTGTCTGTATATTTGCTGTATTACACCATATAAAAAGCATGTTGCCAGAGAAATTATCCTAACAAACAAACAAAGGTTTAAATTAACTTGAGATTTCTAGGCACTGGCAATTCTCAAAGCAACTCCCTTGTTTACCTCAGGTGGCATGCCAAAATTATAGCCATCACGGGACCCATTAATATAAATGCTCCATATGATAAATTCCCTAAATGGAAGGGTTAGAAATGATTTTCCATTTTCCTCCTCAAGATCAGAGGTGAAGAACTAATATAATTTGGTATAAGCTCCAGCCCAACTTGGAGCACAGTTCCAAGCTCCTGGACTATTATGGTGTGAGGGAACCATTATGCTGGAGCACATTTCAGTTGAGACTTCCTCCAAAATCCTCCTGTGCCAGGGCATGGAGGCTAAGTGGCACACAGCCAGGGAGATGGTCATCATGCCAGGGAGACATTTCTTCATGAAGAAGAGCTTCTCAACATCCCTAGAAAGGCAATTTTAATTTCATTTTGCACTGTTCAGCAACATAAAAGGCTATTAATGGACTAAGATTTGATTTTTTTTTTTTTTTTTTTTTTTTTTTTTTTTTACAAATAACGGGACTGGCTTTTCTTAATCATTTTCCAAGTTCAAACATCCTTTAATCAAATATCATCACAAAAGTATTTTTAATTTTCTGTGAAACTACAGATTTCCAATACTTCCCAAAATTGAACTTGTACACAAAACTGGAGGTTGTTAAATAAATGAAATGAAAAACATGAACAAAAGATAAAATGCAACATAAAATTTAAATGTTTTACTCTTTAAGTTTGTCAGAATTTAAGACACTGCATTAATAAGCTTTAAAAACAAAAAGGAAACCCATAAAGGAGTTTGCTTTCAAAGCCTACCATAGCAAGCAAGAAATGCTACACTGCAAAACAGCTAACAAATTAGGATGCGTTTGTTATTCTATTCTGTATTCTTCTGTCTTATTTAATGTGAAAGGTCACTAATAATTAACAACACCATGGAGGAGGCAGTCATAAACAAGCTGTCAAGCATAACTAAGCTATCGTTTCTGATTCTTTCTATAAAGGTATAAATGCAAAGTTGGATCATTTGTAGTAATAAGGTGTGCCATTTAGGTCACACCTTTGTTTCCATGATTATCAACTTAGACTGGACCTCTGTTCCTTACATGGCTATGTGCTCTGAAATAAAGTCATACAAGACACTGTAGCTGACCAGCTTGAAACTTTGTGAAGCCTTTGAGGAAACAAATCTTCATGTTAACATTTCAGGAAGAGAGAAGACTGACAAAGCAATCTTTGCTCTCAGACACAAAAAGATATATGATGAATCAAGGAACACAACAGGAGGCGTCTTCCCCTTGAAAACAAAAGGAAAGGCAGTTAAACTGAGTAAGACTGTGGACATAGAGGACGTCATATCTCAGTAGCCTACATTCCCCTTCATTTCATGTATATAAACACCTAGATATTTACTGTTTCTGAGCTACTCATTTCCTGTCTGGAAGGTCCATTGATTATACAGAGGACCTTTGATAGAATTCAGAAAACCTCAATACAGTCCATGGAGCCTATGAAAACATTCTGCACATCAGAAATTTTCAGATTTTTTCTTACAGGTGTCATGGTTTTATGGGCTTTTTTTTTTTGTTTTTCAGTATTCTGCATCAAAACATCATATAGTGTGTTGGGAGTTAAAGTGTTAATGCTCCAATTCCAGGTACCTATCCCTACACATCACGGAAGTCATCGGATCTGGCCCTTCTGGGTGGGGCGGTCTCTTACTGCCTGGCAGTGGGTGCTGGAGGGCTTTCCTAGCCGTTCCAAGGTTCAGGTTTGACTCGGTCTCAGGAATTCTCTCTCCTATCTTTGATTTATTTGATTTATTAGCCGTGATCTAAACTAGATTGTATTATATTGTGTTATCTTGCATTCCAGTATCATAGTAAAACAAGTTTTCCTCCATAGATTGTTGCCACTGGGTTTTTTCCTCCCTTCCTTCCTTCCCATTTTGTGGGGTGGGGCGGGAGGACAGGAGCCTACTGCTCCCCTGTCATGGGCGTAAATTGATCTAGTTAATTCCATGACAACAGGAAACCAAATTTAATAAGACAAACAATTTCAAAGATCATAATCACAACCACCATATGACAGCTACACTAAATGCTACACTAAATGCTAAACTGCAAATGGTAATATTGTGAAAATAATTCGTGCGTTTTAAATGCCTATACAAAAAAGAAACCGTAATGTTAAGCAGTCAGCAGGTAGGTTACCAGCATGACCTAACAACTTTTCTAACAACTTTTCTCTCAAAAACTTCTTGATCCTTGGACACAAATGTCAACCTCTTCCTCAAAGTAAATGCAAGCTTCCTTCCTCTCTGTTCTGTATGAATCCTTATTTTATTCTGAATTTGCAGGAAGTTAGTACACTAGAAATTCCCTGATGTGGCTGAAATTAGTTCAGAGACTGAAATTTTTTTTAGGTTGCACAGCCAGACATATGCAGCTTATTAACTATCACTTCTTTAGGGAAGAATATACATATCTGCAAGATATCTTAAATTTCAGGAGTTAAATAAGTATTTTGAAAACAGCAGACCTCTAATTTTGACATACAGATATGGTATGTAGCTATGTTAGTCATGCACAAAATTGTACAACTCATTCTTTGTGGATTAAGCAAGGCACCACATAGTACACATTTTGCATGCCTTGTTATGCAAATGAGACAGATTAAAAAATACAGCATCAGAAATGAATGAGCTCCACAACATGTACAGTTACAGCTTAATAAAAAAGGTTAACATATATATCCATATATATATATATATAATATATATATAACTTGCAGTTGAGAGAGTAGTACACATACCCTATTGCCATAGTGTACCTCAAATGTTTGTTGGAAATACTTTTTTTTAATCTGTCAAGATAAACAAATAATAATAAAGAAAGTCACTATGTGTTAATACAACATCTATTCCTGTCACTCTGCATCAGATTATGATTATTTAAATGTCACTAAGAAATTGCATGTCAGATTTGCACTTAGATATCATTTCCTTACCAGCCGCCAAAGTTTGCCCCATTCCTGGCTCACTGGTAACACAACCAATTTGATTGCAGAGTGTAATAGTGAAGTTGTACGTCCTGTAAGGTTTTAATCCTGTTGCTATATAGGAAAGTTCATGAGCCTCAGCTATGTGTAAAACCTGCCAAGCAAAGAAATTAGAAGGTAACAACTGGTTAACAATATTAAAGAATAGGAAGGGAAATAAGATATTTGTCTCTGAATTTTCAGATTCCTTCGTGTGTATACAGAAAAGCTTGCAGAGACCAATTGAGGAAAAGGATTATTTTGGAAAATCTTAACAAGCTGGGATTTAAACAATAATACTTCCCATCACACTGTTTTATGAGGTGATAAGACAGGTCCTGAGTGGATAAATGAGGAAACAAAGTTATTGCCTCATAAAACTGTGTGATGGTGCAGTTATCACTACAAACTGTACAGCTACAATAATCCTGGTGGCGAGGATGACACTATGAAGTGGCAAAACAAGCACAGAATGACGTAGTTAGGAGGCATTGAGAGGAATGCCTACAAACCTTTGAATTTGTTTCATTTGAATTATTTCAAGTTATTAGTTATAGGGAAATTACATAAGATGTTATATGTTGGATAACTTCTTTATCAGATGATCATTTACATGAAAAATCTTGCTAGCCTGAGATCAGAAGCAATTATCTACTGTGTCGACAGCTATAAAAGTAAGGTAAAATAACGTAATCCCCATTTTATAGACAAACAAGTTGAGGCCAATCTGTGGTAACACTGAAAGCTGAAATTCAGTTCTGAGCTAGGAAGTACAATATTAGAGCATCAGTTCCACTCCTACATTCTCATCATATAAGATGTTTCCTTGCTCAATCCTCAGCTTTTAGCTTACTATTACTGCTGTGGTATTTGTTTTCCAAATCCAGTCATTCAAAAATAGTATCATTTTAAAACCATTTGTTCAACTATTATAAATTTGTTTCTCTGCTATTGTAGGTTTCCCCAAAGATTTTTCCCCTTTTTTATGCAGAGACCCAGAAAGTTTTCTTTTTAATAGTAAGAATGGTCTCCTCAAAACGACATGTCTTTAAGCATTTTAGCAAATGTAGCAATATAAAAAAGTCAGACTTTGCAAAGATCTAGATGAATGTTGCTCAGACTGATCCCTCATAATTTTGAATCTCAATCACTAGTGAAAACAAATCATCTCAGGAATGTAACTTTAAACCCAGGAGTAACGTATAACATTACAAAGCAGTCAAGATAAATTGAGAGATGAAAAACTTGCATCAATGTATATATCTAAAATCAGGAAAATAAGTCAGGAAAACACCAAGGAAGATGTCAAACTTCATCATTTCTCTTGTTAGAATGTACTAAAAAACTTACTGTAAAACCATACCTGGGAAAATGTTGGCAAGAACCTTTGTTCAGTCATCAGACTGATGCTGTATCCCATCACTTCTCCTCTTGATAAATTATCTTCAGGTTTTTTCCACGATACATTGAGGGAATATGGGGAAAGAGGGAATACTGATGGAGATGGCATGAACACTGGGGCTGAAATGAAATACAATAACATCTATAAAATAATGCAAATTGTAATGCAACACTTCACACAGTATTTGTAAAACATCATTTCAGGCAGTCTTTTTCAATCAAATCCCTTTTTAACCACATTTTCGAGTCTAACTGGAATTTTCTTATTATTTTAATAGACATTAGAAGTACATAATTCCCCTCTTTTCCACTCTGGCCACAGATGCAGAAGAAAACTGCCTACATCTTCAAAGAAACACTAATAGACACAAGTCCGAAACCCTTCAGCAGGAATGTAAGTACATAGAGATGAAAAAGTCTTGAACAAAAAACTTCATGCAACCTGGGAAAAAACTGATAAAAGCAAAAAGTGTTCAATACTTCAGCATCTTAAAAGCTATTTTGTTTGCTAGGCCAGTTTGAAATTAACATGTCTCTCACTTCCTACAAAACAGTTCCCTTGTCTTCCATAGCTGAATCTGTAAAAGGATTGTTTGCAGTACAGTTAAATCCCCACCTGATTACTTTGTAATAATAGGATACCAACTCGCAGCGCTTCTGTTATGTACAAACAACCACACTAATGGACCCCTTCCCAAACACAATTTAACACTTTTATAACATATAGTATTTAAGAACAGATAAGCACAAAGATTCATTCCAAAAGGGGAATTAGTTTATCTTCTTCAAGAGCAAATGACCGAGGACATGATTTTCACACTTTTGGCAAACAAAAGCAACAATCATGTAATGGAGATATTTAATTGCAAAACAGAGGCCGTATCAGACTAAAAAAGTTAGATTTCTGATTCTAAACTGAAATAAGTAGCTGTTATTTCAGAATAATAATTGAAATGGTAAACTATTTTGAAAATTTGATAAAAAGAGTTAAGATAAGAATTGTTGTAAAATGATTCTCAAAATTTCTCAAAAATAAATAGTTCATGTTACAGTAGTCGGTCTCCATACAGGCTTATGAAAAGTGTCAAGTATACTCCTGAAAAAGTTGCTGTTTCAAGTTCTTCAAAAAACCTGTTTACTAAATTATCAAATCCTCCTTTCAGGAAAACAAGCTGAAGATGCTTCTTGGACAACATTCCTGATTCATAACAACTGTTAATACATTAGAAACAGATTGATTCTGTCACAGATGCCTTTTTCCTCTTACAGTCATACAAAAAAAACCTGGGAAAACAGCAAAGATCTCAGACACTGCTTGGTAGATTTTGCATCTTGTGGTCTTGAAATTTTCAAGTGATGTTTTTAAGAACATAATTTTATGTTGTTTTTTGCTAAGCATGCTGGGTTATGAGATAAATTGACTTTTAACTTGCTTAAAAAGTTTTCTCAATTTTAATCATTCCTGAACACATTTTGATGAAAACAAGCACCAGACTTTACAGATATATTCAAATGTATCTTTTCCTTTACATTTTAATGAAAAAACTTAAACCAATACTTACCAGCTTCTGCTGTTCGTCCTGATATCCAATCTGAAGATATGCTACCTGCCATGTTTACTGCTAACACATAAAATTCATACTCTGTGAATGGCTCAAGGTCAGAAACTGTGGTACTGGTCTGCGGTGGAGCTAAGGCATTTTCATTAGCAGACTCCAGAACTGGTTGAGGGCTGAGCCATCCACTGCTTTGGAAAACACGAATTTCAGGAGGAGGTTCGTTATCAAATGGTTTTAATTTTTTTCTCATATAAAGTTCATATCTTATAATTATACCTAGGAAAGAAAAGGAAAGAAAAAAGTCATCACAGAATGGCCTGGGTTGAAAAGGACCTCAAAGATCATCTAGTTTCAACCCCCTCTGCCATGGGCAGGGTCACCAACCACTAGACCAGGCTGTTCAGAGCCACATCCAGCCTAGCCTTAAATGCCTCCAGGGATGAGGCATCCACAACCTCCCTGGACAGCCTGTTCCGGTGTGTCACCACCCTATGAGCAAAAAACCTTCTCCTAACATCTAACCTAAACCTCCCTTGTCTTAGTTTAAAACTATGCCCCCTTGTCCTATCACTATCAATCAGTGTAAACAGTTATTCCCCCACCTGTTTATGAATAAAGTAACAGGAAAAAAATTGCATTTAATCTGTTTCTGCAGTGCTATTAAAAGAACAACACTGGTACATTTAAAGTCCTAATAATTAAAGAGTTAATATCATAAAACTTACAGCATAAAATGTCTTACAGAATAAATCACACACATAAACCTCTGTAATTTATCAGCCAAACACTTACTTTAGCATTTCTTGCATTAAGCTAATATCTCCTTCATACAATTTGGGCATTTGATAATAAACACCTGAATTAAGAGAACATTTTTATTTTTTTTATATAACAAATAAGAATTTTGAGTGAAAATTAAATGCTAATCTTTCAGAATCAACTACTGAATAGGGTGGTACATGTGGGAGATTTCCATCAGAGTAAACAGTTTACTCATTTGGAAAGAATCTCACTCCTTTGGAAAAAAAAACTTCTTCATTGTGCTGTGAAGAGATACGTGACCTCAGGTGGATCTAGGAAGCAGCCTAGCTCCAACAAGAACGCAGGGGGTTGACTAGAGATTTTAAAAATAGGAGACATAATGAAGTCAGGAGGTAGATAATTTCTGTAATATATTCATACATTAAATCTGAGAAGTGGTTTAGGAGAAAAAAACTTCTCCCTTGCCTTTTACAAAGCCCCACAAATCTAACCTAAAATTCAAAAGAGATGTAAAAGAATTGCTTAAAACTTCCTCTGCAGGCCACTGTGCACAAATAAAGGCTGTGAAGAAAAGATCTCTCATAATTTATATTAAGACAAGTATTCACAGCAATTTTCAAGACCCATATAGTAAGAATAATCTCTCTAAATACTTAGAAGCATTCTTACTCAGGTATTCTCCCTATCTAACCTGTTAATAGTCAGCAAGTAAGATATTTGAAGAGCTCCCAATACAGCTCAGTGAATAAAGAAATATATTCATTTTGTGAAGATACAAAAAGATTTGTTTTAGCATGTATAAATATCCGTGCCTGTAAATGCAAGTTCAAAGCTCAACTGCACATATATTGAAAGATAAAGTGTTTACTAGTAAAATCTGTGGCATCACAAAAGTATCCTACAACATCTGTGTTCTCAGATTCAAAAACCTAAAATATTATTAGGCAAGTTAGACCTGCAACTCTTGGCAATGGCTTAATCCCTAACAAAGTTACATTGGTAATAGAATTAGTTACTACACATGACGGATGGTTTTAAAGCAGACTTCTCTGTTAATCCTTAGATTTCTTTTTCATAACTATTGCCTGCTTATTTATGCTTTATATGGCAACACTGTCACATCTGTCTGAACCCAGCAATCTGGCAAATTAGGAAAAAATTAATTTTACTGTAGATGTTTAACTATGTGATTTTTCGTTGCAGCAGATGCCACTAAGGGCTAAATCCTGGATCCAATACATTTAGTTGGAGCTTTGGACTCCAAAATAAAAATAAAAATAAAAAGAGACTCCAAAAATACATTTAGTGGCATCAGACAGGCAAATTCAGACGATGCTTTACTTTATTCTAAGTTTACATCACACAGATTAGAATAGTCTAACCTGATCTGCAAACATACTTGTTCTTCTTTGCAAAATCTTTGATTCACGAAAATAAATATATGTCCTACCATTTGGCTTCTCAGGTGCTGACCATTCCACAGACAGTTCTGTAGAGCTGATGTTTCCTATCACCGGTGGTTGCAGACCTTCTGGAGGAGCCTGTGCAGTAATTACTGTCACTGGCTGGCTCTTTAAGCAACCTCCACTAGTACAAGCTTGTACAGAAAAAACATACTTTGTAAATGGCATGAGATTCCAAATAATTGCTGAAGTTTCTAAGCCTTCATACTGGCCACAAGGCTGAAGATCAACCAAGACAGTACATGTCAAAATGTATTTCTCTATGGGCCCAGAATCATTTGAGGGGGTTGTCCAGTAAAGCAAAGCAGAGTGGTGACTAACAGGAAAGATGGGATTTAAATGCAAGCTTCCCGTAGGTGTCCCAGACTTTGTTCTGTATGTCACCGAGGCACTTCTAGTAAAACCGTGTATATTGCTGGCTTGGACATAGTAGGAATAGAAGGTATATGGAGATAAAGCAGTATCGATGAAGGTATGAATACCTAAAACAAACAGGCGAGAAGAAAATTTTCAGTCTAGTGCATTGAAAAATAAATCTTTCTTTGCATACTTATAGTCTCTCCAGCAAGTTCAAGGTGTAAGATATTTCTGCACGTTTGCATGCTCTGCTTGAGATCACTATGATTGTTGTAACTTCTCAACTTCCAGTTTTAATATTCCACTGCACATAGGCATCACTAGAGAAATAATATTTCTGCAGAATTTCTCCTAGTTCCTGCTTTAATCATGAACACAATTAACGCAATTATCTTAGTAATTGTTTGCTTGGGAATAATCCTTAAAAATATAAATCAGCACTAATGTTAATGGAGCTGATACTGAAACAGAATACAAAAACATTAGGTGAATTTTTACACTTTTGTTTTTTATTTATTTTACAGTGTAAGACAAAATCTTTCACCTTTCTCTGTCTTCACTTCCTCACTTCAAAAATAGTGCTTAACATTTCCTTTGTAAAGCACTTGATCTCAGATAAAAAATGAAACAGAAGTGCAAATAATTATTTAAAAGGTATAATCTGAAGTCTGTATTTACCTTCCTCACTGTCCATTACTCTAGAAAAGCTTTATAGCAGCCATGACCATGAATATCTCCTGAGAAGCCACAGAAGCAGTTATGCATCTTGGTCTATGCCCAGCCATAGCATGATATAAATTTCTATGTGATTAATACCATCCATGGTTTTCTTCAATAAATAGTAAACAGTGAGCAATTGACTACATGCTAGAGCATGAATGCTCTTAAACTTCTTCAAAGCAACTGGAGCGGACACAGCTATTCTAAGTCCTCTCTGTAGATCTGCACTGGCAAGACAGTCCTGGGTACAACTTCATAACAACACAAATTATTTTCTGATTGTTAACTATTCAAACCATAGGACAAAAGCAGCAGTGTCAGCCCACTAATTGCTCACAGTGCTTCAGCAGTACAGTGATCACAAAACTTATCACTGGAGTTCAGCAGTAAAGGGATCAGGAAATCTCTGATACTTTAGGCAAGTTTCCAAAATGGCCCCAACAGCAGCAGTGGTGGTTACTGTGATATCCATGTGCACTGCAAGACTTTGGATTGAAACTGGCAAGATTTTTCAGTACTGATCAGCAACAAATCACTATCTGGTAAACTTTATTTCAACAGGAGTACAGGCTAGATAAAAAAAATAAAAATTGAAGGTTCAATATTTCTTGGGCAAACAACCTGCCATCTACGGAGCAACATTTTTAAGTAATTAGGATCACTGTGATTTGGAGTTAGAATCAGAAGTAACTTTGCTTTTCAGCCACATTTTAGAGGAAGAATTTCACATTATCCTCAAGACAGATTGATATATACTAAGCCTGTGATTTCTGAGAGAAGTTCACAAAACATTGTTTTTATTGGTCATTCTGCAATACTATCAACATTATCTCGAGGCTAATTTGGAAAATCAAGAGTAATCTCCTATATTGAGTTCAATGTTTCTATAAAACTCTCCTTTGGTTATAAGATGTTTGTCCAGATGCACTCACAGGGCATTTCATATGCATTACAAATCCTAAGCTACATTGAGAAATAAGTTAAAAAAAAAAAAAAAAAGCAATCTCAAAAGTTCTGATGACATTAACAAAATATTTTATGGTATTCAAATACCAGCAGATGAATTTATATCACTAATAAGATGGATTCCCAGAAAATGTAAAAAAAAAAATTCCTTTTAAATCAAATCACTGTTTTCACAAATTAAAAATTTTGTTACACAGAAACATGTTCATCTAATTCATTATCCACCTAACCATATTCAGAATTTTTTACTTTTGATAAAGTATGTAAGTGCAGTTATGAATTAACATCATCAACAATGTACTCTGAGTTTCAAGTACGTTACAGAGCAGAGACTTATGACAGCAAAATATAATCTTGAAATGACTTCCTACTTTTACTCGATTTATATTAAAGGAGTTGACATATTTTCTATTAGCACTACAAACTTTTTGTAATGATTCTTTCTATCCTGTCACTTGATCCCATGCATGCATTTCACATCTTTCTTCACAGCATTATACTACAGAGTATCCAAAATCAAGCATAAGCCACACACAGTAATCAATCGTAACAAAACAGAATGAACCAGAACATAAAACAAACAGACAGAAGAAGACATTTTGTAAGCTAAACAATTTGTCCTTCCACTGGAAAAAAAAAAACAAAAACCAAAAAACTACTTTTCCCTTTTATGACAGGCTAAGTATCAATAATAAGAAAAACTCAACTTCTTTAAAGCACTAATGCTCCTGGAAGGAAAAATGCAACAAAGGAGCTGCAAACTGGGAAATCAAAGTCTAGCTATATTAAAACACACCTGTCCTTCTAAAAAGCACTTGTATACAGTATTACATAAAAACAGGATCCAAATCCACCTCCTTTTCTTTGATAAGAGGATCAATACTAGCACAAAATGGCCTTTCCAGTTATGACAGAGTGCCAAATCCTCGAGGATTGCCTTCTGAGGATCTCTTTGCAAGCCTCAACATGAGAGAAGTGGTGCTGCAAAAGGCAAATCAGGAGCTACGCTGATAGCTCAACAAAAGGTGCTAAAAGTTAGACCTCAAAAAGCTTTCCTAACCTGTTAACAGTTTAAAAACAGGAGGATGAAAAAATAAGAGTTTAGGCATTTTATGGGCACTTTCATTCACTCTAATTCTTTATTCAGAATTTTAGCAGTGCCTCTCTTAGATTTTGGAGCCTACGTGCTCTTGCACAGAATGCTTTTAGTAAGTTTGTTCATTTAGATTGAAAAGTAAAAAAAATAAAATTATCATCTGTTTTGTGTGACTCACTTTGCTGATTTTAGACCAGAGTGCTTGTTTCTCTCAAGGAAAAATAATAACAACCAATTAAAGAAAGACAGAGTAATGTATTCAAAACCAAAAAGAATGGCGATGACAAAGCAGGAACAAGAAAATTTATACATACATTTAAAGCAATACATGTGTACACACAAAAACTTACTATAAGGGTAGTAGTCTTCAGCTGTATAAATTTCGTCCTCATCCCTATACAACAGGTAAGTAAGGCGGTTAGAATTTGGAGAGTCAGGGGAATTCCATGAGAGACTGATAGCAGAGGAATTGAGAACTTCTCCTGTAGGAGGCGGTTGCTGGAACGGAGCTAGAACACATACAAAAACAGTACTTAACAATGTAGGTAATCAACAGTCTCACAAATAAATTACAACAAAAAGAAAGTGGCATATAAAATATGGTTTTTTTTAAGCTTTTTTCTTTAAATAAAAGCTTTTATGGAAGCATACCTTCATTCAGGAAAAACTTTAAAATAAGTTGAACTGAGCCATCCAAATGGTCTGCATGAAAGCTTTTTATCCAAGTACAAACTTAAATATTCAAACAAACAGCAACTACTAATAATTCCTACCTCTTCCTAAATCCAATTTAAAGCATATCCATCACAATTTTCCAGACTTTTCTTTTTTTAATACGTTTCAAAATCTCTATAAGGAGGAACATACCTTTGTTTATTTGGTCTTTTTTTTTTTTTTTTAAAGGATTAATTCCATTTTAGTACAGGCCAGGAATAAACGTCTTCTAAGAGAATAGAAATGGAATTTCTAACTAAGTACATATTTTACCAAAGTGTTACAATAAGCCTATCTAATTAAGTGACATAAAACAATGGGGCAAATTGTGAATTTTTAAAGCAATTCACTTCTATTTATTTCAATGAAATTTAAATCAATGAGAGTGAGGCATCTTAACATTTTAAGAAATAGGTTTGAGATTCTTATTTACCAAAATATTACTCTAGCATCTCCATTAACTTTGGAAAAAGTGCTACTTAATTGCACAATTACCAATAAAGAAAAAAACAAGCCTGGAAATCACTACCCAAGTCTCACAGAATTAGAAAGAGAAAGAAAAGTTTTTCCTATGTCAACATTAGAAACATATAGCTTCTTATTCATTTTTCTCCATTTATAAACTATCATCATCTAAATTATGTGGATATTTGTCTAATATATACAGTTCAAGAAAGCATAATTAAAAAACTATTAAGGCAAACTAACAGAGGAAAAGAAGCAAGGAGTGAAGCTACAGACAAAATGACATAAGTACTGCAATTCACTCAAGTGATAGCTGTAGAGATGCTGATGGGTCTTATTACATATGGGTTTTTACTATATACCTAAAATAACAGTTGAAATTCCTTATTTAAAATAAAATAATGAAAAATTCATTTCCTACTGAGGTCTATCAGCCAAGAAATTGCAGAAAATATTTCAAGAATTCATTGGATTGAAGAGAGTATAATCTTTATCTCCCATTAGAAAGAATATGTTGTTTCACTACAAATCTACAGCTTTTGATTTCAGTTGAATTAGGGAGTGAATATATGCCAAAATGTCTACAGCAATCAAGCTTAAGAATCCTAAATCCATTACATTTTTGAAAGTTTTTGTCCATTTAATACATGCACAGAAGATCAAAGAAACCAAACAAATGTAACAACATAACTTTCTCTGTTTTCAGTCTCTCACTACTGCATGTTGTTCCCACATCTGCTGTTTTACATTTTTGACATGTAATCAAAATACTGTATTTCAGATCCTTTTCTACTGAGCACCTAAGATACTCATGGGCAAAAAAAAAAAAGTGAAACAAGGTCTTTATCTTAAAAAGTGTTAGTTTTACAGTGAGAGCAGCTTAGATTTGCACCTGTAAGGGAGGTAATAGCATGTATCAACAAAATACAACTGTAAAAATCACACTTACAAAAGCAAGGCAAAGCTCCTCTTCTCTACATAGAGTATGAGGGCTGCTCTGAAAGTAGTGCCTCCTATTTTATTATGTTGGCCCTTGACATCAAAGGCAGATGTTGGTGGTATGGCAGTAGAGACTGAACCTTCTCAACGGTGTTCCATTATATGCTATTACAATGTAATAGATAGCAGCAGAGGGGCACTCTCACAGAATGGCATGCAACAAGGAAGTGCATAAGAAGCAAGGAGCGTCAATGAATTTCTCCATGCAAAAAAAAAAAAAAAAAAAAAAAAAATGGCACACACTGACAATCATTAACACTAGCTGAGTGTTTTTGTAGATCAAACAGTGGATGTGAAGCACAGTGAGATGGCGGGTGGTGCATTTCAGCAGTGGCAACAGTGGCCTGAAAGACATGCCTTGCTCTGCATGGTCATGCAGATTTTTTTACAAACACAGCATGCAGGCTCTTGTTCATTGCTGGCAAAAATGAATACCAAATGGTAGTGATTACGCTGAAAAACAGTGTTTTGTAGCTGCGAATCTTCTGTATCAAACAGTGCTCTTGTGGTCTTTGCATCTGTTGTCATTTCCATAGAAAAAAAAATAGGAGGCGCTATTTTCAGAGCAACCTAAGTTGTTTGGCATTAATACTGAAAAGACAGCAATTGCTATATCACTTATGTCCAGAAGAGGACTCTGCTTGTCATTTAGAATACTGCCTGATGTATTTTTCTAACAAAATCTATTATATTACTTATCTATGTCATGTTATTATTAATCAATTTTATAGTTGAATTGCAATTGACCTTTATCTATCGTATATCTCAACATAAATAATTAGGTTGGTTTATGTTTTTAAAGCACTTTGAGGATGAATAGCATCACAGAAATCACCATGTATTATTATTATATGTACAAAGGAAACTTCTTAACATTTTTGTAAAGAAACAAACAAGCTAACTACACACAGAATAGATACTAAGTATACTACAGAAGAGTAACGTAAGAAACAGAACAAAACTGTCTTTAACAACAGTCTTAGAGAACTACCACCTCTGGAAACAGATCTGACTCTTCGCTCTATTTATACTATTGTGCATTCTGCAATTTGCAATTATTTGAAATTCAAAGGTATTTACAATCCAAATTCAAGCAGGAATCAAAGTGTCCCTGTAAACAAACTCTTTGTTCATACACATATCTGCTTGCAAGTCTATAGCACGCATATATTACAAAGATATATCACATGTAACTTCCTATGCAGAATACATGTCATGAAAGAAGATCGAGAAATACATAGAAATTGCTTGGGAACATCTAAACCTGTTGTTGCATTACACATGGCTTCTTGTGCTAACTCGCAATACAACCAGTTACGTCATTATTAATTAGGTCTGCTGATAGAAGTTACCATCTCTACAGTACCTCATTAAGTGGTTATGAGAATTTTTAAGACTGAGCTTTTAACTGCATATGACAGTCGAGTGTGCCACAACAATGTAGTACAACTTTTTCATTCTTAGCACAGGTCCCAGTCACAGAGTTTGTCATTGTATTGTATTGTCCTCAAAGCTCGGAATTAAAGACAACTCAAAAAATGATTTTTCTTATTATATATAATGCTTTTCCTCTCCTTTAAAGTCCCTGCCATCAAAAAGACAGTGCACCACCAGCGAGCAATATGAACATTTCGTTTTGACACAAAGTCTTGCCACCTCTTCAAATCCAGACTCGTGCAAGGACAAAAGAACAGATGTTCCATTGCAACATGACTCTACTCTTCATGATCTGGCCATCAGCACAGCATTAGCCTAACCTCATATACTCCAGTTTACAATGCCCTGATCATATCACATATTTTCCCAAACTGACTGAAAAAAAAGCTCCATGAGGAGATAGACAAAATTAGGACCACTGAGGACCAGATTTTTAATTAACTACAATTATTGTTTTTTAGACCTTCTGAAGGCAGGTCTTCTGATTCCTATCAAAGGCAAAAAAAAAAAAAAAAAAAAAAAAGGGGGGGGTGCTAAACTGTAAATTGTACAAATATTTTTGCATTCATGAGATTAAAAGGAGAATTCTGCCTTTGTCATTGAAAAGAAAGCAGTAGAAAGTGGAAGGAACCTATGGGTTATCTCTCAAGTGAGTTAGATCAGCAAGTATAAGCTGCATGTGTGACATGGAGCATTCTGTACAGACTGCAACAGAAAATGTTCCTAAGATACTGACAGCAGAAAATACAAACCTATGGGGCAAGAAATACGGAGGAAAAAGAGTCGAACCCCATTTTAGTACTGATGAACTAATTTTACACTTCTTAATTCAATAAATAAGCATCAACTTGAAAGACGCTTTTAAGGCCTAACATCCACTTACTTTTACTGCAGCCAAATAGGTTGTGGACATCCAAATTACTGGCATCCCGAACACAGTTGTCACATTTCAAGCCAGTTACAAATTGTTTACAAACACATTGTCCAGTAACAAGATGACAAGTACCACTAATGGCTCCTGCAGGATGACAATTACAGTGCTGACATCTGTAAACAAAAGCAAACGAAAGAATTGATCAAAACACATTAACACTTCAGTTAAGCACAGTAGGGTTTTGTTTAAAAGATTCTTGTGTGACATAATGAAAAAAAAGCATAAAAAGTAGCCTGAGACACAGCAGAAAATCCATTAGCCTAAAAGAAATAAAAGTAATTTTTAAAAGTTGCACACATTAAAAATTAAAATCTCAATGCCAGAACAATATTTTGATCTATATGAAATCTGCTCAGAATTAAAGCTCTATCAAATGCATAGCAATATTTGGTAATAATTACATTATGCACTCAGTCCTGCAGTGCTTTCATATATGATCTTCCCAGTACAAACATAAAGTTTAGGGTAACACATGCAGTCGCTTTTACTGGTTTAATGAAAGCCTGGTTTTTACTAAAATGAGAATAATTTCAAGCAGCATGAAGTTGAAAAAAAAAAAAACATGCAAAAAAAAACCCACACAAAGACAGCAAATAAAGGAAAAAGAATGTGAAGACAAACGCTGAGAAAATCTGATTAAAATAGCAAATATAGGCAAAGTAGGAGAAACGTGGATATTTTAACAGAAAGCTCATTTTATTTGCTGCTTGAGGGACAAAACTGAAAATAATTGAAGTGAATATTTAACTAGATGGTTAAATTAATCTATATGTGTAATAAAAATAAATAAAAGCATATGTTCATACAGATACCAGATATCAATTCTGTAAATCTTCCTAGTAAAAATAGAGCACTTTCTGGAATAATTTTTGTGTTGGCTTTTGCATGTGGGACCTCTCATGATCAGCTTGATTTTCACTTGGTATACTATTTACTTATTGACATACATTTAAAGCAGGAAAACCAATGTCTGATTTACAAATATTCAAAGACTTGCAAAATCCCAGAAATTAAGCAAAGCATTTATTCCTTACTTCAAATACTATTCTTCTACTCACTAGAGACTGCCATTATTAGTCATAGCAGTAGAAATTAACAGTGGCAAATAAAACACTGCACTTTAAAATATAATTAGATTGAGATTTAAGATAAATAAACTGAAAATATTTTTGAAAAATCGTGAGCTTGGAGAAATTTTGGACTGTGCAGTGCAGCTAAAACATATTGGAAAATCTACACTTCACTCTTGTCCTAAGCTGCAAAAGTTCCATATTCACACACAAGCAGCATCGGTCTTAAGGGAATCTTAAATTATTCCACATGCTCAGGTCCCAAGATGCCTCGGAAGAACCCAAGGGAGAGGCAGTCATGCCACATCCACTCTGTTAAGATTAGACTAGAGTTTATTTTCTAAAGTTTTTCCCTTGGCCAGTTTCACCAGATACAAGGAGATTGGTGGTGATGCCTTTACACAAGTTACTTCACTAGTTTTGCAGTCATCACCATCACCTTGGCCTATCTCCTTCTGTCTGTAAGGAGGCAGAAGGGAAAGTGAGTTCAGTTGTAACTTAGGTGTGGGCTTTATAAGGCAAGGGAAAAAAGAAAGGAGGGTGGAAAGTGTTTTCACATTAGGGCACCAAAATTCAGGTCAATAATCAGTGAAATAGACATTAAATGTGACAGATTTTTAAACAAGTTTAAGAAAACTCTTCACATATATTTCCTACCCATCACAGAGCTCTCTGTATTAGAGTTCCTTTACTCCACAGCAGCTCGTGCTGTGTGATCTCCTGGGTAATCATTCAACACCCTTAAAAAGGCTGATAAAAGCTAAAGCTGCAAAATAAGCTGCAAATTTGTTTTATGGACTAATATCCCTTTGGGAATAAATAAAATACATTCTCTCTTGGAAACCACTATTCTGTAGTTTGCTCTCTTTTATAGTCAAGAGAAAAGGGCAATTTTTTTCATACTGTATTAAGTCCTTTCATCTGTAGACAGCATTTCCAAATCCCCCTTCAAATAGAGGTTTTGTTTAGACTATTTAAACGCCATGACTAAAAAAAAAAAATAAAAAATGGTTTAGTTAGAGGGAAAAAAAAGACGACAATTGTTTGCTCAGCAAGACAGCATTTTATAATTTCTTTATTTCATTATGTGATGACATTTAGTATGTATAGTTTGGGGGCGAGAGGTGATTAACAAAATTGTCTCGATCTCTAAACACTAAGAGACAAGCTTCCCTTCCCACACGCCTGTGTATTACGGCACCTCTTATGATTAAGGGCCTCCTGAGTATTCCAATTTTCATTATCATACACAGAAGACAATCAAATTCACATACACATACATTCACAGAGCTCAGTAATACTTTTCACTGCCTGACAGGGTGGGGCTGCTGCTTTTCACTTGAAATAGTCGCGCTCTCCGTCTCCCTCTATATTGAATTAAGGACCTGATTTTGCTGACACGAAGCATGTATGGAACTGGATATGATGACAATTAACTACATGCATTTTCAGGATCAAGACAACACATTTTCTTTAACTACGGAACTCTAGCACTGGTTTTGTTTTTATGCACAGTTCATGCTTCTGAGTAAGGATTAAGGATTCAGTCAATTAAGGACTGAAAAAATAATGTTATTTGAAACTTTCAAATGTGTAAGAAATCTTTCTGCCCTTGTTAAATCCCCCTGTTAAATCAGGATACTCTGAGTCAAATATATTTGTGATTTATTAAAATAGAATTATATATAATCAGGGAAAACAGACTTTTAAAACGTGGAAAGAGAAGTGTCAGGCCAAGATGAATTGCAATATTGATTTTGTGAGGATAAATGGCTTTTGTAATATTAATATAGAGAAACCTTTATTACATTGACTCTCTAGGTGCAGTTAGAGCGTCTCCAGCAATCTGTTTAAAATCTTCATTTTTCATCCTTATGGGAAAACCTCACTTGCTAAATGGATTTCATAAACAGTAATCTGTCAAGATATATATATATAGAGATAAACAATTTGTGATACTCATTGACCTGTTCATTATAGTAAACAATACTAAGGTAAGGCTTTTCGCAAGTGTACCAATACCCACAACTGTGACCTGTTCAGGCCACTGCAAACAACCAGAATCTCTAACTCACTGATTGTAGAGGAAATTTTCCTTCATAAGCTGAAATGCATTAAAAAAAATATAGAATTTATTTTATCTTAAAAACACCACAGAAGAAATCAGCACACACATACATTCCTCTAAGACTCAGAGTTTTAAAGGCTCACAGTTCCCATGTGTCACACAACTTCTGCTTCTTTTCTTCTACTGTGCTAAGGCAGATATGTCTTTGCCACTACTGATAGCTCATATCCTTTTTATTCTATTACTGAAGAATCCTTAAAAGACACTTGGAGCAAGAATTGTGTCAATAGCTTTGCAGTATTACAAAGAAAAAAAAAAAGAGCATACTGCTCTTTTTAAAAATATATTAACAGTTAAAGAAATGGATTAAAATAGATTAACAAACGAAGACTTAATTTAACATTTTCAGTGGATAAATGGTTGTGCCTGAGGAATAGAGGTACACTGCCCAAGTAGATGCTAACCAAAAGGCAAGTGTATGCAACACAAGTTAATCATGTTAATATACTACCGGAGCAGTCTTCAATACTGTCATGAGGATTAAGTAGTATTAAGGCATTAAAACCAACTCCAATTCATGATCCAGAACTATAAGAACTTCTCTCTTTACAAGATGAGACTTATTTCCAATCTAGATATTTCTGTATTTTGAATTTCATAAGACAACTCAAAAGGCAAGTAATGGGAGACAAACATCTAGTTCAAGATCTAAACCCTTAACTCATATGCTAAAACTGAGGAAAAAAATGTCTATTTCTAGTAACCGGAAAAAAAAAAAAGATTAGTAATAATAATAAAAAAAAGTATTTAAAAGAGAATGTGAATATTGCACTGATTTTATTTCTTACCATTAGAAATGACAGGAAGTGAAAATAGGAAGTCCTTATTCCTACAAATTACTTTATGACCATTAGCAGAAGCCTCTGTGACCCACCACAGTAAAAAAAAAAAAAAAAAGTAATTTAAAAAATTCTCCTAATGAGTGACAGTAACATAAAAGTTAAAGTGAAAAATCTGCAGAATAATGTCAAGTATATGCCAGACAAGACTGATAATCACTGCCTAAAAGCATGTCTACCCCACACTAGCTGAGGGGGAAAGGAGGACGGGGATGAATATTTTACATGTTTTGCTTAAGCTTGTAGGGTTTGTTTTTTTTATGTTTTTGTTTGTTTGTTTTTTGCGTTTTTTTTTCCTTTCAGTTTTGTTTGTTTCTTAAAGGGAAAAATACTAAGCATAAAAAAAGCTAACGCCATCAGTCTGCATGAAAATATGATAGCATTAGAGCTGTGCAATCTTTCTGGACGATATTTAAAAGGAAATTGAGATGGCGAGGATTAAGCAAAAAAAGACAACCCTGGAAGAGAAAGATAGAGCAATAGTTGGAATAACAATGCTTTACCTATAGATACATTTTAGCCCTTACATTCCAGGGAATATATCCATATAATTTCAGTGTACATAAAAGCCCCTGGGTACATTAGATAAACAATTCACTCTGTGGCACATAAGTGCAGGAAAAGAATACGCATATTCAGAACAACAGATATTTAAGAGGAAAGGTGCTGTATTTCTACTGCTGCTGCCAAAAAATAAACTTGAAATTAAGGAATACCTGTAAAATTTTTAATTTTCCATTAAATCATCTTCCTGGAATTTTTCAAAAACATTCTGCATGTATGAACGTAGATTTACATTTCTTATATATACCTGAAAATAAGTAATTTATTAGCCACTGATTAACACCTCACAAAACAATGTGTCTTACAGAAGACACCACTTAACTGAAGTGAAACAATTACCAATAGCTATAACATTAGACAATATTGGCTTTACATAGCTATCATATTTGCTCTGCTCTAATCTGTATCGTAACTTATTTTTTTATTTCAGCACACGTGAGCACAGAGAATTGCATAACTTACCCAAAGCGCATGCTAGATTCCAAAAAGATTAATGTTATGTTGAGCAAGTGTGTTTTGTCACTGAAACTGCAGAATGAACTACTGTGAGAAAAACATAGAGGATGTTTTAATTGAACCACAAAAAACACACACTCACCTCCCTGTGACAGAGTCAAATCCAAAATGATGTTCTTTGCAGCGTTCACATGTCCGTCCTGTTACAGAGACATCTTGGCAAGTACATTGGCCAGTTAGTTTGTCACACACCTGATTCACTGAACCAGCTGTGTGGCACAGGCATGGCAGACAGCCAGTGACACTGGATGGGGAGAAATAAAAACCTAAAAAATAGAAATAGCTTTGAGAATAGGCAGTATAAGAACAAAAGAAAAAATGAGCACTAACTTGTCTATAAATGGGGATGAAATATCAGAACCAAAGGTTAAGTAATAAATACACACACCTCCAACCCAAAGTAACATAGTCTTTTCTGCAGAGCAGAGCTCGTAAACCTCACTGGCACATTCTAAACGTGTTATTCATCCTCTAATTGCTAATTCTGATTTTTTGTTATTTACAGACTTTTTGAGACAGAGCAAACCAAAACAGGGGAGGTCATTAGCATGTCCATGAGGAAAGTAAAGATCCAAGGACATGAGAGGTACTAACAAATACACCACAAGCTGTAGAAACATAAGTAGTAATATGAAAGAAAAGGCATTTGTCTACTCTAGTTTGATGCCATCCCTACAGTAGTCAATATTACAGAGCTGCAAAGTAGGAGAGATGCACGTTTTCTTAAAGTCACTCAATCTTTTTCAGCCAGTGGTTGGCTGAACCCTTGGAATATGCGGATGTTTCTTAAGAAAGCCTATATGTGGTCAGCATTATCAGATCCACATAAATTTTTTTTTTTTACTCCTACTAAAATTCTTGTATTCTACTCGCATTCATACACACACAAAAAAATAGAAATAGTAAACGGTTGAAAAAATGTTACTTATCCGCTATTAAAAAGTTTTCATTCCGAACCCTATCTTTCTTTTCCTACATTATTTCAAATTATGAACTGGAACATTCAACTTTACCTTCCACACAGTATGCTTCTGCCATTATACTTATCACCCTGTTCCCCCTACAAGCAATGTTTATCCATGCAGCTTTCTAACCTATTACAAATAAATACATTCATATAGACGATATATAGTTCCAAGATGGACACTGAAGAATTTCCAGCCTCACTTGAAATTACAAGTGATTTTTTTAGCACAATTCATAGTGATGATGTACCATTTGTATAATCTATTTTTCTATGAACTCATTCCGTTCTTACTAAATTCTTTTCTATATGCCACATCAGAGGACAATTCAAATAACTAAATACTAGTAAGAAATAAAATTATATATTTCTCCAAAATTATTTTCTTTTCTCACATGATTATTAATGTTTCAAACTGCTTTGAAGTTTCTTTTATGGTAGTACAGTTGATTAAAAAAATATAGCAATGCATACGAGTTCAGCAAACGATGATGATGCAATCTTAACTATCACTTGTCAGCAGTGAGTACAGACCTTCAAGCACTGGTCCTAAGACAGGGCCACAAGAAATTTCTGGCTCTGTCAGCTTACTATTAGTTATCATTGCACAAATGAAAACTCATCCTTAGTCAAAAAGGTATGCAGCATTTGCAAAGATTTCTCAGACACTTTCCCCATCTACAGATCAAGTTCAATCAGTTTCTCCAGTCATATTCTCAGTTATTGAATCTTTTTCAGTGTCCAATAACTTTCTGATGCCTTGTTTTATAACAAGGGGCCCAAAATTGTATTGTAAAATCTCGTATTGCCTACGGCCTTATTATTTATTTTCCTCTTACACGAGATTGCTTCATATATACACCCCTAGGGTGGTATTCTCTGACTTCACAGTGGTGTTGCACTGTGAGCTCATATCCAAATAGTAGAAGAACTAAACAGATTGAAAACATTAGAATTTTAGTGCTCAAATCTTTGTTCAAGTTTAGCCTCTGATCCTCAGTGAGATAAATCTCAAGTGGACACTGAAGTGATATCAGTCTCCAGTTAACATACATCCACATCATAAAAAAACCATGCTGTTGGCACTTTATTCCAGAGAGGCCCCGAAGTGAGCCACCACAGAGACTGAATAGCTTGAAGTTATTAGTGAGGCAGCATGTATTATCTCATACTGCAGTTGTCTGCACAGTATAGTATTCATCCTGTGCATAAATAAGGAAAGACCATTTCCCAGCAATGTCACTCTTGAGCACAATGAACAACTCCTCTCAGAGAACTTAACAGGAAGATAGGAAACAAGTTAAGCCTGGACTCCAGCAGAAGGTCAAAGTACTTCTTCAGAACCCAGTTTACAGCTGTAGTAAATGATAAGCACACAAGCTGAAACAGATTCTTATCTATGAGAAATTTTGCATAAAATTAATGCCTAGGAAAAGATCATATTAAATAAGTAAGCCACATTTACTATGGAAATTAATTTCATCTGAGCAGGACCGATCAGTATAATGTATGTTGCTTTTGTCACAGCAGAAAAAAAAATTGCAAAGAATCTATATTCTAACATTAAACAGCCTGGCTCTAATTTCTACCCTAATGTCATAATAGCCATACCACTGTACAGGCATAAAGGATTTGGTATGATATTTTTATTATGATAATCTTCTACAGATGCTCTGAAAGTTTAACCATGTATCCTGATAGATTAAAAATTTGAAAGTAGCAATTAGTAATCGATTTTTTTTTAAAGTAAAAGTGAGGGATGGGAAAATATGAGTTAGTCTACCTCTCAAAATATTTATAGGTAAATTAATTACCACAATTAACTTATAGGAAAAGATAAGAGAGGATAACAAATTAATGCCGGTTGTCATAATAATTATTATTATTATTTACTTCCACCTCCTATAATTTGACAGGAAGGAGTAAGAAACAACTTAATGCAATCTTAATTTACAGCAAGGTTAGAAGGGCTCATAAAAGTTGCTTTATGAAGGATCCACTGCTGTATAAAAGAGCCAATTTCCAATTTTAAGACAGCCACTGCAAATCTCTACAAGATCTAAGTATATAGCTAGTATTATGCTTATTCTTTGTCAGATTTTTTTCCAATTCAACCATAACTGATCACATTTGTCAATCAAACACTCTTCAAAAGGAAGAATGAAAGTCATAGCAAAGTATTTGTCTTCCTTTTTTAATCATAGTCATATTACTTCTCCCACTGAAAAAGAAACACCTGAAAAATGATTTAGCACATTTACATGCTTATCAACTACAGCAGTAGCACTCATTTCTTAACCACAGTCTGTGCTTCAAAATGTAATTAGCAACACTGACAATTTGGTCACTTCATGTTCAGTGGCCAAGAGAGGCAGTTTGTACAGAAAGTTTCATTGTTTTATACAACATAGATTCAAGATCTGTGATCTGTGTTAGATTGTACGGAACAAATCCCAGTTAGCATGGAGCCACAGCTATGGAATAAGGCAGGGACAAACCATTCACTTGGGATTCGAAAGATCAAGTTTCTACTACCGCAACCTTGGACATCTCAAAAGCAAGTTTGTAGATAAGTTAAAACTGCTTTTTTGTTGTTCAATTCTCTGTTAGAATCAATTTTTGCTCTCTTTTTAACTACTAGTTGAAACATATATGGAAGTGCACAGAAATCTGCCAAGAATATTACTTCTGTCAGAATACAGTGCAAGACAGCAGGTCATGGATACAACAAAACAGATGCTGTACCTCTCTGAATACTTTGGAAACAGTTTTGCAAAAGTGGAAATTCTCATAGAAAATAATTTCGTGAAGTTATATATGCTTTCAATTTGTCTCTGATGGCAACATTTCTTGCATTAAGATTTTATTAACTTCTGGAAACTTCTCAAATTTTCTTGAGGTATACAGAAGATGTGATACAATCAGGAAGTTACTTTAAATAAGATTAACTGTGCAAGAGATATAAATACACATGAGCAGTTAAAGAAAAGACAAACTATATTCTACTAGAAAACTCAACGTTGAAATGTTCCACAACAGCCTGAGAAATACTCAGCATGCTTTAGGGATGCAAGTTTTCACTAATTACTGGTGTGCTTTTAACTATACGGAGACTCTCTATATATTCAGAGTGCATTTTCTTATCTTTGCCCTAAGGCAAATCCAAGGAAGTTTTCAGTGTACAAGAAGCCAATTACATTCTTCCATACTTCAACAGCTGAATACTAGGACTATAAACAGAAGAATTTGCCATACCTAATTAAATAAATAATTTTCTCCAAGTAGATACATATACACAATTTACATAATAGAAGGCTACTGCAAGTTCTTTATAAAAGAAGTTTTGAGTTTTACTCAAACTGGGAGTTTACAGTAATCTTTTCAAGTCTGAGTCTTAGTAAATCTCTAAAATCAGCTCAGACTAAGATCAACATTTAAATGCTAGTGAAAATATCACAGTCACTGTGCTACAGTAAAAGTAGCAGCGTTAAGGACTTAAACTTCCATCTAAATAAGAAAGCTCAATGTTCAGCACATATACACTTACACTTGTTTCCTAACTACTTTAAATACGGTTCTTGCAGCAAGTTTTTTCTTCTCTTTTTTTTCTTTTCTTTTTTTTTTTTTTTTAAAGGAACAAGAGCTGTTGTGGAAGTATTCCTTTGAATGCCATGCAGGATTTTCCACAAACCAGTCTGTTCATACTATCAATTAAACCTCTTTAAACCATTTAGCTCTGCATAAACCCTGGCCTTTCTTTTTCAAGGACGAGGACGGTCACTGACTCAGGAAGCCTTGACATCACTCCTCTGCTGATCTCTGATTAAGTGGCTGCTGTAGAGGGTTAGTAGGTCAAATAGCTCTGGAGGAGGAACTAAGAAAAACAGAACAGTGCCTTATTTATTAGTATATGTACCTAAAATAGTTTAAATTAAAATATTTCCAAAAATACTTAATGGAGGTTAAGCAGCTTTTTTAACCTCTGTTCAAATTATTGAATGGCATATTAAAACCAATGGAGCTATAACGTACCTTTTAATGTGACCTGCTGTCTTAATAAATTGCATATGTATTTAACATGAACTAAATCTGTTTAATATTATTACATGTAGTTAATATTACCCATAGTTTTACCTTACCCAGCTAGTATTTAAAACAAAAACATTAAGCTGTAACTGCAGAGCTACCCACATATAATAAACATTTGGACTCCGTTTACAGTAATACAGTATGAAACCTTGAACTGATACTGCAGCATCAGCTATTCACAGGGAGAAATTGCAAGCATTCCTTGCAGAACTAGCACATCCTCAACAGAGCAAGGCAAGGAAGCATATTTACTTCAGGTATGCATTTCTGGTGGATGAAAAGCTTAACAGAGCTAACAATATACAATTGTAGTCCAGAAGGCCAATGGTATCCTGGTTTGCATCAGAAGAGGGATGGTCAGACAGGGAGAGGAAGATGATTTTCCTCCTCTGCCTAACTCTGCCCTCTTGAGACCTCATCTGCAGTACTGTATCCAAGTCTGAGTTGCCAGCACAACAAAGATGCGGAGCTGTTGGAGCAGGTCAAGAGAAGGCAATGAAGATTGCTAGAGGGCTGGAGCACCTCTCCTACAAAGAAAGGTTGAGGGGACTGAGCTGTATAAGAGAAGGCTTTGGGGAGACGTAATTACATCCTTCCAGTACTTAAAGTGATCTTACAAGCGGTGGCAGATTTTTATGTGGTTTGATAGTGATAGGACAAGGAGGAATGATTTCAAACTAAAAGAGATTTAAATTAGATTTCAGAAGGAAATTTACTTAGAGTGTGGTGGGGCCCTGGCATAGCTGTCCAGAGAGGTTGTAGATGCCCCATTCCTGAAGGCATTCAACACCAGGTTGGACAGCCTGCTCTGGTGAGTGGCAGCTCTGCCCATAGCAGGGGGTTGGAACTAGGTGGTCATCAAGGTCCCTTCCAACCCAAGCCATTCTGTGATTCTACCGTGTTCAATTATTAACAAATGCACAGTTAGAAGAGTAGCATAGTTAGGACAGGTTTATAGTTAGAAAGATTATCATGGCGGAAAGAGACAATCGAAAATGAAATGCTCACCCGTGTCCTAGGCTCACAGTAGAAAACTCCAAAAGGAGGAATCTCCAGAACGAGAATCTTCCCCAGTAGCAGTCAGCCCTTAAATGGGGTCTAGGAGCAGTGCAGCAAGGCTCCACCCCTTCCGGTTGCCCAGCTGAATTGCTTTCACCTGTGCTCCCAGGGCTGACTCACTGCTTGCCTCAGGTGATCAATCAGTGCTTCAGGCCATGACTCAACTTTTCCCATACATATGGTTTGCCAGCATCATCCGAGTTCAACCAAACATCTCCATACCTATATCCTGAAGGTCCTCTCTACCACGCTCAGCTTTATGCACAAAGTACCTTTTGTGAAGAGCTTGCACTCTGCCCTTCCCTTTCTTTTTTTTTTTTTTTATTTTAAATGAAGATAGTTGATGGTCATTAAACTATGCAAATTTACCTCTTACACTGACTTCTTTAGTGAATAGATCATAAAGAATTGGATAGATTTTGAATATCTGTAAGAAAAATCTATTTTGGACATATTTAAACTACAGTAATAACAAATTATACAATCTCTAGCAACAAAGTATTTAATACCAATCAGGACACTAATGCTTTGCCGGAACTATGACAGTATGTGACAAATAAAAAACTGCCTACATCAGATAGATTTTCTTCCAATTTCCTTACCTGGTTTACACTCATTGCACCTTCTCCCCTGACGATGAGGCAGGCAAACACACTGTCCAGAAACATGGTCACAAACTGTTCCTGCTAATGTACCCTTAGCGTCACAGTCACAGCGCTGGCAACCAAGGAGGTTTCTCATGCTGAGGTTGTATGTGTGAAGCATGCACTGATTGCACTGAAGGCCAATTACACCAGCTTTGCAAGGACACTGTCCTGTTGATTTGTCACAAAGCAGAGAGCCATTTACTGTACCTGCCTTATCACAATCACATGGCAGACAAACAAAGGAATGATTTACTTGTATTCTGTGGTAGCCATCTAGGCATTCATTGCATTGTCTTCCTCCAATATTTGGTTTGCATGCACATTGCCCTGTCCTTGCATCACACACAGTTCCAGAAAAAGACCCTGCAATGTTACATTCACAAGCCTTACAGCCAGTTACATCCAGCCCATAAAAGTTGTCCATGCAGGTGTCACAGAGAAGTCCTTTTACTTGTTCTTTACAATTGCACTGTCCAGTGAGAGGGTTGCAGAATTGGTTCACTGAGCCATGGCTGTTGCACCAGCAAGGCTCACATCCATCTTCATTAGAATATCTGAGAGCTTTAAATCCAAAATTGCAACTATCACACCTAGGACCTGGAAAGAGAAAAAAAAGTGTTAATAATTAAAATATATATACATATATGCTGAAAAGACATAGACTCAAATTCAAAAATCCTACAAGTACTCTACACTTGGAAAAAACAAAGAGGACTAATATTCTTCACTTTACCAGCATAATTAACAAGAACAAAAGGGCTGCACAAATCAATTGAAGTGCAGTGGTATCTCCAAAACCTGTTTATTTTTCCAATTTGTTCCAGAAGTAATGCATTTCTGTTGGCTTCTCAATACAATTTAAGATACTTCTACAAGAGATTCTCTGTAGCATTTCTAAGACAAAAAAAAAAAAAAAAAAAAAAAAAAAAAAAACAAAAAACAAACAAACAAAAAACCACTCTTGTTCCCAGGAAGAACACCTCTTGCATGATAAATGCTTATGTGAACCATTCTCCCTATTATGAAGAAATACAATATCAAGAAATTGCACAGGGTTCTCAATCAGTTCTGATAATAGATTTCTACATTGAAGACATTAAATATACTTAAGGAAAAAACACAGTACTAATTACGATCACTTACTTAACACTGTACTTTGGTTTGAACAATGATTACATTTACGTTGGTTTTTATTGTTAGCTGAATGTTGGCTGAAAAAAAATTTACTGAAAGCAAGAAATGTTTTCCATAATCCAAAATGAAATATTTTTATCCAAACGTATGATTTAGTTAACTCCTACAGTACGTTCAAATCTAAACTGTTTTCTTCACACTTCATCCTGTAGTTTTATTAGCTCTGTTTTCAAAGTCATTGCTTGCTTTATCTCTGCCCCAAGGGATAGCATTTGTATTTTAGTTTATAAAATGTACATTACAAGAAAGCAAACTAGATTATTATATGAAAAATGCTAATTCAGTTATGTATTTTCCCTTGCAGTGGGAAAATCCTTCACTGTGAAGCCATCACTTAATTTTTGCATCAGAAAAAAAAAAAAAATACAATCTTCTAGCAAAATATTATTACTTAAAAATAAAAAAAAATACAAACATGCATTCAGTATATTATACCTGCATAAAAATAAAAATAAGATGTGGTAGGAAATATATTCTACATATGGATAAAAACTCAAAAACTCCAACAGAAGGCAAGTTCCTTTAGCAGTGATGAATGACTCACCTAAGGCATATCATTTAATTTCAATAAGGAAAATAAAAAAGGACCACTATTGCTGCAAATTTTAAAAATAACTGTATTGTTAACAAGAATTATGACTCATTTTGAACTATTAAAATTGGTCTACATGGATTCATATCATATCAGTTTTAAAAATATGTGCAGTGCTTATTTGAATATGCCATACATATTCCTGACAGGTAATCTATTCCTAACGATACTGAGGAAGGCCTACAGGGCATCACATTCAATGTTAACAAGTACAGGGGAGTTAGCACGCTTGGCATTTAATTCACATTCTTCTACCTTTTTATTCTAGATGAATGACCTACTTTAATAAAATTATTGGTGCTAATGTATTTTACTGGTGATAGAATCATTAGTAAGATTTAACATTTGTGTTAACTCTAACAGTTCATGTTTCATAACACCATCATCCATAGTTGCATTTTTCTGTTATCGTGTTTATTTAAATAGATAAAAGGGCAATAGACTGATTGCTCTAAAAAACAATTTACAAACCCAAAGAGGGAAGCTTTCTTTGTTAAAGTTTACTGCACATGCGCCTATACTGCAAGCCTATTTACAATTGATACGGAAAACAAAGAGAGAATCGGTCCAGAAAGATTTAGGTTTTTATCCTGTTAACAGTCAAATATTTGTAACAAAAGCCTCCTATCTTATTAACAGATAAATATGCAGAAAGCAGAGATGTACGCATTTTTTCTGTATTGTATTTTAATGGAAATAGAAGTAAATATTGTTTCCACTAAAGAGAGAAAATATTTTAACTATGTAGACAATGAAATACGTAAGAATGCATGCACGTCTCATACACTGAACTTCCACTGAGTTAAGAAAAAGAGACACAGAGGAAGACCTATACTAAACATAAAATGTATGCGAAGAAAGTATAATTAAGAACATCCTGAACTACATTTTATTGAATGTACAGAGTGGCTACACAATGCACAGAAGAGGTCACAGAGGTTATTTTTGACTCTTAGCATCCTCTTAATCATATGGAAAGCATAGCTATGATATCCACAGAAAGAGTGGACTTGTTTATTTTCTTTATTTGCTGTTATTTTTTATTTATTTGCTGTTATTTTGTATTTCCTTTTGGAAATTCCAGCCACAATCAGAATAAAGGGAGACAAAGAAATGTTCACAATTTTACAAATAAGTCACTTTTAATAAAGTAGTGAATTGTAAATTGATAGAAACTTGAATGTTTTTAAAACAACCTACAACCATGGTTAATTATTAAAAGAGCACATTACTAATTGCTCTAATAACAAAGAAGGAAAAGAGTTCTTTCTTCTTTCTTTTTTTTTTTTTTTTCTTGAGACATGTATAGCCTGAGACATGTACAGTTACCATGCAAGGCTCACTTTATCAGGAAATTCTCCTTGCATAATATTCCCATACATCAACATTTCAAAGTGTATTATATATACTGTGTATTTTGGGCACTTGATAAATTTTGTCCTTATGTGGCTGTGGCTCCCCTCAAATATGCTGGAAGTAATAAATTGCTATAATCAAATCTAATTTCTGAAAAATACCTGTGGGAGTAACAAACAAAAAAGCACGTCTTGTAAAAAAAATGATAAATAACACAGAAGGTAGCAGTTTATTATAATCAGCTTGGCATTGAATTACAAAATTAAAATTATGTGGCCCTTGATAACTAACCCTAGCTATGTACATGATCTGTGGAATTATGTTGACTTATTTTGCATTTCATAGGAACAGTTCAAAGAAATATAATAGAAAAAAATGGATAGATTTATCACAAAGGACCCTGTAGCACAGGATATTTTCAGAAAAAAAATCCATTTATTTTCCTATATTAAGAAAACTAGCATGGAAATGATTTGCTTAGAACTCATTAAGTATAAAACATTTTGAAAAAGTGTTAATTTCCTAAAAGAAACATCTATGCAGTAAGCAAATTACATTATTTCTGTGCCTTATTAGTATGGAGCTATGTAAGGTAATGCAACTACACCATAAAGAAACTTTAAAGGGTTGATTAAACTGAACTTCAAGCTGTAGTTTCATAGAATTATTAAATTAATAATTTTCCAACAGTTAATTTTATTCATTCTTAAAATCTGCCTTCAGCAAAGAAGTTTACTGCACTTTTCATTTAGAAATCAAATGTTTTTTACTTCCAGAGATAACAAGAAAAATGGCTCCAAACTCTTGCATTACACATACCAATAACATTTGCTTTGCACTTGCACTGGCCTGAATTTTGGTGACAGGTAATATCTCCATTGACTGTCCCAGAGGTATTACAGTTACAAGGAGTGCAGCCATCAGGGTTTGACTGTTGTAGATTGTAGAATCCTTCCTGGCACTGATTGCATTGTCTGCCAGACACATGTCTCTTACAATTACACTGGCCTCCAATCTAGAAAGATACAAAATATTATAGAATGATGAACATATCTATTTTTAGATGACACACTCATTAGCAACAAGAATGGGAGTATGAGTCGGGGAGGAGAAAACTTTAAATGGAACAGAAAAAAATAAGCCTGTGTAACATATACTTTAACTTGTTTTGACAGAAAAAAAGAGAATCAATGTAATCATTCCTTTTTAACTAGAGTTAAACAGAAGGAAAAAAGGAATTGAGTAAACAGTGCAGCACTATTTAACACCTGGACTTGAAAGACTAAATGCAAAGAAGTTTTGTGTAAATGATGACTTCTATTGAAATCAACAGCAGTTTTTTGAATCAGTTACTACAAAATATTGTATTATGTTAAAAGGTAAAGATATTCATATATCATTATCTTCTTATTTATTTGAAAATGGTAGCTAAATGAGAATAAAGAAAACGGAACGGTTTCTTCTCTAATTATTCATCAATATAAATTCCTCCTTTACAAAAGGATGTGACCTAATGGCTCAGTATTTAAACCCTCTCTCTGTTTTCTGGGTTCATCTGGGATCCTAGTATTCTATTTCAGTGCTGGGATGGTCCTCTCCTGCTTCGTAAATGGACAGATTACTACTTGAAAGGGTCTGAGGCATCCTTTGTTATGCCTGAGCTGTAAACTGGGAAATTTAAGGGAATCTGAAAGCTAATTTCAAAACTCTGAAAACCTAAAAATAACAATTGCTACACTCATCACTTTTTGATATGATGGAAAAACTTCCCACAAGGAAAGGGAAATGGCAGAGAAACAGGGAAAAGAAGGCACCAGACAACACACAACACAGATAACAGCAGGGAGTCAAACCAATAGAGAAGTATGAGTTTAGGCAAAATTAAATAGAATCCATATCCAAGAAAAATTAAAAATAAAAATACAGTGTAAATGAAAAGCATTAAAAAATAAGGAGAGAATTTTCAGATCTCAATGCAAAACTGAAAAGAGAATAGGGCATGAAGATACAGTGTTGAGTGCTTCCTAGGAGAAAGAATGGACTAAAATTGAAAAGGAATACTTTTCTTTCTCCATTTCATTTGTTTTAAATTAATACAAACATGAAGAAATAAAATCAATTTTTTTTCAAAACAGAAAGGAAATCTGCCGTTTTTTGTCACATTGTGACAAATTAAACAGCAGCCATTCACATTTGTAATTCCCGGTACAATACCGCAGTATTTAAGGCTGAGAAATCTTCCACAAGTTAAGACAGAATTCTTGATCAACTAAAGACAAGTACCAGTCCCCCAGATTTCTTCACTGATAGTTTATATGCTATGTATAAATTGTGTACATCATCGCTTGCCTAATAATGTCACACTGTTCTCAATAAAAACGTAAAATAAAGCCAAAGCTCTTTAGAAAAGGGTTTTTGCTCATGGGTAACTAACTCAACGTGACATGTTCAACTGACTTCAAGCTTTTAAGAATTAAGCACTCTACAAACATCAAGATGCATAAATTACATATTCCACTCTACCTTGCCTGTTTCCAATTCGCAATACCAGTGAGATATATTTGCAGTTTTGCAGCTGCATGCACAATTATATGTAACTACATAGAGTTAGATGCAGCCATCTGCAGGACAGTGACTGGGATATGAGAAAGTCTGGGAAATGCAATTCTGCAGGTGAGCTCCATTTCTTGACCTCTGTTTAAAGAAACCCTTCATTCTAGAAATTCTATAAGCCTCATTTCAGCTTTGTATTCTGTGGGCTGTATCAGAGCTGGAACATAACTCTTCTGCTTCTCTTTTCTGGATTGCTGGAATTTAGCAGTTAGTACAGCATAGTATATCATCATAGTTAAGTATATTGGGATTGTATCTGCATCACACTAGAAAAAAGAGAAGGTACCGTAAATTACTTAGGTGTAAATTTTTTTTTTTTCCTTTTGTGAAGTCATTTAAATGCCTAAAAAAAAAAAAGTGAGTTATCCCCTCTCCAGTCTAGCTTCAGGATAGACTGAAAACATGTGTATTATGGTCAAGCTGGGTTAATGCTTTTAAATAGATATCAGACCAAAACTTAAACTGCTGTTTTTATTTTAAAACTATTAGTCAGGCAAGTTGAAACAGAAGAGTTCTGTGGTGCTACGGGCAAATCTACTCAGAATTTCCATTTGAAATAAATGGTTTAATCATACCCTCCAGTATACAATTAAGTTCTTAGTTTTATTAACAAAAGATAAAATAGAGTAATTCAACATCTAATTGGAAATTTTCAATGCAGAAAACACCGAATGAATGCTATAGAGATGCACGTATTGCTAACCCTATCCTCATAAAAGGATACTGTAGTCTAATAAAACCTCTTCAAAATGTTTTTATGGTAGATGTCCACTGATGTACCAGTCGCATTTTCCAGCAAGAGGAATAGACTATAAAGGTAAGAAAATGGTATTTTCTAAGCAAAAGGCTAGAAAGCAGCACATACAAAAATGGAGAGTTAAGAGAAGCTGCTACAGTTGAAAGACAACCAGCAACAAAGATTTTCAAGCTATTTTTTTCAGATTTGATCTAGAAATGTAATTTATTTTTAGAGACCATTAATCTGAGTCTTCAGAGAACTTTCAAGTGAAGAGCAACTCTGAATTTACTTTGAGGAACTAAATGAAAAAATACTGTAATTTACTAAACAACTATAAAAGAATCATTTTGTTTTAGCGATCACAGCATCCTCAGATTATGCACTTGCAAGCATTATGTATAGATACTTTTGCTATCACTCAGTATAAACACATAATCCTTATCAAGAAGGACTTGAGGAAAGTATTAGAAGCAGAACCAAATCTTTCCAAAAGAGGAATTCAAATCGCAACAAGAAAATTAACTAAGAAGATAATCATAACCAAATTTTAAAAACAAAAGATGAAAAAAAAAAAACAGCTTCAGTCAGAAGAAGAAAAAGAAAGTCAGTAAAGAATAAAGGATATATGATAAGCAGATTCAGATTGGACATCAGAAAGTTTGCTATATAAACAAAGGGCAGCATCAGTAGCAGACTGCCCAGAAGTCTCAAGACTCATGCAGACAAAAGCATGACTGGCTGGACTCTGTTGACAATAACCCTAGTTGGAGTTGGAGCAGGTAACCAACTAATTTTTCCATGATTCTGTGTAGCTTTCAGGGAAGATGCATACACAACAGAGAAGAGGGGAAAAAAAAAAAAAAAGGCATTTCAGAACGTTTACAGTGAAAGAGCTGTGACACTAGGAACAGTTTCCTGGACTGTTTTCAAACTGAAGTGTCAGAAGGAAAAGATGTAAGCAAAAACTGATATGTTGAAAATTTACTACAAAAAGTCAAGAGTTCTAGATGAATTCAATATAAAATTACTCAGTTATTAAATATTGAAATCAACCTCAGTAAAAGAGGAATAAAATGATAACAGTTAAATCAATCTACTAAAATGGCTGTGAGAAAGCTTATGCCATCTACAGATTCAGACGTTTTTCTGCACAAAGCAAATTAGTAGACAAAATCACAGATTTGATATTACAGAATCACAGAATGGCCCGGGTTGGAAAGGACCTCAAGGATCATGAATCTCTAATGCCCCTGCCACATGCAGGGCCACCAACCTCCACATTTAACGCTAGACCAGGCTGCCCAGGGCCCCATCCAGTCTGGCCTTGAACACCTCCAGGGACGGGGCATCCACAACCTCTGTGGGCAGCCTGTTCCAGCACCTCACCACTCTCTGTAAAGAATTTCCACCTAACATCCAACCTAAACCTTCTCTCCCTCAACTTAAAACCATTTCCCCTTGTCCTGCAGTTCAGGACAACCCTTTCAAAGAGTTGACTCCCCTCCTGTTTGTAGGCTCCCTTTAGGTACTGAAAGGCTGCAATTTGTCTTTCTTTTCTCTAGGCTGAACAAGCCCAGCTCCCTCAGCCTGTCTTCATAAGGGAGGTGCTCCAGTCCCCTGATCATCTTCGTGGCCCTCTTCTGGACCCTCTCCAACAGCTCCCTGTCTTTCTTGTACTGGGGGCTCCAGACCTGGACGCAGTACTCCAGATGGGGCCTCACAAGAGCAGAGTAGAGGGAGATAATCACCTCCCCGTCCCTGCTGGCCACCCCTCTTCTGATGGAGCCCAAGATACCATTTGCTTTCCAAGCTGCAAGAGCACATTGCTGGCTCAGTTCAGTTTTTCATCCATCAGGTCACCCAGGTCCTTCTCCACAGGGCTGCTCTCAATGACCGCTCCTTCCAGTCTGTATAAATTCTTGGAATTCCTCCGGCCGAAGTGCAAAACCTTGCACTTTGCTGTTTTGAACCTCACTAGGTTCACCCAGGCCCACCTTTCACGTCTGCCGAGGTCCCTCTGAATGGCATCCCTTCCTTCAACCGTGTCAACCGCACCACTCAGCTTGCTGTCATCAGCAAACTTGCTGAGGGTGCACTCCACTCGGTCGTCGATGTCATTGATAAAGATGTTAAAGAGCACCGGTCCCAAGACAGACCTCTGGGGGATGCTACTTGCTACCGGCCTCCATCTGGACACAGAACCATTTAATCACCACCTCTGTCTGAGGCCTTTCAACCAATTCCTCATCCATCAAGTGGTCCACCCATCAAATCCATCCCTCCAATTTGGAGATAAGGATGTGGTGGGGGACCATGTCAAAGGTCTTGCTCAAGTCCAGTAAATGACATCGGTCGCCTTTTCCTTGTCCACCGATGCCATCACTCCATCATATAAGGCCACCAAATTGGTTAAGTATGACATATTGGAAAAAATAATTGTGCATTTTAAGAAAAGATTAATCATTCTTCATGATTCTACCATATTTCTTTATATCAGCAACATCTGGAAATATTGCATATACTTAATCAAATGGATGATCAAAAAGTCAGATTAATTTCTACATCAAGTAGTGTAAATATAACACCTGAGGTAAAACAATGCTGACCACACGTAAACAATGATAATTCCAAAATTAGCTGTTACCACTCAAGAAAGGAGCTATTATAGCTTCTTTGTTCTCCCTAAAAATATATCAAATCTCTGAGACAGTTAAAAAAGGTATACTGGAATTATGTGTAAAACAGAATTACACCAAAAATGTTATTCTGTCACTAGAATCCATTGTGTATTACATTTTTAATAATGTGTGTAAAATGAAAGCATTAGATAGAGTGAGTAAAACAAACAAAGATATGAATGCAGAGTGACTAAAATAGACTTCTTGGTTCAGAAAGAGGTGAATAAGATGAAGGAAAGAGGTGTCTATAAAATTTTCAATAGAGAGAACGCCTGCAGAATTAACACAAAGACACTTATAAAGAATGGAAAAGAAGATTATGTTCTATATGCAGTCAGTGCATCGAAAGATACACATTTTGAAATGTATTTAGAAAGGAGTTAGTTGAACTCCATAGGCGAAGATCAAATGTGACAACTCAGATGAAACTCCTGTCCCAGGTAGTCCCAAAACCATAAATTGTTTACTCATATTACTGATAAACAGCAGAGAGCATAACATACTAAATCAAAGTCTCATTTCTGTGCTTATAGCCGCATAAACCAAAGTCTAGAAGTAACCAGATAGCGGCCTTTTCCTGACACAAGTGAAACATGCAGATCACAGAGTGCTAAGAGCATCAAAAGAAAAAACAAAAACAACAACAAAAAAAACCACCCCAATATTTTCAGCATACTTTAAAGTGTCAAGCTATTATAGGAGTACAAGTAATAGCAACTTTCATCACATTCAGATGCAGAAAATGCATGCCCCTTTCCCTTAATGGGGTAAAAAAAAAAAAAAAAAAAAAAAAAAAAAAGATGCCAAAAGAGAAAATGTAATTCTTCAGGATGAAGGAGGAATAGTTGGCTAACCAAAGAATGTAGTGCAAATTCTCACCAGAAACAAGATAATATCCTTCAGAGAACTCCCAGTAGAAGTTTCCTCCCTGCCATGCACAAAAAAAGTTTTCCACCTGTAATCAGTAAAATTAGCATCCAGTTTTCCGCTTTTAAAAAGAGTGAAAGGTTTTCATGGTGGCTAAGTACAGGAAACTAAAGTTTTCATTATAGTAAAAAGTTTTATCAAATTGTTTCTTAATAGATCTGAAGATAGGTTTCTGTGTACCAGATTAAAGTATGAGGAAAAAAGTCCACTGTCATTCTTCCTTAATTTCTGAGCCTTCAGAAAAAAAATAAACAGAAAGAGAACCTACAGCCAAGCAAAAAAATAAAATAAAATAAAAATTAAATACATAAAGAATAATTTGAGATAGCTGGTTAAGTTCAGTTTTCAAAGTAACTAATACAATTTTATAATTTCAATCTAACTTCATCCTTTACACTAAGTACGGCATTATAAGTGGACATGAATATCAGGCAGGGAAAACCTACCACTTTAATTCACCCAATATTACACAGACTTTTATCCTACTGCATTTGTTTCAAATAGCTAGGTGGAATTTTAGAGGAAAAAATAAAGAAACAAATCTTCAATTTCTCTGTAAGGACAGCAGCACTAAAACAATCCAGAAGCACTGTGAAATGCTTGGCAATAGATACTGTTACAAAAATGTATAAGCTGCAGATGCTTATAACAGTACAGAAATAAGTGTGACAAAGGTTATATACCTAGTACAGAAACCTACATCAAAATATGTAGAACAAACCATTTCTATTACCACATAAGTATTAAACTGACTTACGAAGCAAAACTGTTCTGTTTTTATTTATATTTAGTTTTGGTAATACCTGTAAAACCAGCTTACTCTAGACACGATAGTATCATTGGTAATACAGGTAGCAATTAATATTTAAAGTTTTTATTAATCAAGATTTCACTGGTTGAGCACTAGAGATATTATTGAACTTTGCCCTCTCCACGACCCTTCCGCCAATTCAAATGCTATCAGTCATTTAAACAAATAGATTTTAATTACACTTCTTATATAAGAGCAAAAAGCAATCTGTTCTCATGTTGCTTACGCCCGACAGGTCTGTATCTGACCCTAGGAGTAAGAAGATGGAAACAACTTGTCTCTTAACACAGCCATCTTGGAACTAAACCACTTATAAAATATAATCTGTCTAGATTGTTCACTATGAAAATGAGTTCAGCACAACATTACTACCAAGTGGCAGTGTGTCTTGGGACCTCATAATTACAATTGTTATTTGATACAGAAAAATCACTAATGCTGAGGTAGCATATAATCCCTTGTGTCATTTATAATTTATGAATGAAATACACATTACTCCCATATCCTTGAATGTAAATGGTTATAAAAAGTATGCAAGCAATTTCCTCCTGCACAAATCACAGTTATAACATTATTGTCCTTAATCGGGAAACAGACCACTTGAGATTTCTGACTTTTATATATACCTAATAGTTCACGTTGCTTTAGTCTACAGTCACACAATTCCTTAACTGGGCAATATTTTAATCTTACTCATCAAATCTAGAATCACAAAATAAAATTAAAAAAAAGCTGTTAAAGAATCCTCTCACTAACCAGTTACTAAACTGATATAAGGACCAAAGTGTAAATAGACAACGGGTCATATATTGCATATAGTTGTCTCAGTTATTGCTTGCAGCACAAACAACTTTTCCAGAACACTCATTTAGTAGATATTCAATGTGTACATGTCATGGAATTAGAAATATCTTCTGACTACTTAAGATCTGTTGTCCATATGCACTCATAAATTGTAACATGGAGTTTACTGAAAAAATAGCTGATCCAAATCCTTCTGAAAGTTAAAACCATCTCCTCTCTTTGGATATATCTCTAGCTTCAAAAAAACTTATCTTTGTTGTCTGTACCAGAGGAAACACACAACCAGGTACATAAAGAGAAAATCTTTCCAATTCTGGAGAAAACAACATGAGATGTGATTGACTTGACTAAATAAAAACTTGGCACTTGATAAGTTTATTTTGCTGAAGTGAAACTTCTTGTTTTGAAGCCACATGACCAAAAAAAAAAAAAAAACAACCAAACAAAACAACCTTTTTGAGATTGGTATAGTCATGATTTGATAGAATTACAGTATGGCTTAGGATAGAGGGAATCTCAGAGATTCTCCAGTTCCAATCACCTCTCATTAGATCAGGTTGCTTAAAGCCCCATCCGGTCTGGTCTTGAACATATCCAAGGATGAGGTATTCACAGCTTCTCAGGGACATCTGTTACAGTAACTTCACCACCCTCATAGTTAATAATTTCTTAAATGTAATCTAAATCTATCTTTTTTAGCGTAAAACAACTACTTCCTGTCCAAAAACTATACTATATCAGGTCCCATAGACATGAGCACATTCATTTCAATTACTTACCCTTGACCAATAGAGAGGCATATTTCCTCCATCAGCTGGAAATACCCTAATACTCACATTTGGAGATCCATGTGTACATTTAGTCCAGCACTACATTCTCTTTGTTCATCCTGCCATTACTGATTTTGCAATTGATTGGTATTGATCTCAAAATACTGTCTTCTTGATATAAATTCTAATTAAATACTTCCCACTACCTTGTAACTTAACACAAATCTGGCAAGGATGCCAGCAAGCAACAACTTCCAATTTCAGGAAGTTGGAGGAAGGGAACAACAGGGTTGAGAAATTATTTTCTTTTCATTTTCTTCATTTTAAGAAATGGAAACTGTAAGGTGCACTGGCTCACACAGATAGGTTAATAGTCTGACCACCAAATACCTGTGAGTATTCTCAGTATGTCAGCTTTGAGAACTGAAAATTGAATAAGCAGCAATAATGAAGTTCCTTTTTACTCCCCTACTCTCTCATCTTGTCATCACTTAAGATGACTTTCAAAAGTCAGTGGATTTCTACAATTGCTCAAAATGTAAAATGAAGTGTTTCTTCTCTGCCCACAACATTCCAGGCCAAGTCCCCCAAATCATTTTACAAAATATCACAGAAAAGCAGCATTTCCATGGTATAAAACCATGCAGAAATTATTTAACATAAAAGGCTCCTTCTCCTTCAGCTTATTAAGATTACAGCGCTTCCATAAAGGCAAATCCAAGATTCATACATACAGTGTTTTATAACTTGATTCCTTGTTGTCTCCATTAGCAAGTATGAACACAAACTGTTCACTGACTCTAGTAGTAGTTTACATTTGCATCCTTTTCCATTCAGTCAATCTACTGACTGAAATGCCCTTAATAGCTTCTTTACCTGATGTTCTCGTATAACATACATTTCAGTTTATGTATTTATTTTCAATCACACTAAATTGGTTGAAAAATATGTAGGTGGAAAAATGAGAACACAGGAATACTCATTCTAATTTTGGAACAAAGAAATTTTCAACTCCAAAATAAATCTAAAAGTCTACCTTGGTTTAAAATGTGTATGTATACATAAACACCAGCTAATTATCTACTATGTTAAAATAAAATGCATTCAAAATTGAGGGGAATGCACAAAGAAATTCAAAATAGCAATATTTAGGGAGTATATAGAAAAGCAAAATCTGAAGCTGTTCGATAGCAGACTTGGTCTCACTAGAATGTCATTTGACCCTTCAAAGAAAGCAATAATTATCATTTTGTTAATCTTCATGCTTTAAAATAGGTTTTCTTGTAATGAGACAATACAGCCATCACACTGAAATGAGGCAATTAGACATGTGCAACTCTGACCAACATCTTCTGCAGTAAAGTACAGCTTATTTGCACCAATAAGTATATGATACATAATTACAAGCATGCTATGATTAAATTAAAAAACAGAAAACAAACAAACAAAAACACAGTAAAGGTTGAGTGAATAAAGACGTCTAAATTCACTGAGTCCTGAATGGCATTTCCAAAAACTAAGTAAAAGTAATAGCACCACTTTCAGCTCGGCCCAGAAACAAATGCCCTGGGAAAAAAAAAAAAAGGCTTTTTTTTTTTTTTCATGCCATTATATATGGCGTATTATAACAGAATCATGAAAGGACTACAAATTGCTGTGCCTGATTGAATATGTAAGCGTTTATAGAGCAGTCTGGGTAAAAAACAGTGCAGGAAAATGAGTCAAGAATTGTGGTTTAAGGGCCAGAAGAAATTTATTTCCAGCTCTCTATACAGAGTAAGAATGATCGTATCAGCAGTATTCTGGCAGAATTTTCTCATGTGTGAATAGTTAGGGAGAATAGGAGAAGGCAGCCAATTCTTCTTTTGATCTCATAAAACTTAGGCACCTGAAATAATTCATTTGGACTTTCTGATGGTTTGAAATATTTTGTGGCAAAAGTTCACAATGAGGATGCAACTAATATGAATCTTTTCTGTACTGATTAGATGCCAATAATCAGCACAGAAGTGGGCAAATTTTAACACACTGTAGCAATTTTCTTTTGTACCTACCAGTCTCAAGCAAGGATCTCTGAAAAAAAGCCTAATGTACTACTCATAGAGGTGCTGCAATAACAGCCTTCTAAAATCCTTCTCATTACTATCAACATTATAACTTCACAGTTTAAGTTGTTACTATGTTAGTTTGAACTTTAACATACAAGTGACTTTACACACTAATAAGCAAATTAACATAGTATACAGGTGTATGAGAACTGAGATCTTACGGTTGTAGCATTTCTCACTTGCATGGCACGTACTTCCTACCAACAGCAGAATAGGTGAACAGAACAAGGATAGGGTTTTCAAGATCAGACCAAGTAACAGAGATGGGAGTGTTGCAGAAAGGCCTTTCACAAATCCCCTAAATTGTCTATATTAATAATAACTAACTACATTTGATGAGTAATCATTCTATCAGAAATAACTTATTTTCTGATTCTATGGATCAATTTTGAAATTCTGTACCTCAGAACTTAATGACATAGTTACTACTTTGCAGAAAAAAAAAAACCTTGATGAACTGCAGAAAATGGTAAATTGTGCAGTAAAAGTGTATTCTGCCCCAATTTTGGCGTATTTCCTTAAAAACTAGCATTGTGGCGTGACAATTCTCATGAGTAGGGTCCTTATTCCTCTATCTTCCACAGGTCAAATTTGGAAACGCTTCCTTAAATGATGCCTTCTTACTTCACATAATTCATTTCCACCTTTAGTCCCCAGCTTTATTAATCTACTCTTTAATGCCTTTTAATCATTTCTCCCTGCACTGCAGCTAATGCAGCTATCTGATGCTTTATTGAGCAATAGTCTCCCATTTTTCCAACTGTATCTCCCAGTTCATTTTTTCAGTCAAGCTTTTTTAATATCTGTTTTTGATCCAGATGAAGAACTCCATGGCTGTATGCCTCAAATTGCTTTTTGGGGTTTTCTTGGCATTCATCCTCTTGTTTGAGCCAACTTTTATTTTGAAGAGGCTGAACAATTTTTATAAACCCAGTTATCATCAAAATACACTTCGTAAAATCTTGTAATTATCTACTTTGCTAATTTAAAATGCTTTGTCATTATTCTGTATTTAAGCTACTTACATTGTCACAGAGGAGGCTTTTATTTTTCGTGCCTGTTGCATAACAGTCACACGGTTTGCAAACATCAATGGCTGAAAGATCTGCACCTGCTTGTCTGTAATGGAAATCCTTGCACAGCTCACAGTTTCTTCCTGCATGAAGGAAAGGTTATGCATTATGGCTTCCAATTCATTAAAATTAGCTGTATAATTCAAAATTAAAGACTCTATTCCTTTGAGAGAATTCTATAATTTTCAGGACGTCCATTTTAATGCACCTTTCATCTCTACCTGCCAATTTAGTGATCCAGAGCATATGAAACAATGAACCTGTTACAAACTATGTTTTACTCCATTAAACTTCCATCTGTTATATAATGCCACACTTATATAAAAGCTGTGCCATGCAAATGCCTATACATTTTTTTTTGAAAAAAATATTGGTAAACCTGAAACTATTTTTCTAAACCTGAAAATTTTCTTTTTTCCCTTTACAAGACAAAGAAAAAAAAAAGAAATAAAAGAGAATATTTAAAAATAAGAAGTATTCTAAAATATACTACATAGATGGAATACAAAATAAGCACAAAAAATAAACAAGAAACTGACATTATAGCAAAAGTTGACAACATGTCAAATGTTATCTGTTAAACTGGTTGATTAAGTAGCCCTGATATTCTGGATTTAAATGCTCCAGAACATGTAATGGAAAAGGCCTTTAAACAAAACATTCTAATAATTGGAATATAATTTGCATAGGTTTTCTACAAGATTCAGTCAAATTTCAGAAATATTTTCCTGTAGCTTATATCGCTATAACTAGTGATTTACTTAAATAGAGAGGTATACAATTTACTTTTAATTTATTCACCATTACCAGCTGATACAAGACTTGACCAAAAAGTGACCACAGAACAAAGTCAATTCTCAGTCTTGTGACTTACCAGTTGTGTTGTGTTGACAGTTATCACAGACTCCACCGCTGCCTCTGTAGTATTCCTGAGGAAAAGGATCCATTGCTAAGTCATAGTGGCAGCTTTCTGCATGGCCGTAACACTGACAAGGTTTGCAATTATAGGCATGAACTTGGTCACCTGGACGAAAAGGCTTGTCATTGTACAACGGCAAGCAATGATCACACTGAAATAAAATAAAAAGATTACTTTATACTTAGAAGAACTGTTGTACTCTATATACTTTGCTCTATTTGCTTTTCCTCTGTTTACACATTAAAAATATGAAAGATGAGAAGAGAGAAAAGATGTAGGAAAATAAAATTCATCTCCTTATTCTTCTTAAATTACTTTAAGAACAAATTAAAATCAAGGAAGAAAGACAGAAGAAAAATAATAGTCAATCAGATACTCAACATAGGCTAACATCCTGAAATTCAAATTAGATTAGTTCTCTAATAATACAAAATGCTGCCTTACTATGTTTGAGGTACAGATGATTAAATTCACCAGATGCATCTATTTGGATGCATTATAAACAGCGTCTGCACCTTTATAGAGCACAGTAACAATTACCATTTGATCTTGTGAAACACTGGTCTACATATTGCCAAATGTGTGGCGGATCACAGCGTACAGAGTATCTGAAAGGCCAGCACTTCTTAATGTGCATTTATCTCATGAGGCTTCCAAAAAAGTTCAACAAAAAACAACAGCAAATATGCCAACGTGTCCAGAGAATGGCAACAAAGCTGTGAAGGATCTGGAGCACAAGTTTTATGGGTGAAGAAACTGTCATCGCGGCTAAGGGGTGACCTCATTGTTCTTTACATCTCCCTGAAAGAAGATTGTGCTGAAGGAGGGGCAACCTCGTCTCCAGGTAACAGTGATAGGACAAGTGGGAACAATCTCAACTTGCGCCAGGGGAGGTTCAGGCTGGATATTAAGAAAAACTTCTCATAAGGAGTAGTGAGTCATTGAAATAGGCTGCCTAAGAAGACTGTGGAGTCACCACCCCCTGAAGGTGTTTAAGGAAAGGGTAAATGTAATACTTAGGGATTAGTTTAGTGGGTAATATTGGTAGTAGGTGTACAGTTGGGCTAGATGATCTTAGAGATCTTTCCCAACGTTAATGATTCTATGACTCTAAGTCTAAAATGCCACTTTCTCTCATTTAGAAGACTGCATTATTGAAAAAATCCATTGCGTGCATAACCTAACTATATATGTTTAAGCTGTCCTATAAGTTTTGAGTATGATATGGTAGTTAATCACATATTGTTTTCCTTCTTACACTCCATTTTACTTCTTTAACCAAGTAAGAGTAAGGAAGTATTTTAGGCAATATCTATTTCACTGTATCTTAATATTGTTCTGAAGACAGCTGTCTATATTTCCTCTTAGCTTATCCACAGCACTCTCACTACAGCATCTGACTACTTGTGAAGACTGCACATTAGCCAGAACTTTGAACTATACCTTTCTCTTGCAAACTCCCCAAAGAAGATCGAACTGCTTTTAAACTCAAAAATCCAGGTCTGATTAGGAAAAAAAGCTAGAATTCTTAAAAGGACTCCAAGTGATTAAGGAAGATAGAATGGAAATGAAATCTTACAGTATTATGTCACAAGACTATATGTACCTTAATTTCTAAAAGTATTTTGCATCCTTTTAAGTGCAGTTCTTTAAAGAGTGTTTAAAATATATCAGCGATTCTTTCAGCCAGAGAGGTCCCAGATGCCAGATAGTACCTTTTATCAGATTACAGCAGCTGTTTTGCAATGGGAAAGTGACCAGCAAAGAATTTGACTGACAAAGAACATAAGTGGTATTGTTTAGAATGCCAGATTCCAAAAATGGGATACAACTGAGATCTCAGACACTGGTATAGACATTGTCAAGCAGCATAAGATATATTCTCTTTCACCTATACTTATTATGATGAAGTTGAATGAAGCCATACCGAAGTCTACAAAAATCAAAACACATACAAGACAGTAGTTCTAACAATCAGGCTGTTCAGCAAGTTAATTCACACTTAAATCTTCCAGAATTAAAATTCAAAGTTATTCTGAAATCAAGCATCAATTCCACGTAACTCTCCTCTAGACTCCAATGCTATAGGACTACAGTAAATAATAAATTAAAAAATTATAAAGAGAGGGAGAAGACATGCTTTACACCTGATGAGTTTCACGCGCATTCTGGTTTACTAACGCTCCGACTTGTTCAGGATATTCAATTGCAAATTTCATTTTCAGAGTGATATAGCCACACTTACTAGGTATTCTAGGGTTAATTCATCTTTTAGGAAGTTGTTGTATGGGACTTTTTAAATAGTAACAGGAAAAAGACAATGGCTAATCACTTCAGCATTCATAAAGGAAATGGTAAAACCCCTATAAATTCAATAAACATACACAACCAAATGATTTACAACCGCTACTCGCAGCAACACTAAAGCACCAGCCCAGTTGTTTCTCAGTTTTCTTTCACATTAAATGGAATGCATATCCTACACAGTAGACAAGTCCCTAGAAAATATGTTCAGACTGGAACAGCCCTTTCTAGCTTCTGAAACATAGCAGTGACAGCAATGACAGTCATAATGCTAGTTATTATCTGCCTATGACCTCATATCTCTTATTAAGTAAAACTTAAAAACCTGAAATGAAAATATATATGGAGTAACAACTACTTCACAGTTCCTTCAACATATCAGTACAGGTGCAACAAATCACAAGGTATCTGAGACAGAAACAAGTTCTTTCACTATCTCAATGACACTCATACACAATTTGTTTTAGAAGCCTTAGTCTTTGAACTGTGAAATTACAACAGTTTTCCAAGGATGGATTCATGGACAAACCCATAACTTGCACTGACACATCAAAAAGTTATTCAAAGTTTTCAGGCATCTAAGACTATTGCACTAGGTCTTTCTGCTTTCTATTTCCAAAACACTAGTCAATCAACAGCTTGTTTTATTTATTTTATTTTAATATGACGAGTTGCCTATCACACCTATCTCTATAAACAAATTATGGCATATAGCTTACTAAAAAGGATATGTTTTGCTTGCTTCTGCACCGAGTGACCAATTATACTTCATATTTACAACTGCTCAGGTACTGTGGATCATTAATTCCAATACCTGATATGATTAAACATGCTGACTTTTAACTAAGATTTAGATTGCTTCTTACACAACAACACATTGTAACAACATAAAAGGACTTAGTTATCCCATTTTTGTTAAACCAACACATCATATCTGGTTTTCAAACTGTAGATGCTTAATATCATTAATATTAAAAACTCTGAAGACCTGAAGCTTTTACAGTGTCCAGTCACACCCTCACCTCCATTCATATCCTCTCAAACAATCGAGTTGTTTTATTTCTTTAAAATTCTATTTTCTATTATTGTCATTTCCATAACTACTTCTATACAATTTGCCATTACCTTTCTGCATGAAGTTCTGCATGATCAATTTAAAGGAGAGTCTCAGGTTGTAAAGAAAGGCTGACATTTTTTGATTGTCTTGCTCTTTTCATGGGCTGTTTCAAATTTTTCATGTAACAGCACAGAATTTGTTTGTATATTCCTGTCTATAAATTGTGTATAAATGTTGCCGAGAAACTGTGCTTCAGTTTCGATTCCTATGAGGCCAAGCTAATTCCCAAAATAGTCACAAAGCATTTACAGAACAAACTAAATGAAGAAGCTGAATGCTTTGCCCTTAAGAAGATTCTCCTCAGACTGGTGACACCAGTTTGTGCAACAGAGCAGCTGACCTCTCAAGAGGAATGCCAGCTAAAACAATTACTTGGTTTTTATTAATAATGTTAAAGCACATTATGTAACATTCAGTTTTCTTAGAAGATTTTGACATCTAACTTAGCAAAAACAAAAGCATGATACTTGAATTTGGAAAATACACATAAACAGTTTCTCTCCCTAGATTAAATGCAAAATAGATGAGTAGCTCTTGAGACCTGAAAAACACATACAATGAGGGGTGGCTGTAGGTGTGTAGAAAGAGAATGCCTACAAGAAAGGAAAGGAAATGAAGTACCTGGGGCTCAATTGCTATTTTGTGTAGCTGTTACTACAGGAGAATGATCATAACAGAAGTCCTCATCTGGTTGAAGAATTAAAAGAATTGCTTTAGCTCTGCTTTTTCTTTTTCTTTTTTTTTTAAGAAATATATGTCTGTAGCCTGTAAGAACTAAGTTAGAAGAATGTAATAACATGTTCTGTCATGTCTATCAAATACCAGAGCCTACCAGGCATGGTGCCCTGCTAGACCTGCTCTTCACTAACAGAAAAGGACTGGTGAGAGATGTGAAGGTTAGGGACTGCCTTGGTCAGAGTGACCATGAAAGAGTAGAATTTTCTATTCTTGGCAATGCCAGAAGAGTGATTAGCAAAACTGCTATCTTGAACTTCCAGAGAGTGGACTCTGATGCTTTTTGCTGGGGTCCCTTAGGAGTTGCTCCTGAAGGGTAAAGGGGTCCAGGAAGCCTGGACACTCTTCAAGATGGAAATCTTAAGGGTACAAGACCAGGCTGTTCCTGAGTGCTGTAAGGTGAGCCAAAAGGGAAGACGACCAGTGTGGATGAACCAAGAACTACTGTTGAGACTCTGGAAGAAAGAGTCTATGTCCCCTGGAAGAAGGGACAGGCTACTTGGGGAGACTTCAAGGAGGTTACTAAAGTATGCAGGGAGGAAGTTAGAAAGGCACAAGCCCAACTTGAACTCAGATTGGCCACTGCAGTAAAAGAGAACAAGAAATCTTTTTACAAATATATAAACAGTAAGAGAAGTACCAAGGAGAATTTCCATCCTTCACTTGATACAGTGAGAAATGGGACCACTGAGGATAAAGAGAAAGCTGAGGTCCTCAAAACCTTCTTTACATCTGCCTTTAATAGTCAGATCAGTTATCCTCAGACACTTTACACCCTGATCTGGAAGTCTGGGATGCTACGCAGAACACACCGCCTGTGATTCAGGTGGAGACAGTTCGAGAGTTCCTTCTCCATCTGGACTGTCACAAGTCCATGGGACCAGACGGGCTCCACCCTTGAGTACTGAGGGAGCCAGCGGAGGTGATTGCTGAGCCCATTTCCACTATCTATCAGCACTTCTGGTTATCTGGAGAGATCCCAGAGGATTGGAGACTTGCCAAAGTGACTCTCATCTACAAGAAGGTCTGTAAGGAGAATCCAGGGAACTACAGAGGCCTGTCAGCCTGACCTTGGTACCAGGAAAAGTTATGGAGCAAAGTATCTTGGGTAAGATCACACAGCATGAGCATGGCATCCAGGGAATCAGGCCCAGCCAGCACGGGCTCATGAAAGGCAGGTCATGCCTGACCAACGTCATCTCCTTCTGTGACTGGGTGACCAGAGTGGTAGAAGAGGGAAAGGCTGTTGATGTAGTTTACTATACTTCAGCAAAGCCTTTGACATGGTCTCCCACAGTGTTCTCCCAGGGAAGGTGGCTGCCCATGGCCTGGACAGGTATACCCTTCTTTGGGTAAGGAACTGGCTAGAGGGCTGTGACCAATAGGTAATAGTTAATGGAGTTAAGTCCATTAAGTCCATATGTCTTATGAGGAGCAGCTGAGGGAGCTGGGATTGTTTAATCTGGAAAAAAGGAGGCTCAGGGGAAACCTTATTGCACTCTACAACTTCCCAAATGAAAGCTGTGATCAGGAGGGGTTTGGCCTCTTCTCCCAGGAAACAAACAGGACCTGAGGAAACAGCCACAAATTGCACCGGAGAAGATTCAGATTAGACACAAGGAAAACGTTTTTCTCTCAAGGAGTGGTCAGGCACTGGATTGGCCTCCCCAGGGAGGTGGTGGAGTTGCCATCCCTGGCAGCATTCAAAAGGCATGTGGATGAGGAGCTACAAAAGATGGTTTTGCAGCTTGTGGGAGTAATGGTGATGGAAGGATGGCTGGACTATATGATCTTGTTGGTCCCTTCCAACCTTGTGATACTATGATTCTATTACGACATCAGTTTCTACTAAAGATGAAATAAAGTAGAATTAACAATAAAATAGAATTTGTATTTGTGAATATATATATATCAGTACATTGAAGTAAGTTTTCAGAGTTCAGGTGAATTCCAAACAACTTAGAGGTTCTGATCTTTGTAAGGCAAACATGTCAAGGACAATCAAAATCCACTATAGTTTTTGACTATCCTTGAAAATTGATAAAAAACTGTTTCATAGACATACCTGTGTTTCTCAGACCACTTATTTTTAATTTTTTTTAAATTTTGAATCTCAATTAAGCATTTGTGCTAAATTGTTTGCATTTGGAAAATTCCTTCTTTTGTGTGGGGAGGGAAGGGGACATGGCAAACATTTGAGAAGAAACTGCACTGTGAGTAGTGTCCTTTAATTTTCAAACTTTGCTAGAAGTGAGTCATCAGAGCTGAGAAGATTATTTCTTAGAGTATCTTAGACCAGAAATTTAAGATCCCTTGACAAGCTCTTAACATATGGTAGAGTAATGTCCTTGTCACATTTACACTTAATACAGCTAAAATTACCGCCTTGAATTCATCTGGCATATACATCTGGATAGCTGTTGCATAGCAAAGCAATATCAGGTAATAAAAACCTGCATAATTCATTAAAAATGATCTTTTAGTTATTTACATCACTGTGTATATAGATATTTGACACATCATGGGAGATTTGTCTTTAAGTAATAAACAACGTGCTTTGAAAAATAAATATGTGGGCACGAAATTTGGGACTACAGGAGAAAGGAGAAGATAAAAAAAATCATTTGCAGATTTTGAGAGGCCAAACTAGGAAAGAGGAGAAAAGAAAACCTCATGGAGCTTGTCTCTCATCTCACAAGGATGTGTTCAGCTTCTTCACTTATTTTTTTCTGTAAATGTCTCACACTGAAGATACTCATTCTGGGTCTCCCTGACCAAGAACTGTAAAATTAGTTGAGAAATTAAAGTTCCGCAACTTGACAAGTTTCAGCTACACACTGTATTTCACAAAATCCCTTATTATAGAGAAATGCTGTTATTAAGAGCAAAGCAGGAGTAAGAATGTATTGTCTAGACTGTATCGACTTGTTTACGTTTGTTATTTAATATGTCCTTTGAATTCTAGCTCCAACAGGAGGTTTAACCTTACCAGCTGCTGACTGAAAAGACACAGCATTAAAGTATGAAAGTTGATCTTTCATTAGAACAATTGTGAAAGTACTATGGAGTATTTTAAGGATAGCCAAATCCTATATATGACTGCAAAATATATGGACGATCAACATTTCCAGACTGCTAGATCTAAAATACCAGATTTGACAGTACATAGGTGAAGTAGACACAAAGAAAAGACTAACATTATTTCCTTCTGTATAGCTTTCTTTGATGCACAGACACATGTATGGTTCCATCGCTGTGTCACAATTATCAGCATGGCCATGGCAATTACACCTGAAGGAACAAGAGGTAGCAAAGAGTAACTGAACACATGGAACACCTGGAACACCTCTGCAATGATATATAACATGATCATGAAGATAATTTTGTTTTATGAAAAACAGTCTGGCTCGTTTATTATTTGTTCATAATAAACTCAAGAGAATGTTTTTAACTACAATAACTTACAAAAAATGACTTCACTGAACACATTTGCGAGTATCAAGAACTGCTTTCCAAGAAAATTAAAGCCATCGTGTATCACAGCTACTTTTACCTTACATAATAGGTAATGAAAACTGTATTTCAATATATAATACATATTTATAAAAGATTAATTTTTCATCAGTGTTAACCCTTACAACATGGCTATACTTTATGGAATCTTAGCTATATCTAGCACAATAATGTAGATCACTTGATCTCAGTTAAAATGCCCGATTTTTATAAAATAAAACCTTTTAAAGTACTATTTCATAGAAAGTAACAATCACTATCTGAATGGCAGATCTTCTGGAGGCATAGCATTGCTTTAGAAACCACTCTTGAAAGAACTCCTGAAATAATTTTACTATGACATAATCAAGAAGATTGTAGATAATCAAGAAGCTGTTTTAGTAAAAGAATTATCAAAACATAAATCAATAATGAAAACATTAGGAGTGTAGGAAAGTTTAAGGTAAATGTGAACTTTGGTAGGGTGCTTTCTCTCAAAAGAATTTCAGAAATAATACTTACTAAAAAAAAGGTGCACCATGTGTTTCATGGAAATATTTCATTGCCAAATTTGCATGTTATTTGCAGGGCATAATTAGTTCTTTCACAAGACAGAACACATCATATACAATACAGTTGTCAGTCACAGATAATGTAAAACTTACACTCACAGCTGCCCACTTTTAATGGACAATTGAAGCTAAAACAAAGAATGAGCTGTGTATTACAACTGTTGAAATTGTCATGTCTATAATGAAACTTGGAAGAGCTACTGAAGTGAAGCACAAGCCATGGTTTCAATCACAAACCTTTGCCTAGAGGCACAGGTAATTCCAAGGAAAGGATTGCTTTTGATAGATTTTTATAGTAAGTATTAATTTTAAAATAACACGTGAGCAGATGCTTTAAAAAAAAACAGCACACCAATCATATCAAACTTTATATACTCCTTCAGACCAAGTTGCATTCTTATTCACAAATGTAAAAGAAGAACCACCTCAAGAAATTTTAGGCAAGGCATTACATACTTCGCACAGCTTTAGCAGTTGGAGGCAGTAATAGGAAGAGTTTCAGTAATACCTACCTTCCACTGACTGTAATTTCATTAACTCCGTAGTATCTATGCCTAAAATTTACCCAAGACTCATTAGTATGATACTGGCCACGCATATGAATCCTCACTTGTGTAGCTTTCACAAATTCTTGGAGAGATGGAGTATTGTAAAAATCATTGTAACCAGGTCGGTGATTTGGTTCCGGAGTAAGAACACTAAAAGTTAAATTACCATGAGAATACGGAGTAAAGCTGTTTAAATAAAGGAAAGAAAGACAAATGAAAACCAAAATGACACATATATTACAGATTCCATTCCTCTACCTTTTTTCCCCTCAGAGAAGGTCTCCACATTATGGTACATAGCTTTTTTTTTTTTTAAATGGATTTTAATTAAGGTCTTACACCACAGAATTCCTAGTTATCAAAATTCAAGGAAGATAAAGAAAACATACTTTAAAATGTTGTCTGTTTTCCCCAGACTTCCACACTCTTCTCTGGACCCTAAGTTTACTATTAAAATGAATCATCTAGAAAACAACTTCTAAATATGAAGTATAACACTGATGCAGTGGCATCTGCACTACATTTTTAAAAAGTTTAATAGTGTCTCTAAGAAATATGAACTATGCTTGAACTACAAAGAATTTCTTCTGATGACTAATACAATTAACAAGCCCACATTGTTATTTATCTGCTGAACACACTAAGAAAAACTACAAATAGTTACGCTTTGAATTTTAGAGTCACTGGAATATATTATTTCATTACTATGAGTGAGCAAAGTTATAAATATAGTACATTAATACCTTCCAGTGAGCACAGTGAAAGAGAGCTTAGTGGAATATAGTGGGTTTCAGAATAAAACTGTCTGATTAAGCCCAAGAGGAAAGACATTCCTCAGAAGTCAAGCAAATGTTAAAGAAACAAGAACACACAGATCTCACACTTACATTTTGGTATTAATTATATCTCACATTGGTGTATTTACTAGGCAAAACTTAACAAGTTGAACTTCTACCCAAGAGTGTCTGCTTCTTTGCATACCTATACATTAAAAATTGGCATCCACAGATATCATTTGGTATTGACGTACAATATTCAAAGTTAGTTTTCTTCACCTCAGAATAACTCAGAGCCTTTAAAGGGTAAGAATCATAGTTAGGTTGGGTCTGCTGAGCCTTACTCTGTCTTTATGAAGTGTTTTTGAATTTATTGTGTCCCTAGTCAGCTCAGTGCTTAACAAAAAATCTCAGTGGAATATATTTGTGCGTTCTTTTGGGGGAATACTTTCTCTCAATCCCTCCATAGAAAATTAAATGCTACACTTTTCTTCCTTGACACAACATTTCCGTTACAGCTGTCTAAGGCTTGTACAAATAGCTGATGAACAACAGTCTTGGTATGAAAGTACCAGAAGGAACAGCAGAACTGTAAGGCCAGCATCACCTACATAAACAAGTTATCAAGATCTTAAAGCTTCTACATGCAGCTTCTTAGAAAAACAGTATAGCAAGATAAATTAAACCACGAATCAGCCTACATTCAGAGTAAACATACAAAAGCCTCTGATAATTGGATAAAGGACAATGACTGACTCCTGACTTACAGGGGTGGTACAAGATGTAGGAGGAAATAAACAGCCTTAACTTTCATTTCCTCAAGGAAACTAAAAAGTCCATTAGGCGCTAGCTCATGGTCACCAAACAATGAAGTTTCGAGCTACAGTAAGGATCTCAAAGCCAAGGTCACTTGTCCTCCAGGCCATCCTAAGAAGTTCTGTCCATGAAGGTACACTCTTGTTTAAAACCTCCACCAACAACTTGGTCGCATCTTGGCACTTAAAAGCATGTGGTGGAATGGAAAACAGACATAGAACATTATTCCAACATTTGCCCTTCTTTCAGTACACAGAATCTTCACCATTTACAGAGTACATTCCTTAACTTTTAAACAAAGATTTCTGCATTCTCTACAGAATTCTGAACTCCTGGAGAACAAAGATGAGTCATTTGAATAGTCTTAGGAAGGCAACAGAAGTTAAACAGAAAAAAAAGGAAAAATACCAATGCCTACAGCACCTGGTACTGTATTTTCTGACTGTTTTCCAGCCAAGTAATAAGTTAGCCAAATACTGTCTGCCATCCAAAATTAGGCAAGAAATAGTGAATACCTGTAGTAGCAAAGATTTGTATATATATATGTCCACATGTGTATAAAACTGCATATATTATGTATTATAAGTTATATGATATATTTATATACAACAAGTTAAAATGTTTAGAAGTTACACATGCTAACAGTCTAGTAAAAAGCTTTGTAACTTGTTTCTTAAGTAATGACCTTTCTTGGCTCGCTCCTGAGATTTTAGTCTTGTTCTTGCTTAGAAAAATTGAAAAGCTTAATGTTACAATTTTGAACCTGTTTCTCACATGTTTTGCAGGATTAGTAGTAAGGTCAAGTGACTGCATTTTGTTCTTAAGTTTCTGTCCTCTTTTCTAAGCTCCAGAACAAGTTGCAGCCTCAGAGATCACGGAACCACAGAATAACTGATCAGGAGGAATACATTCATACTCCCTACATAAGTACAACTAATCAATAATAACTGTCTTTCTCACTCTTTATCCCACTGTTCCCTAATTCTACTGACAATAACAGTCCCACACAACACAAACATACACAATTTCAGAAGTCTAGCTCAAAAATAAGACAGTCAATTGTGTCACATTCCTCAATGTCTGAAATCTGATAAAAATGACAGATGACCTTTTGGTGATCTTCAATCGAAAGGCCAGATTTTGGATCTGGTATATACCTAGCAACCTATAATAAATGAGTATACCAAATTAAAAGATTCTATCTCAGTAGGACATGGAAATGAATTGTGTCAGGATGCTACCTGTTCAGAGCATCTGTAACATGAAGATAATATCCACTCATACCTAGGAAGCTGGAGACAGTTGACAGAGTCTGGTTTTTCTAGAGATCCATTGTTATCCATTCCAAAGATACTGCAATTTTTAGCAAAATACTGCCAGTCTTCCCAGTTAAGATCATCTCTTTTTTTCCTTTCAATTCTTATTGCTTCAGGGTGCGAGCTAAAGAACTGTAGTATAATATAGAATACCTACAAGAAGAGAGCAAATGTATGAATTGATATTAATGGCTGTATAATAGAATCATTAGAATTTCAACACTACTTTTTTATTTCAATGTGACAAAAGCCTATTTTAACATTTACAGAATACAAAACCAGCATTTCAGTCCATACATTGTCTTGAATTTGAGTTTTTGTTAAGCAAGCTTTTTGTTCTCTCAGACATTAGAGAGCAACTGAACTGCTGCACCAAAAGAGTTGCTGCATCAAAACTCTTGTTTTTTTAAAGGCCATTTGAAATACAAAGCCATCCATAATTTGTTATTCTGATATTAATTTTGACAAAAATAAATGGCATTTAAGGAATCTGTTGTCACTTCGGTATCCAGCCTGATATCCGTATTGTGCCAACAAGGATTTCCCTCAGCATGTAAGTTGAAATTTATATGCACCAAATCGATTTTAAAGCTTCATATGTATCTGAACTGACTTACAAATAACAGGCTAATTCTTATTTATGTGGCCAAAACCTGCCATCATATTCTTTACCTTTTCTGCATTAATTACAAAGAAAAAAAACTTAGGCTACATAACAGATCTTTTATGACATGCCAGTGTGCTACAGACTTAAAACTTCATTTGACTTTTATATCTAAAATCACAAAAATTTCATATCCCATTTCAAGAGAAAACTGAAGTCAAAATTTACAGAAATCTAACTGAAATTAAAAAAAAAAGTAAAAAGACAGCAATCATTTCTAAGCATTGATGACTTCAAACAGGATATTCACACTGGTATACCTCGTCCAGATTACTGCTTAAAACAACAGTTAAGGTACATAAAAAGAAAAACTCCATAGCAAGAATTACAGGGCACTGCTTCCTGCTGATAATAGAATTTTTCTTTCTGGCATCTTAAGGAAAACATCTTTAAGCATAAAGCTTGAGTTCCGCCAAAATTTTAAACAAAGTGAACATGAAATCTCTTCCTAGATCAGATTAACAAATGGCAAATGTAATCTTCTAATTACCTGATACTGTCCATTTTGTAAATCTATTGTGATAGAAACACCATGATCCAGACCTGTAGCATTAGCAAACACAGATGAAATCCAGGTGGTTCCAATGTCATCATCATTGACATAATGCAGAGGATGGGCTTCTGCATCCAGTCTCAGCACTCTGTCATTAGTGGTATCATCTGCACCGTTAGGGATGCAGTACCTCTGTATCAAAGGGTGTACCCGGGGATGACTTCCAGGGCAGCGGCACTCTGACTGGGTATGCAGATGAGGAAATTTTCCAGAGAATACTTCCAAAATGTCTCTGTCACAGCATATAAAGTAATTACAGACATGATAAAAAATGACAAGTGTCACTTTGTGCCTCTAGGCTCATAGATTAAATAAAATTCAACTTAGATTACTCTAGAAGCCCTAAGGCCTGTTTTCATCTCATATAAATGGGGCAATCAGCCACGAATCAGGCCACCTAGGGTCCCTACTTAATCAATAGCAAGCAGCAGGCATCTTCAAAAGGCATCTATGAAAAAGCACTTGAGTTGCTTTCATTGTTCAACCTTTACAATATGGAGCTCCACAAATAAACAGAACCAAGGGAAAAAAAAAACTCCTTCTCAGGACATCTTCTCAGGTAGGATTAATTCAGTCGTAGGTGCAAGGGGAAAAGCCCTACCAATATTTAATTATAGTACCACGTCTGACTCCAGTCACTGATTTGGACTGTTCTAAAGCATCCCAGAGCACTGACTTTTTATGAGGCGTAGCCACAGACGAGTTGAATGCCTGTCCTGAAACCCTTCAAAAAGGCAGCATGAGAAGTATCATGCTGCACCCTGGAAAATGTAGATAAAAATATTTTTCCTTTTAGCCATCTGTAACATATATCCACTGATTTGGCTGCCCCATTCTGAGATCACTCTGTTAGATTCCTACAGCCTATGCCAAAGCAGATGAATCATTGTAGTTCTCAGTGAGATTACCAACCTGAATGGGTAGGTGGAAACGGTAGGCAAAGTAATAGGTGAATATGCTGAATGACATGGGCAGATTACATAAACCTTTATTCATTCATCTCTGGTGTAGAAGGATTTTGGGAGCCCAGAAGGTATGGATTTTTTAAATTAAAAAATTTACTTATCCCATCTCCCTAATTTCAACAGTAACAGCTCCTGCAGATCCTATAGAACACAGTAAGAGGACCTTTCCAACTGCCATAGACCTAAAATAATTCATATGCGACAAAGACTTTTATTCACAGTTTATCCCTCATAAACATTCTAACCTGAGTTGTTTGTGGGAATAAAACTGCATTGACAAAGTTATGAATCATTAGCTTGCAACACTTTGTAAAATACCTTATCTTTCAACTTTTAAACTATATTCTTTTCAGTGACTTCAGTTGTAGTTCAGAGTTCTGTAGTTCAAGCATTGTTCCAAAAAAATATACAACCAACATGATATTCGCAGTTTGGAATTCCGAATCATATGAATACTTTAAATTCACAGGAGATCAGTTCATTGTCACGTCCTGCAGACATCAGTGCTCCTAGGAAACTACTCTACATCTTATTGAAAGATTATCATTAAGTAGCCTTAAGGTCTGCAGTCACAAGTGTTGCTGTGCTTAGCCTACCCAATAGCACCACACAGACAAATAAGAGCTGACTTTTTCTGGCCAGTTTGAATTGACTAGATTAATCCAGCAAGAGCTGGATAGCAAAGGTAACATCTCTTTGTAATACGCTCGGAAGGGAGGCTGGAGGGCAAGAGAAATTGCAGTGGCAACTGTAATTTGGCCTAGGGGATGAAGGATGTCAAAGCAATTGGCTCAAGGCTACATGGGCTGAGGTAGAAAAGTCATTAGTGGCTTATGAGGACTATCTAATATAGAAAAAAATGAAGAATTAAGACAATAACCTCTTAGGTGTAGAGACTTGAGGGTATCAAGAATACAGTACATGGATGTCTGATGCCATGGGGAAGCTGAAGCTAGACAAAAGGAATTACTAACCACAGGAGTCAAGCTGGCAGTGACAAAGATCAGCATGTTGACCAGCTACAGTGTCTGTCCCTCTTCCTTTGGATCAATGGTTCACTGGTTTTGGACTGTTCTAAACATGATTGGCCCTCTGTCCTCTCCTCTTTTCCCTTGAGACTAAGGCATTTCCCCATGAGTGCTTCTGAGAAGGTGGGAGTAAAGACTGTGCTTGACAAACAACTGCGGATGCACACTAAAATCCACGACAGGAAGGTTAGCTTACCAGTAAGCCTTGCTTTAGGGGCTAAAAATTTAGAGACAACTGTTCACAATGCTGCGTATCTGGGAACAATAGCAGACTTTATTCTCTGGAAGTAAGGCGGCCATAGAAGCAGCACCCCATCTGCAGAAATTTATGGAAGAGATTGCCTGCAGCTTACAGAAAGCTCTGGGGAGGCTTGGCAAGTCTCATTTAACGTGCCTAAGCTTACCAGTACACACTATGTCAGAATTATGACAAGTTGATAACACCTAGATAGCTTATAAGCACTGGAATCTAGAAACTGGATCTACTCTCTGCTAGAATACCTGCTAAGTCTGGTTGTAACAGGAACAATACTAGTAAGGAAAACATGCCCTTATTTACTTTTGAGTTTCCCTACATATACCTAAACAACAATTAAAAAGCAAAATACGCTATATTGTTTAATTTAACTCAAGACTTTGAAGATCAAAAATCATGTTTGAGTTGACATCCAGTAAACTGCATTATAAGCAATCACTTAAAGATAACTAAAAAGCACAATGCTGTGAGAAATAAGTATTTCTAAGTATATAAGTATTTTCTAAGTATTTTTAATAAATCTATTCTTTCTCATCACCATACTCCTAATTTTTTTTTAAACAAAAAAAAAAGTCCTTTACCTGTTTGTAAGTGCCACTGGATAAAAGCGAAAGTCTTGCATCCTTCCAACAAATTGCTCTAAACCTAAAAAACATAGCATGTATATACATATAAGTAATCAAATCCTGTTGAGCAGAAGGCAGCTTTTCACTGCTTGAGAGCGCCTTTAATCCAGCACACAGATCTCTTGCACAATTACCCCCCTGAATGAAACCATCTTGGATCTGGACAAAACTGTAAAGGGCAGTAACTTTTTTTTTTTTTTAAATAAAAGAAGAATGATTTATAATAACTTTATAAGAACATTTTGTACCTATCTCTTTTCTGATTAGAGAGGTGGCACAAGGATCGGCTCATTAGACAGAAGTAATGAGCCAGTCCATATGCCACCTCTAATTAGAGAAGAGATACAGTAGGTACAACTGTACCTATCAATTTATACAATAAAGATAAAAAGCAGTTTAAAATAATCCTTTCTTTAATACATTTAATGGTTATTTTGTATTCAGAATCAAATCACAAACAGAAGCGTTAAGAAACAGGACACAGAATGGCCTTCTTACCCAAAAGCACAATAAAGCCAAGTAACATAGTTATATTTAGGAGTTAGCTCCAAATTCTGCACATTCCTGAAAAGCAAGTCAGTGTTTTTACATTTGCAGAGCCAAGAATTTGAGGAGAGCAAGAAGACATCCTGAAGCTGCTCTACAATAATCATGTCGTGCTATAGCACACATGAAATTCCAGATGTTGATGAATAGTAACAATATCAGGCATCTCTTGAGGCTGAACAGTTCTCATTCTGCTAGTGGTTTACACAAGTATTGATAGAACTGAAGAACACAAAGAGTCAAAAAAGTCTTCATCTCTGCTCCTGTCTCTAAACAGGCATGTAATCTAGTGGCTAGAATAATCCTATTCAGAAATAGTTTCATCTATTTACTGAAAAAACATAACAGTAAATTAATAGAAAGCATTACTTCAGGGATCTGTATGTTGGACAAAGCAGAAAGCCTTTATGTACATGTAGTAATATCTTATTTTGAATATTCTACAGCATTCTACTAAAATAGAAATATTTACCTGTGAAGCTTTGTCCAATTTTCAGTGTCCCATCAGCATTAGTATCTGCAACTGTTCCCACAAGAATCCTTGAATCAAAAGGTGTGCTGTCATCTTCCCAGCCATTCAAGAAGAAACTAATTCTGCTGTAATACACCTATGGAATCAATGAAAATTGGAAAGTGTGTGCTTCATTACAGAACCTTTTTGATTTCAATGCATGTTGCAGATATCACTGATTAATCATAAACATTACTTTGACCTACTTGGCATCATGCCTTTATTTTTGGCACCTACTGACAGAAGTTACCTCTTTTCTGTTCATTCATTAGCAATCCAGTTAATAAGATCGTTATTCAGATGCACAGACTATAAAAATTCTACAGTGGTTAAATCAAAGTAGTATCTACAGTACACTGATCTGGTAGGGAGGGGGGAGAGGAGAAAAAAAGAGAAGGGTCTGTTTCACAAGGTACAAGACTGGTTACAGCTCCTTCATCACTTCAGGCCATAGGCACATGCTATAGCTGTCAGAGCTCTTCTCATACACATCAGCTCATCCAGGCCTCAAGGGACCATCTACCACACTCAGGATAACCAAACACAGCACATCTCAGCCAGGCCTTGAACACCCCTCCAAAATGTCTCCCTGGCCCCAGCATGTTTCTTATTACAAGGGCTGAAGGGAATGGTATAGAAACTGGCTACATCTGCTTTACACCCAGTGGGTAATTCCGTTACATCAGTAGAACCCTTGGCTAGGAATGAGTGCTCAGTCGGCACTCCAGGGTACTGTTTTCTGCAAGCACTCCCTGCCCTGCCAATTCATTTTAAATTTGAGCGAATGTTCATAGAAATAGTTTATGGCATTCTCCCAGCTCCACAAAGTCAAATGACGCTGAGCTTTACAAAGTACTTTTTTTTTTTTGCACTAAAAATCCATATTTAAGTAACATAAAATTGGGAAAAGTTTAATAACATGGAAGTGCCTTTCAGTCTGGCATTTTGCAGAATAATTTAATCGCAACAATACAGGGATAAGATGAAAATAAGTCATAATGGGTACAATTATCTATCTGTTAATGATGTGAAACACTGAAGCTAACTTCAACTTATTCAAAACTTTTGAACTTTATTGAATAACTCTTAAATTTAGTCTCATTTCAGGAAGCAATTTTTTTGCAAAAATGAAATTGCATGATTTTAACAGTATTTAGCTTGCATGAAGCTTATTTCACACAGCACTTTGGTAGCCTTTGAATTCTGAAGCACTGTTTTGTTGTTGCCGACATATAGAATTTCGGTTCCATTTTGCCAACATGCATGCCTAGTGAATCATGTCCACAGCAGCCAAATAAACATGGAGTGCTTCAGCCTGCTGTGATACCCACTTTAAACAAATAAAAATAAACCTGGAATAATTGCTTCCATAAGACCAGTAGATGTATGAGAACAAACAATGTATAAAAAACAGAATAATTTGTGGCAAAAAGGGAAGTTGAAAACTGAATACCAGTTTTAAAACCATAAAAGCACTCAAAATGGCTATTCCAACAATAAAGCATTTCGAATTTCAGACCAAGGTAAACAGACAATTATCTATAAATCAGATCAGATCATCATCATCAGTGCCTCAGGCAACATGAGTGTATAAAGTATTTTAAGAAAGAAAATATGAAATGAGATAGGATTTCCTGCTTGTTTTGTTTTCCTTTAGGTTTGACATCAAATTGTACAGATTATTTTTTTTTTAAACCTCACTTTCAAACATATACATGCATGCTGAGCTTTATTGCTGTTTCCACATTCTGTCCATATATCCCAGATCTAGACAGGAAAATTTATTGTCCTTCCACTGATGGAAATTTGAAGACTATTATCATAATTACTAAGTGATGAGATTTGTTCTAAAAGTTACTGCATGTGAGTTTAACCACTCAAAATACATCTCTCTCCATTTAAATTATTCTTTATGTTGACACATCAATGACCTGAATGCAACATTTTGTTAAATTTAATTTTAATTCAAAACCCTCCAAACATCTGATGTCCTATTCGCAAGATCCTACATATATGCGTATATGGTGGTTGCACCGCATTTTTTTTTTCCTGCATCACATTTTTTACAGCCTGTTACTGTCATTTGGTGTTTGACTGTTATCATCATAAAAGATACAGGCTTTTCTACTTTGTTATTTGCAGCATTATCTCATGTTTTACAACATCTTTGCACAACATGCCCGTACATGAAATATAACTAGCGAAAAGTTCTCAGTGGTATTAATGCATAAAAAAGAATGTGGTTCCATCTCTACTGTCTTTACCCAGCCAAAAGCTGATGAACAGCCAATTTTCCTTTATCACATTAGCACAGCCATGAGGGAAACACATTTGTTCTAGTCAGCTACACTAAAGATACTATTACCAATCTAACATATACATGTTTTATATCAGCAGTATTCTCAGAGTATGAGGGAGCCAACAATATATTAACACTAGCATGACAGTTTATTTAAGAAAAGAAAATTGTCTCTGTAGAGGGACAGAAGTTAGAAATGTATGGCTAAAGCTCAGTGTCACTGGTCTAATAAAGGTAATAATTCTTAAGCTTTCTTTATAGCAGGTAACACTCCTGTGGCAGCTCTGTCATATCATTCAAATAAAAATGTTGTCTTTTACAAGTTTAAGAGTATCTTTATTTTTAGCCAGATATGAAGCATGTCTCCGATTTCCTGTTTTCACTGTAAAACATTTGTAAGTGGAATTCAGAAATGGGCTCACTCACTCCCAACAGCTCACCACAAGATTACCACCTCAGCTACAGCCTCTGTAGGACCCCATTTTGCATCCCCTGTAGTAAGCAGAGTGCTTGCCTTCACACAGCCCTATTAAAATTAGCGGGACTATTTATGGCTTAAGAGTGACAGAATTGGGCCCTAAACGATCAGGTATTTTTACTTGTTGAAAATAGGTGATTAACGACAATTTTAAATCTCCATCTCCCCTCCCCCATCAACAATCTCTTTATATTAAATAGGATTTAGAATAGTTGGGTTTAATATAGCACATCCCCAAGGTAGCCCTAAGCACTTTACAATGCTGAATTGGATATCAGTAGTGCAGTGACTGTGTAAGGCAAAGGCAGCAGTCATTATGCATTTGGCAGTAGCTCAGTGTAATGATCCCCCTGCTGGTTATTAAAGGGGGTATGAATATCTGACATGGGAGGAAAATGTAGGAGGGAAGCCATGTGTGGGATAAAGAAAAAAAATCCCAGTGGCTCTCCGCTGTGGGAGGAGAGGAATATCTCAAAAGTTTGGTGTCAGTTTAGCCTAAGCTAAATAAGAATGAAGGTTGGCACCAAATCTGCTGTTTGATGTTATTCAATGTCTCCTGACCATCAGCACTGAATTGCATACAATATCACAGAAATAAAAGACTAATTTTACTAGTATCTAACTAAGACAATGGGATTATTCCCCTATTGTCTTTGTAAATAAAGTTCTATAGGAATTTGCCCTAAGAGAATGAGATGAACGGGTAGGAAAGCACTGCCTCTTGTTTGCTGTAGAGCACAATACCAGAAGTCTGCAACTCCAAATCTCTAATCCCAGCTCTGAAACAATCTCTCCCCTCTTGTGCTTCTCCATCTGTCAAATACTTCGCAAATCACCTCATGGGAAGGTGGCAAGGATTAGTTACTAAGAAAAACTCAGTCTGCAACTACATTAGCTTCTGCCTGTGCAGAGCTTAATACCAATTTCAAGCAATGGAAAAATCCATATGATGGTGCATTGAAATGGTAAAATATACACAATCTTTCCTCTAGTAGATTGTTGTCATGATCCAGGAGAACTTTCAAGATGAGAGGTGCTGGGCCAACAAAGCCAAAAGCAAGTTCACTTAACACATCTGAAATGAAGTTCTTTGAAGGTCCCTGTTCACAAGTCAGTTGTCCTTTGAGCCAATTTGAATCACTTCTTTCCAAATTATGCCAAATCCAACCACTACCTACCTAGGAAAAATTACCCTGATGGGTCACCACATTGCAAAATGAAGAAAAAAATCAGTAAAGGGCAATGTACTGTTATGAAACTAGATGTGGACAGCAAAGGCATTACAATCATTTTCTCATCTGAAAATCTAGTCATGGAAGCAAAATAATGCAAGTTAGCTTAAGTGTTGCTACTTTAGATCTGGCTGAGCAATCATGGAAGAAAAAACTAGAGTATTTTCATGTATTAACTAATTACAGAAACTTCCACTATACTGCAGCAACCTCATAGCAAAATAACACTACAGTCAAATCCAGAGCAGTTGTACAAGCAAAGACCATGGGACTAACAATAGCAAAAAGCAGAAGAGGAGCATATGGGAGAAGAGTAAGGACGAATGACACTGCTTCCAAATATTCTTTGACCCTCAAAGCACTGGCAGCTCTAAGATTTTCTCAACCTAACATGGTTTCTATACACTTAGTAACTTCCCATGGATTTCTTTACATCAGTTTAAGCTGCTGTTCCTTGAATGCAGAAACTGGTAGTTCCCAAAGGCACAGACTATAGAGATTGATCGAAAAATTAAGGTGGCTGTTTCTCTCTTTTTCTTTTAAATAAAATTTAGAATTTCAGTAAAATCACTCAATATGCCTTGCAGAAGAAACCTAACCTTCCTTATTAGCATAAAGGCAGAATAAATTTGAGGTCTCAAGTAAATGAAACAGTTACACGGATCCCCCCCTTTTCTTTTCTGAGCTATAATTATTACTTTTCAGTCCAAATCAGTTTGTGAGAATTCCAGGATGCCAGTCTATACAGTTTGGGCTGTCAGGTAATAACATACACATTAATTACATAACAATAACCATGTGTGATATCTGGACTAATTAAGCATCAAACACTTTTTACTTACACAAATCATCCTGTCACTGAAATGCCCTGTAATATACATATAAAAGCAACTGAGACCATTTTAATCTCATCTATGTAGAATCAAATTGCATCATTTCAGGTAAAATAAATTAAGTGAATTCTCCTTCAGCAGACGCTGCAATCTTCTTGCATCTGTATGATTTTCCCATTAAAAAAGTCCTAATACTGTCTACACGTTGTACAAAATTATTTCTAATAATTAAAATAGCAAGTAGAGGTGTGAAAAAGAATCCCTAATGCATGCACCATTGTTTAATAATGCAATACTCTAATGCAATAATGTTTAAAAATGCAATATTACCATTAGGTTATTTTTCCTATTCTAATATTTAATTGCATGAAAAAGATTTATTATAGTATTTCAGATAAATTAAGACAACTTTAATCTCTTTTACTGATTAAATATACTGTTTTTTTTTTTAACTCTTACTCATCATAGCTTCTAATACCACAACGTACAATTTAATCTTAAAGTTTCTTCTCATCTACTGTTCTAATAGTTAGATCACAGCATCTAACAAGACAGAAATCATATGGATTCCTTACCACACTGGCAGGCCATAGATGAGAAGTTCCACAATAGAAAGGACTTGACATCAAAAATAAAAGAAGCAAAATATTTTCCAGTCATTTCAAGCCAAATGATACCAACTATAGCCTATTTAGTTTTCCAGCCAATTAAGTGATGCCAAACACTTCAACTGTAACTTCAGTTCCTAATTCTATTTATATCAAAGAAAGTCTCAGATGGCAGGAACAGGAATGATTGACACAGAACAAACAAGGACCAAACATTTGTCATTAGATAAATAGAAGAAAAAGGAATACATTCCAGTGTATGTAAATGGACACTGCTATTTCCAAATGATGAAAAAGGTGCAGTTCAGGAAACTACAATACACACCAGACACCAAACTGTATCCTGGTAAATACTAGAGATTTGTAAACTAAACCTGGAGGGAAAAAAAACCAGCTAATTTTTAAATTGCAAATGCAAATTTAGTTAATTGCAAATGCAAACAAAATTTTAAAATTAAATACAAGCTAAAACTAAGACCTTGCTTCTCTACTGAGAAAACAAGCAAAAACTGAACAAATTGTAGGAAAAAAAAATCTGCGTTAGCTTATCCTTTAAATAAGCTCTATTTACACATCAATAAGTTTCTCAGAAATAGAAATTTATTATTATAAAGACAACTACACAAAATTCTAAGAATTTTGATGTGCTTTATGAACAGCAACTGAGTAGCTACACAGTTTATTGGGTAAAGCATTTATTTTCCAGAACAGCCAACAGGCAGAAACAGAAATGACCCCTCCACTTAGTTGCTGTAAAACCTTAAGCAGCTCCAAAGTCAATAGAGCTATACAGGATGTACAAAGATATAAATGAAAGCAGAAGTTAGCATAAATGATTTGCTTAATCATTCAGAAATAATGAGGAATCAGATTCTGACAGATCAGAAGAAACTGTGACTCACATAGCTCAAAAATTACTGCACAGCGTTCAGTTACAATTGCTCACTTAATTTGGTATGGTCCTTACAAAAGTTGCTTCCTAAGCACAGCTTGCTCTCTGTTAAAATAGTCAAGACTCATAAAAAACATTTTTTTCTTCTAAACATATTGCAGATCTGTTGCAACAAGAACTTCTTCAATGAGCTCACTATAGAAACAGACAGCGTATTAACACATTTTCTCCCAAGGTGAGAAAACAGATTAAGGTTATGACCAAAATGACAGGCCTGTGGCTTCCTTGAATACTTTAATAGAGTCAACAAATCAACAGTGGTCACCAATGACAACAGATGAAAGAAGAAAATAGATGGAAGGAAGGGAATTAGTGATGCTGCTATAATAGTGTAATCAGAAACTTGAACATAAAAATCTTTTTCACCTTCAACCTGTCTAAATATGCTCTTTTTGTCTGCTTATATGAAGATATACAGCATATTCTACCATTGGATGACACGCGGGTTCACATTTCTACCCTGAGAGCACATGTGAATCAGAAGTATAACAGTTAATAGAAGATGCATTAAGGGGATTTTGCATATCAGAGAGATGAGACACATAGGTAGGTACTTTGCTATTTTCTTGCATAATTGCAAGTCTTCCTGAAGCTGCAGTTACAAAGTCTGCAACGCAATTTTAATATTTTAAGTGAATTTTTATAAAGAGGAAAGGTCAGTGATATTGACTAAGGAATACAAAATGGACAAACGGATGTTTTGTGTTTCACACTGTGTGAAAAACTATTAGCACGAGTACAAATCTATATTATGCTGTGATTCAAGCAGAGGTAATGACAAAGAAAACCACCACATCTGCCTTTTACATATCATTAAAAATTGAACTATGTGCCCCTAAACTGGTACATCAGAAGCGGCAGACAACTTTCTACCACAGTTTAACACTTTTCTTCACTGAATAAATTGCAGGATGTAAGCATTTTGAGCATCCTTCTCAAAGGAACCTTTCCCTTCTCCTAGTTCTGCCTCTCTGCTTTCTAGTTCTCCTTACTATACTATTTATTGATTCTTCACATTATTCCGTTCATTTTTGTTTTCCTTTTTAGCTTATTACATTCACATTTAACTTTTTTTTCTTAAGCACACATAAAGACAGATAGGAACACTGTATGTGCCCACCAAAGTAAGTATTTTTCTTAGAACTACTATAAAAAGTAAGAAATAAAGTTTACCCTACAACTCCTGTACTCCTCCCAGACCTTCAGATAAGCCCATCAGCCACCTTATGACTGCTTTGGTAGATACATAGATGCAATAGTTTCCACAGCTCAAGTTCGGCAACTGTGTCAGGACTCCACTCCACAGGGCTAACCAGCACTACTGTACAAGCTGCTTGTATAATCTGGTATTGCTTCTCTACTTACAATATATGCCACATGCAGTCTAAATCAAGTTTAAAACATTGGCTGAACAGATAATTCAGTAATAACTTCTATAAGCATTACTACACCTTTGAAGTGTAAGTATATTTTGGCAATCATAATGTTTGTTAGGAATGTTTGGGCAGATGTCTTTCTTCCACCAAAATCTATAGTAGTCTTACCCCCTCCTCCATCCTCTTAGAGCCACCTATAGAGAATTCACTTTCAATCTTTTGGTCTTCAAATTTTAATTTTCTATTTGGAATGAAAATGGAGACAACAAGGGGTATTTTGCAGATCTAAAGCTTAGCAAGAGATAATGAGTTAACTTATAATAGGTAGATGTATAGATGATAGATGAATAAATATAGGTAACTGTGTTAGGGTATCCTGACATATCTATAATTGTGTGTGGACCTCTGCATATTGCTTAACTTTAATCAGACTGGTGACATTTACAAATTTGGTCACTCTTTCCCTACCCTTACAGTCTGGATGTGATCAAGCTGAGGAGAGGAGTAGTACTGCCTTAAAATAGCTCTTACAGTTCCTTAAAAGCTTTACACTCTTTGATTTTTGCCCACTATACTTCAGCAAAGAAAATCAAGCGCATAGGTCTTACTTCACCCGCTACTGCTAAATTAAATAAATTTCTAATTAGAACTCTGCACCTCCAACCAAGCCTAGACCATCCATCCCTCTGTATTTCAAGTGTTGGAAGTAGCCTGTTTGCAAGCTTAAAGGAAAAGAACATATGATAATAGAAGCAAGCTACATCTATGTTCTTTCCAAAGTAAGATTTTTCACACATCTTTGGCTCTCAGGCTAAAGAGCATTGTACAGGAAGAAAACAAGAAGGTCTTAAGCCATTCACTAATTTAAGTAATACTGTGGTCAAGGAATTTAGTATTATAAAGAATGCTCACAGGTACATTCCTTTATTTCTGACCATCCATTTTTAAAAGGAAATTATGCCAACATAACTGTAGATTGAGGTTCATTTTTTAACAGTAGATAAAAATATAATCTTAGCTCTGCCCTATCATCAGAGCTTTCCAAACATGGTAATTTATTAAGGATGCTGCACTCCAAATGATCACTGAAAGAAGGATGTAAAAACTCCAAAGTTTACCTTTTATCACTTATTTAAGCTCATAGAAAAATAGAAAAATCACCTGCATATTTTAAAAACGGCTACTGAATTGGGTAGAAACAGCAGGCATGCAAGCGATTTGACATTAAGTAACTGAATTTTCTACAAAATCAAGATGCTACTTTAAGCTGACTAGAAGACTACACAGAGAAATGTTTTGAAATTATTCAGAATTCAGTCCTTCCTCAGCATACTGCAAATGAAGCTTCAAAATATTTAAGTTTACCATACGTAGGAACAAGGGAATAAGTGAATTAAACTATATATTAACCCAGAATATTTTTGGACTGCCAGAAGAAAAGACCTGGGAAGAAGCTTTTCTTTACAAGATTTATAGAGGATGCACGTACATCTGTATTTGATGATACCATGCACAATCTTGTTGCAGAAACGAGAGGATCTTAACTTTCATTGATATAACAGGGCTTAATAACACCTCTGTTAAATATAGTTTCCTGCACACTAGCAAACTACTAGAATAAAAAAAAAAAAAACCACTCCAGAAGGAATAACATTTTCATCTTCGATTTTATCGTCTACTTATTTTTTTTCTGGTTTTACTCTTGTCAATAGACAACGTATGCTTTTCTAGGAGTTCCAAATAAAAAATCCTCAACTAGATGCCTTTTGAAATTAAAACTGCCTGAATGGTTAAAAAAAAAAAAAGCACACCATTTTTAAAATACTGGAATTGACTCATCACAACATTCTGTCCAGAGATAACAAGTGGACTGACTAGTACTTCAGCTGTGAATTTATTTAAATGTAGACATACACATGCAGTATTAGGAAGGCAAAAACAGGATATGAAATAAACATAAGGCATCAACTCTAAGCTCACTGTCAAGAGTATACCAAGGCTTCTAACCACAGAGTTCAGCTGAAGGTAACTATCTGTCAAATGTAATCTGTGCAAGTGAATATACTTAAGCTGGCACTATGAATCAACCAAAATTGCTTTGGTCTTATTGACATTCAATTGCAAGAAGTTGCAGCTCATCCAGTCCAATAGACAGCTTGACAACACCAAGAGTGCTCCGGTGACAGAAAGCTTTAAATATAGATGCAACTATCATCATAATACACAGGGAAGTAAACTTTATGATCCCTCATACCATCTTCAAAAACTGGTCAGTCATCAGCTGGCTGCCATAAGACCACATGGTCATTGTCAGTGGCCATAGTCAATTTTTGCAGTTAATAAATCACTGTGACATATACACACACACAAACTGACTGACAAAAAAAGTCCATTCATTCTTTCATCACTGTCCCATTAAAGCTCTCTGAAACCCACTTTTGTCATTAACATCTTTGTTCAGTTATAAAAAAATAAAGTTTGCCTTTTAAAAAAAAATAAAATGCTTGCTTTTGTTAAGGGCCAGACCTTCAGATGCTATAAATTAACTACAGCTTAAGCATTTTACATCTACTCAGATTCAGTTAATACAATCAATTTACTTACTTCCTCACAGCTATTTTCTTGAAACATTATTTCTGATAACACATGTATATGGGAGGAGGATGCTGGAGAATAGAAAGAATGCTAAGTCCCAAACTGTGCATCCAGTACATTTTGCACAAGAGAAATGAATACCACCTGCAACTCTTACTTGGTTGTTTGACCCTTCTTTCCTAGAGAAGTCCTTCTACTTCAGTGATAGATGCTACAGAATGTTTTTTTTTTTTTTTTTTTTTTAAAGCAGCTTGTTTTGTATAGCCCCATTGTCTACTTGAGTTGTTACATGCACTTATTTGCCCACCCTTCCCTTTTGCCTCATTCCTTCCCTCATCATACTGTGAATTTAAATCATCCCAGAGCTGCAAACAAAGGAAACTGTGAGAGAAAACATCAATTACTTCAATCTTGAAACTGTGTTTAAGGGGATGCAGAATGCAAGTAATAGGGTTGGGGGGGGGGGGTAGAGGCTCATACATGTTCTGAACACACAGGACAGTTGTGCTCATGCTCTGAGAAATCCAGTGTACAGAAAAACAGAGACCTGAAGAAGAAACCTCATCAGGGGACCATAGTGACTGAACTGTCATGAAACAGAAGGGCTGGAGAAGATAAAGGGATAGCAGAAGAAATGCTAAAGAACAGCGAAGGGGAAGGAAAAAGCATAGGGTCGGGAGGGGCAAGTTGTCTCTTTGCCTTTCCTTCTTTTGCCTCAGGCCCATATCGGCCTTTCCTTTTCTCGACTTAACTGGGATGAATTTTAATTGTGGCCTTTCTATGTGTTTTATACACTATGTACTCTCTACTTGTGTGGAGTGGATTTCCCATTCATCACAGGATTGCAGGCAAAAGTCTCAGGAGCATTTTGCTTCCCTTCAAAGTTAGCTTTGCTAAAAATCAATAAGTTTAGGGCTGCTTTCACCATCTAGTGTATACTCACCCCATGACCATTTCAAATGTCATAATTTTATGATTTTTTGCTCCTTCCTTTCACATACAGATTTGTATTTACAATCTTTCCATCATGATAGTGATTGCATCTTTTTTGCATAGATTGTTTCTATAACTGAATAAAATGAGCAACCTTACAGTAAAAGTGGAAACATGCTCTCATTTGCAGTTTTAACACAGTTAATTTTAACTAATCTCTAGTAACCTGTCCTCCTCAATACCCTATAATTTTCCTTCAAATTAAAGCTCTGGCTTCCTTGGCATCCATCCTACATCTTAATAAATATTTTAACTGTTTCAGCATTTTTTTCCTGACTATCTGTAAGTCAAGCACAACAGTCAAGAATTACAGCTATATCAAATTGCCTCTAACTTGTATGCAAACTACTGAACTTTAGGGGAAAAAAGAAAGGGAGGGGGGAAGCTCCACTGAAGATTAAGTATCATCCTTCAGCAATATTGTTACATCTCTTCCAGCTTTATATTAACTTTCTCTTCACTAGAACTCGGTATCTTGGCATTTTAAATCCCTCTTCATTTTCCTGGTTGTCTCTCTTATTCCAATAATATCTTTCTTATCCTTGAAAACATGTCACTCCAATTCAGCAGTCTTATTACATATGCTCCTAGCATTTGTATAAAAGATATTTAGCTTTTCTCTTTGCCCTCCTTTACTTTTCTTTTTCACTATCTTCTACAATGTTAATCCCTTCTCAACGGGAAATGGTTTTCCTTCAATCCAAGTCTTTCTTTTTGTTCACAGATCCAGTAGTTCAGCTTGAACTCCCTGAAGAACAACATACAATTAAAAAAAGGGAGGAAAAAGGGGAAGAAAATGATGGGACCCTGGGCTGCTCCTGAATCAACTAACTTTCTGTTCAAGAATAAGCCATGCATTAATACCAACTTGACCCCAAACAGCGAAATCAGAAGGTAACTGGAAAGCAGAGTGGCCCAGTGGTTTACAGACTCAGACAAACTATAGATATTTCATGAATAAAGCCCTGAAATTGGAAAAATGTAAGTAACAGAAAGCAGAAAGATACCAAATAAGAATCATGTATGTCATTTATTTTTTGGACAAGGGTAATTTTAGTACTGTTACACACTGAGTGATACAACCCACAATGTCAGTTATCTGATAAACAAGGCCAAAGACAAAGACAGATCAATGTGAGAAGAGATTTTGCAATGGTCTGCATTTTTAAAGAACTAGTATTTAAATAAGTAAATATTGTTTCAAAATGTTGAATTGGAGAGTACTGATCCTTCTGCCACAAAGTACACATCCCAATTATGGAATGGCAATCTTCATTTACTTTTTTGTTGGTGAGTGTATCACCAGTATTGTTTTAATACTAAACTTTAAAACAGCTAACTACAGATCTGCTCCTTTCTATCCCAGCCAGCACTGTACCACTGAAAAAATTCCCTTATTTTGTGTTAACCCTATTAGCTCTTGTTTCAATCTATTAATGATGCCTTAATATAGAATAAACATATCTTGGCAGAGGAGTGGGAGAACTTAGAGGTCAAGATTTCAAATACAGACAACACAAAAAACTAAAGTAATTCACAAATAAGCTTCGCTCTAATTACTGTAGTAACTACTATTTTTACACATAAAGGTGTAACAAGAGACTCCAGCATTGCAAATGAGTTCCAAGCAATAAAGAATAATAAAAGGATTCTATTCATCAGATCTGAAAACACACAGAAGAATTGCTTTCTTGCTCCATAATGACTATTTTTCCCAAGTCATAGAACAAATCCGTGCTCCAAGGATCACTATAGTAATGTGAGAAGAGGCACGTTAAGGATTTGACAAGCTTCTTTTTAGCAGCTAAAACAGTTACATGAAATTGACTGGCCAAAATTAATTGAAACAAAATGTCTGGCTTTACATTTTAGATCATGTCACAACAATGCACATTTTTCTGTGCCTCCTCCATTAAAACATACAGCACAAACAGATTCTGATTTTTCCTGAACTACTTGTAATCATGTAAGTTAAGGATGAGATGTAGATGTAAAATGAAATGTCCCTTCTGAATAAAGTCTCTGTGCTACAATACTGAAAGAATAAGCAGAGACCTGCACAAATGAAGAGAACAGTTACTAATGTGTAATTATCAACCCTGTATTGCACTATCAGCTGTAAGTTAAATTCTGGTCTTTTCAGTTGCCTACATGTGGAGAATTCTGAACCATCTTGAACTGCCCCATACTCACATTGGTAAGCCACTCCCAGATGCGATCCAAGAATGCATTGGTTTTACAGCACTTGAACAACTATGCTGGGATGGATGGTTGAAATCCCTCTCTCTGCCTCTGTAACTACTTACATAATAAGAAAATAAGTACTCTTCTCTTTGAATGCCTCATCACAGAAGTTCAATGTATCCAGTTAGAGGAAACATACAATTTTTGCAAATAAAGTCCTATTTTCTCCCTTAAGGATTAGATTTGCCTTCATGATCTAGTATCTACAAAATTATTTGATTCCATTTGTATTCCTCCCAACAAACTTACTTCAAAATCCTATCCCTTCTACATCCTGCTGTCTTCCTTTCACTGTCTGTAACTCTCCAGCACTTTTTGATAACAATTTACCTTCAGTTTTGTAGGGTTTTTTTTGTGTGTGTAAATTAGCTGCTTTTCTCCTGGGTTACTAAGCATTTCATGAAAGCTTTGCAGTAGAGATCTAAACTAGTAGACAAAACCTGACTTCAGAGGACTGTGTTTTGGCAGTCTATCTTTGAAAAAAGCTAAAGGAAGAAGTCTGTGAAGCAGCTCCCTCAACCACATTTTACTGCAGATGAACCAGGAGAGAACCAGGGAAGGCTCCTCAGAAAGTTCCCAGTGGTTTGTTGTGTACCTTAGTATACAGGCCTTGAGTTTTAGCACAGAAGAGTCACAGAGATTACTGATCAACAGCAGAGATGAAGGTGTCAATAAGCACAATTTAAAGAGAAGGATAAAAGTCCTTCAAATAGAATAAAGCACTCTTGAAATTCCAGCAAAAGAGCAGCAATCCAGTTTGACTCTTTATATGCTATGAGCGATCAAAAAGCAGCAGAAATAGGAAAACCTATATGATTTTCAGCTAGTGGAAGAGACTGAAGAACAACACAGAAGTTCAAATTACAGACAGTATGCGACCAAGTCTTGCAGCAACTGTTCTCACAATCCAGTGAGTCAAGTCAATATATGACTAATTGTTTGAAACAAACAAACAAAAAAAAAACCAAACCACGAGTAAATACTAGAAAAAGCAAGATGACTTTTCTGGAAGGAAATCAGGCTCCAGCTCTGAGTTCTTTGAAGGAGTTCAGACATGTGAATTAGAACAGACTAACCAACATAATACACTGTTTTTCCAGCAAGGTTTCTGGAAATTGGACAGAGGTTTGATGGCCATGCTTTCTCAGACAGAAATTTAGCTAACTCCAACTACTTCTGTTATTTAACGTTTTGCATAGCCTTGAAAACAGTGGTTAGTGAGGTGAAAAAGTTGTAGTTAATACATCCATGAAGTTGAAGTCAAAGCTCAGAAAAAAAAGGTCTTATATTTCTGCAGAGAGTAATACACTAGTGAGCAAAATGCTGAATGGCAATTGGAGAAGAAAAAGAATTATGAACAAATCCACACAGCTCTGTTATTATTCCAGATACTTTGCACTACATATTTCTGCAGTGACACAAGGGGAGTTCTGACCTTTGCATCCTCAAAAATCATAGTGGTAGAAACTGTAATAAAAAAAAAATTTAAGATCAATGAGGATGACCAAACAGCAGAATTACTTCAATGTAAGTACAAATCAAGCTAGTACTCCAGTTTAAAACTAACTATAACAATCTGTGATTAAGTTCTCAAATAGATAAAATATGGGAAACAACCTACTGAAGAAGTTAAAAATTTAACAACCAATCTGCTTGCAACAAAGAAGAGCTTCATAAACCTTAGTAACTCATTGTCAAAGGGTTCCAGAGACACCAAAAATAAAAGGTATAAAAAAAGACTGCTAAATTAAAGGTAAGTCAGTCAGGGACTACTCAACACAGCCTTACTTCAGTAATTCCAAAGACACTGGTTATCAGGAAAGAGGTCAGATGTACCTGAGCAAAAGCTCTTTCTGGGCATCTACTCTTTTTAGAAGGAGAGAATATCCAAATACTGTCAAACCAATGCAGTTGTTCTTACACAATGCAAATATTGCAGTATTAACCTGAAGTTTTGGTATTAGATACCTGGACAGGAGTCTTTCACCATCACCCATGCAAGCAATTATCAATTCTAGCCAAGCTGGAATTATACACGCAGAGACTACAAGATCTGTAGACTGCCACTTCATGTATGGATTTTGCATTTTACAAGACCTACCACATGTAATTTGTCACCTTCCATTTGCTGCTTGCAAGAAATGTGCATGAAAGTGTTCACGCAAATGACATAAGTTGCATGAAGAAAATGTCAAAGCTTCATCTTCCATTTCTTGATCAGACTTCTAACTTAAGTTCTCATCTTTAAGATAGAGAAACCTGAACCAGATACAGAAATTTTGTTTTTATTTTAAAAGCTGCTCTATTTGGGAGTATTCACAAAGTTTTTAGAACAACAAGAAAGGATCAAGTTTCTTGCAAAAAAAAACTTACTTAGTAACTATCATACATAATGAGGAATTGACAATGGTTCAGTATCTGTGGTCCATCTCTACCTGTAAAGTTTGAACCAGTTTTCAGTTCCCTACTCATCCCCTCTGCACACTGATCTACTTGCTGGAGAATCTTCTGTCTTCATGATGTCTGTGCTACATCTTTGCCAAGTGATGATATTCCAGGATTAAATATCAAGCTTAGTCTCCTCAGAAAAGTATCAAATACAAACACATCAGTAGTGCCCTTCTGGTGTATACCACAAGCCTCCAGTTATTAACAGAAGGCAAACCTGCATAAAATCTTCACGTACACAAAATTTCTAATGTGGATGCACCCTGTGTTATCTCCATCTTTTATACCAAGTCATTTCAAGCAGACCGCTAACTCCCATCTCTCAAAATTGCTGTACAACTAAAGTGCACAAATGTGCAATCAGAAGAGTAGTCATCGGACTGAAGTAGTATATAAAGTTGGGAACCCACTTGAACACATGCTCATACTGCCTGTAGGAGATTAACTGAGGATTGAGGGTTCCTATGTCAAACTGTATTTTTTGTTTGTTTCTCTCAGTACATCAGCTTTCTAGCAATGTGGAAACAATTATGTGTCAAAAGAACACTGTGAGCGTAGATCTATTTCTCTCAATTTTTAACTCTAGCTATGCAATTTCTACTATTTTTAATATTGAATTAAGCACTTGAATATATTTTATTCTGTTCCTCACCTTTCAATACATTCCCCTCTAAGCAGCTGAGGAAATAATTTTAGTGGCAGCGTGCAAATCTAAAATTTCTTTTGCAGAACAAAAACAGTTTATATCCTAGCAACTGTGGCCCATGAGAAGAGACAGCCACTACAATAGGACTTCTGGAGGCAGCACAACAAGTTGTTAGAGACCCCAAAGGCTGCAAGTTCAGCAGTACAATCTGAATAAGCTGCACTCACAGCAGATTAAGTGACAAATCAGTTTCCAAGAGAGCCATGCTTACTGTTTCAACAAACAGACAGCCAAATACATTATAGAGACTGTAACAGTTTTTATTTCTCGTCTGTTGGGAATGTGGTACTAAATATGATTTGAAATACTTTCAGCACACAACTGCAACTGCATCAAAAGCCATAAACGCAGAGTTGATTCAAATTCTTACCTCCCTTTCTGGGATAGACAAACTATTCCAAATGGATACTAAGTAGGAAAACAAAGTGATTTGTTAAGTTAAAATGCTTCCCAGCTTTCCTATATTCTTACTAAACTTGGGGAATATACCATTAAAAACTCCTTATTTAGTAAAATACACACAGAGCATGTATAGAGAAAATGTTTTCCTGCTTTTAAGTCTTAGGCTACCTGCTTTTAATGCAATTTTTAAGATGTACTCAAGAACTTGTGTAGAAAATAGAAGTATTTCACAAATTGGAAAGGACAAGTTTTCTCTCGATACTCAAACAGTTATGATGTAAAGCGGTCTCATTAAATTGTAAGTTCTTTAACCTTTTCTTGAAACAACTGGAAGATTTAAAGATTTATAAAGAAATTTTGCCTAAACTAGGAAATGACTCATATTTGACATGTATTGAAATGATAATGCTGATTTCAATAGGCACTCTAAGAGCATTTTACTCCCAGGAGAGTAATTCAGTCATGGTTACCTTTCCACATTTAGATTTTAAACTTACTTTCTAAAGCTTTTAATGTGCTATAGTCTGCCAAAACACGGCAGTTACACAGATATGATCAGGCAAAATAAAAGCTAGTAAAAAGATTATTTTTATAATTGCAGACACTACGTATAAAACAAATACATCAATCTGACATGTTCTCAAAGAATCTCTTGTTTCAGCAGCTTTGGATTTATCTGAAAATTCATGTTTAAATTCCACCCTTCTTAACTAATTAAATTCTGAAGTATCAAAGGGAAAGTGAGAAACCCTTAACAGTGAAACTATAAGAAAAAATACATAGTGAAGCTGCTGTTACTAAGTGCCACATATCTGATACCGGCATCACTATGCAGAGATGAGGTACACAGCTGGCCTTAATCATGCATTCCTATGCTTTCAAATTTTAGATTTCTTTGAAAGATCTTATTTTAAGTTTCCCTGAGGCTTCACTTCAGTGCATATTAGACTCATTTAATTATATATATTCTATGTTTTCTTTATTCCACTGTGCATCTACAATCAAGGTGTTTTGTTGTTGCTGTGTTTTGTTTTTTGTTTTTTGTTGGTTTTTTTTTTTTTTGCTAATATGGCCCTACAATGACACAGCAGTAAATATCATTAAGCCAGAATCAAACACAGGACTCTAAAACTCTCAGAAGTCTCAAGGACTTGATCCTCACTTACTGAAATCAACCAAAATAGTGACAGTACTTTCAAGGAAACAGAGTTCACAGTTTAAAGACCTGTTATATATTGCAGAGGATTAAAAAAAAAAAGTTCCTTTACAAACTGTAAGCAGTGAAAGATAAAGGAAGACCTCACTAAATAAAAACAAGTCCCATTAATTGGAGAGTGTGAAAAGTGGTCAAAATTCCCTTTTGTAGCAAATCCACTCCAACTTACCTCAGCAGAACTATTCGAGGATGACTTTTCTCAAATGTTTATGGAGTTTAAAGAGCAAACAAACAGATCACCAACAGCTCTGTCAGCAACATATGACATATTAAGACTGCATAAACTATTAAAAAGAATGACGTTATTGTTAGACTGATGCCATCTAGTCTCAAGTACCCTTTTTCCAGTCTGTTTCAAGACTGTTAGTGACTCATCCTCAACACACTTCTGGCAGTGGTTGCTATCATAATATTGCATGAAAAGGAAAAAAATCCCTAGTCCATCTTCACAAATCGGTGATACAAATTCCCGTCTTCTCCCATTGGATGCGCTGTATCACACTGTCCTTTTTAGGACAGTTACCGTGCTTAAAAAAAAATAACTTTATCCCTGGTATTCTGATCTGAAGACTGTTTCAGGAATAGTCTGTTGCAATAGAACAGACTCCATTTCCAAATTAAATAGCTCCTTTTTTTTTTCCTGTGTGGTGATCATTCTCCAACAGATTTAGAGAAGAAAACAGTAAGATCTTACTCCTCACTGTAGTCAAATCCCAAAAGAAGGTTCTTGAAATATTCTCTAAGGTGTACACGGCACCTGTCACTATCATCATACATCTAGTACCTTTGCTCTGAATTATATTCTCTAAATATGAACATCTGAAGCTATACACAAAATTTTACACATAACCTCAGACTGGAACAGCAGCAATAATGCTTCTCTATCACAACTTGAAAGATCTCTCCAGATGCATTTCCCCAACACATGATTTTAAAGGCCGCATCATGCAAGTCATAACTGCCACCTGGGGTAATTACTTCAGCCATTTCTGATATTTGACTACTTTGCAATAGCTTTTGTGATTGGTTTCAAAGTTAATACCTTTAATTTTACAGTAACAAATTTTACTTTGTGCCTGTCACCCTAGTAACCTTTTCAGTCATTCAATTTTTCCTGTTCATCTTTCTGATTATGCCTGTCCATATGATGTTACCAGATAGTATCAGTACACTCCTAATATTTCTGTCAAGATCATTAATGAAAACATAATACTAGACTCAAAGACTGATTTTCAAAGAATTGTACTTTTTTCTATAGATTACACATTTCTTTGAGCAGTATCTATGGCTACCCCTCCCCATGAGCATTTTCTTTGACTCTTACAACTTCTCATGGGGTGTCACATCAATACTAATACTGAACTCCAGATAGAGGAAATCTGACAGATTTACTTTGCTTGAAAATCAGTTTTCTCATAAAAAAAAAAGCTAAGAGGTTAGACAGTGATGAGCTATCTTTAGTAAATCCATGTTTCATTTTATCCCATTTTCCATTTACCTCCACATCTTTATCTATTCTTTCAAAATCTTCTCTAAATCCTCATATGCCACTGTGTCAAGGCAAATAGGTCTGTGCTGCCAAGATCCTTCCTTTCCTTCCTCTTTGTATGGCTCTGGCTGGGATGAAGTTGACTTTTTTCACTGCAGCTTGTGCTGTACCGTATTTTGGATTTGTGGCTAAAAGAGTGCTGACCCACACTAACATTTTAGCTATTGCTAAACAGTGCTTCAACAGTTCCAAGCCCTCTCTTTTCCCACTACGTTCTACCCATCCCACTCCTGCAAGTAAGCTATGTTTGGACAAGTAGTTTGGAGGAGACACAGCTGACCTAAGCAGAACAAACAGCTACTCCACACATTACTCTTAACAATAAAATGGAATAGAACAAGGATTTCGGGGAGTTGGAGGTTTGTCTTCTATGGTGGCTGTTGCTCAGACACTGGCTGGGCAACAATCTGCTTGTGGGAGGGGCTGAGCAATTGTCTTCACATCACTTGTTCGGTTTCGGACCTTAGTGAAATAATCCTTAACCTCAAGCACATCTTCACCCTCTTGCCTACTTATGTCTAAGATCTTAATAACCTGTTTACTACTTAACTGTCATTGCAAAATCTAATTCAGCTTGACTTCTTTACAGTTTTATTTCTACTCCTACCTACTTTTCTCTGCAAATTTCCTCCCCCATTCCCCTGTGCCTGTAGACTGTCACCTCTAATTGCAAAGGTGCTTATTCACTCATATAAGCCTGAGTACTGTACCTCAATTTCTTCCCATCTTAAGGGTAAAGAATCCTCTTAACAGCATTTATTTTGAAGACACTCAGAACTTTTCCCATTTGATGTCTAGGCTTCTCACTTTGTCTCGTTTCACTGAAATTATCCTGTTAGCTTGTTCTTTTTGAAACCAGAATAAATAGGAATTTTTTTTTTTTTATCTCAAACATTATTTTTGAGACCAACATCTCTACTAATGCACTCATCACATAATGAAGCTGGTAGATCCTCTAGTTAGCAAAGAAACCTTTCTGCATGAAAATATTTAGGTCCTCTTGTTAAAATTCCTCTAACATCCCAGCTATAAACTAGAGCATAAGTCTATTCAACACCACAGTTCTCAATAGTAGTTGTCTAATGAATAACACATCTAAATACAAACCTAAGAATTTGAAATCCTATATTACTCCAGCAGAATTCACTAGCTTTCTTCTTTACTAGAATTATCTTATTACGAAGAAACTCTTTTAAATCTGATTTTCCTTTCTTCTTTATTATTTAATTACTATTTGATGTCATTCCACCATTCAGCTTTCATTTTTATCATTCCTGAATAGCTCTTATGCTCCTATGGCTGATTTCCAGACATACCTGCCACCCTATCACATTTCTGCTCTTATGATCAGCTTCACATCTGCTACCAGTACTTCAAGCTCCTCTCTCTCTTAGCATTTACATACAAATACCTCCATTTTTCTAGCTCACCATATTAACTTCAGTGTCTTCAAGTTCCCAGTTCTGCTTGGGTTTGGAGAGGTTTGGTCTGAATCAGTTTCATATAAGCACACCTGTGGTTCAAAAATGGCCATGGATCTTAACTCCTCAGCTGAGGACCTCTCTCATGAACAGTTACATCACACGCTCTTCTTGCAAACCACAACCAAAACAAAAACAAGAATTCACCAGTCTGCCATGAACACTGTTACTGAGACCAGATGTCAGTTTCCCTTAGCTGTTCCTCCAGTCAAAGATAGAGAGCAACCAAATCAGACAGTCTCCCCGCCACCAGTCAAGTATGTACTATTATGCATGGTTTTGAATAATACTTTACAATATTCCATAGAAAGAGTTTCATCAGGCTTATCGCCAATAGAACTTACAAGTCACCTATTTTGACCCACAGTTACAAGCTACATTCCCTATGAAGACACATTCTCACTGAACTAACAGAAGAAGTTACTCTTTTTTTTTTTTATAGTCTCAGAGAAAATAAGGAGTAAATATGCTTCCTCTATTAGTAAAGCCATATATATTCAAATCCAGGGATATTAATTGCAGCATTTAATATTTCTAATTTGAATTTTAGGGAAAATTAATCTCTGACACAGTTAAAACATTTTCATAATAAACAAAAGAGATATCACCATATATACCTTCGGTTACCTATAGTATCTGAACTGTATTATCTAAAAATTTTAAGTGCATAAAAAAAAGAGTCTGAACAAGGCTGTTCTAGTTATGGTTCATACACAGAGGATGTGTTTTATGTAACATACTGTTTACAATAGATGCATCCCATCTTTCCAGATACAACTCCAGATACAGGAGCACTATTTGGTTTTTTTTTTTTTGTTATACCTTTCTTCATAAATACAAGTTTAATCACATACATGATAACATGCATTCCACATTTTCAACTGTCTTATCAGAAATAGTATTTGGTTGTCTAAAAAACATTCACAAACATTTTTCTTTTCAGCCAAAAAAGACATCAAGCAAGATGTCAATTCTGACTAGATTTTTTTTTTTTTTTTTTTTTTTTAACATGAAGATGCATCATCCAGCTCTGGTAAGATGTCCCGTAGAAAAATGTTGCCAGACAGTGTTCTGACACATGCCAAATTCAGGTAAGTACTGGAAAACTTGCTAAATCTATTCTTCATTTAGCTTGTGACTTCACATCACAGCCACATATACGGCATCTCTATTAGAAGAACAATTTCCTTTTTGTTTCTGTGGAAGACTATATAGCAACTCCACTGATGACACCAGATCTACTTTAAAACCAGCATGTCTGGAGGAAAACCCCAAAGTTTTCTATTCCACTGACATCAGTCCCAGCACTTGTCTCTGCTTGAAAATCCAGGCTACATCTACAAAACTGTCACAGAACTCAGCGCGCTAATCTTTTGCAGGAGTTATTTCTGCCTCAACAGAAGAGAAAGTTTACTCTGTAAAACAGCAGTAGTAACGTCTATGGCTGCACTCTGCCACAGCTCCCCCTGCTGCCTTCACCTACGTTATCTCACGAACAGAGCACACAAGGACCCACCGCACACTGCAGTGCCCCTGCCCACTGCCAGGTCATTGCCTGCAGAGAAGGGTGATCAGTCAAAAGTCATACTTGTGCAAAGACTGGATGATCTGTACTTTTAAGTGTGACTCCAAGTTTTCCCCCTCGTCTTTAAAGGGATTTCCTAATCTCTATAAAACCACAGTGTGCATTATTCTCAGAAGGGTTTTTTCATCTGCTGAAGACAAGGCTGAGATGGCAGATGTCTGGGAACCACCTTATCATCAAATGCTATTACAGTTTGAAGGTATAAACACTTTCATATGAATGTTACTTTCACTCAGAATCACACGATGGTTTGGGTTGGAAGGGATCTTCTTAAAACCCACCCGCCCAGTGGTGGGCAGGGCTGCCCCAACCAGCTCAGGCTGCCCAGGGCCCCATCCAACCTGACCTTGTGCAGGGATGGGGCACTCGCAGCTCTCTGGGCAGTTGTGCCACTGCCTCACTGCCTTCCTAGTGAAAATTTTATTCCTCATGTCTCATTTAAATCTACTCGTTTAGTTTATTATCCTACTGTCTTATCACTGCACTCCCTGTATTTCTGTACAGTTCCTCTCATAATCTCCTTCTCCATTTATTTCTGTATTTATAGAAAAAATGTTTTGGACAGCTGCTAAAAGTTTAAAGAACTTTAAACCTTTAACTGTAGTTTAACAGCCATACCTAGGGCTAAACGAGTCATGCTGCAGCCACTATCATCTTTAACACCAAGATGAACAACACAACAAATCACAGAATGTAAAGCTCAACCCTGAGCTCAGAAACATAGAAAAATTATTACGCCCTGTAGACCCTGTAAGGGTCTAAAAACCACGCATCTTTATTCCTCCTGTGCACTAAACAGCAGTCCAAAGAAACAAATTACTAAATTCTAAGGAGCACTTGAGGGCTCTTTGTAATGCAATTTAAAATAGTGTGTACATTTAAATCCAGCCCTTTCACTCTCTCCTTTACTATGCCAGGCTTTAACAGTTTCTAAGACTAGTACAAAACGAGGCTGACAGCAACAGCAGTAATATAGCACCCTTGGAGTGTTTGAAGTGTAGAGTTCATTAGTTCTACCTTAAGGTCACTCTTTTAATCCAATAGCAAAAATCTTATTCACACTACCACACTGTTATCCCAGAAAAAAGAAAACTGCAAAAAAAAAAAAAAAAATCAAGACATCAGCTTAGATACTTCTTAAGAGTGACAAGATCAGCACTAAAAATCCAAATCACAGTCAATACCTTTTAGCAAGTTTCAGGAAAGCAGGAAAACTCTCCTTGATTGCGCTGTAAACCAAATGAAGTTTAGCAGACCAGATAAAGGAAATGAAGGAAGGAGAAGATTAACGTTTCAATACCTGATAATTTTGTTTTGTAATTATTAGTTGAACTTGGCTTACAAACAAGAATTTACTAGGAGTGTCTGCAGGGAATTACTAGGCACACAAATAACTGAATGCATTTTAAATTCTTCTGCATTTGTTTGCTGATTTAATTTTTTTTTTTAACTAACTCAATTTTGCTTTATCCTCAGCAGATATTTGTACTTATTAAAACGCTATATCAACAGAAGACTATTAGAACATAAGTGTTTTAACAACTCCGAAATATATTTTTAAAGTAAGAGGCAATAGCTTTCTAACTAACAAGCTTGACTGAACTTGAAGAAACCCTTACATGTTCACTTACATGCACTATAAGAAGCTTTAAGAATTAAATGGGACACTTTTCTCAATATGTTTGTACATATACATGAGGATGACACTGTCTTTTTTAGGGAGTAATCTCAGACTCATGATTTTTGCTAAGATGAAAATAAGCAGTTTTTCTTCACTGCAAATACTCTTGCTCTTAAGGGCAAGTATTTTCAGTCTTATTTGCTCAGCAAATGTGTACAGCTTTTCCTTCCAGTGTGAAATTAGCAATCACCTCGATAGGCACTCAAAAATTAATATCTTTACCTACACGACTCAAGAGTTATCTGTCACATTCCCCAGTTTATCCGTTCTAGTGAAGATATTTATACAGTTATGCCATTCTCACACAAGTGTTGTAATTCAACAAATATTAAGGAGGTTTTCTTCTTTTACTCACCTGCACACTAAGATGAATCCATTTCTTCACAAGAATTCTCCCCAGTGTCATTACTTTTATTGGTGGCTGCAAACCATTTACTGTGCGATAATAAAACATGGTCTCTTTCTCAGATATTGTGAGTTTGAACACAGTCTGCCCATCAATAGCCTTTTCTATCACACACCTTTGGAAATAACCAAGAAAAACAACGTAAGGTCAGAAGCACACATATATACACATTCTTGCCAAGGTGCTATCCTGTAAAGTGATGCTAACCAGAATGCATTAAAATAAATGTTAAAACACAGATCTTGAGAAGATGCTCACTGACAGTGAAAGTCACAGGATGCACTAAGCATAAGAACTACCAAAGGCTTTATATCTTACTCTGCAACATACATATTTTTAATCTGTAGTGCATTCAAGCCCCTAATCATAGGATTATTAAAGTTGGATAAGACCACTGATGTCATCTAGTCCAGTCATCAACCCATCATCCCCATGCCCACTCAACCATGACCCTCAGTACCACATCCACCCTATTCTTGAAAACCTGCAAGGATGGGGACTCCACCACTTCCCTGGGCAGCCCATTCCAATAAAACCAAATCAAGGTCAGGTGGCTACCTTGCCACTTGTTAGTTTTTTTTTCCCCCCCATAGAGACTTCATTCACTTTCAATATCAAATGCAACACTGACATATAAGGACAAGAATACTAGCTATACTGACCCATTTCTAAGTGTTCAAATAGTTTTAATAAATGAACAACCACCATGCTGAGAGCCCTGAGAAAGCATAGGTGACATATGCTTTGAATCAGCTATGTATTTTATTTATGAATCTAACCATTACTACAACAAAAAGTATTCCATTTCATCTGCTTGAGAAATCCAGTCCCCAGTTTACCCATGAAAAACCAAATATTCAGTCTGGTGCAACTGCTATAACAAGTGCGCTAACTCAGTGTTAGAAAACCAACTTTCCCACTAATAAATCTTCACTTTTCTACAGTACTCACTGCTACACATTATAGAAATAGCATCAAAATGCTGTTGTCTGATACCAATATTCATTGACTTACATTTAAAACCAAGGGAAAGATTAACTGTTACCATTTTAGTCTCCTGGAATGTTGTCAGAATAACTTGCAAAATGCAGATATTTATTTAGAAAACCTTACTAAAATCATGTGTCTTAATATATTGTTGATTGATCTTTTCAACATTTTGTTTGCCTGTAAACACGCTAGTTCTGCTAGATAATAAATGTGAGGAAAGGCTCAGCTAAGTAGCAAAATATTTAGGAACTGGATTTAGCCAGTTCCTGGATAAACAATAATTGGATAATCCCGTTTTTTGTTTAATTTAGTTATCTAAAACAAACATTCCTGCATTGTTTTTATCCCCAAAGGGGATAAAACTTTAAGAAGGCAAGTGACCTTGATGTACATCACTTTGAAAACTGAAAAGAACAAATGCGGATTATGACTCACTACTAAAAAAGAAAAATCAAAAGGTAGAAAACAGAGGAATGAAAAAAAAAGCAGTAGTAATATAGGCGATATAGGCATAAGCGTAAGTTCTGAATGGGAGCACTATTTTCCATCCCAGTTATGATTTCAGAGAGAAACCACAGTTCTTTATGAATTTCCCAACTTCTGTTAACCTACAATCTCCTAGAGCCAATTCCTGGCATTCTTGATGGTGGGGTTGAAGGAAGAACAAAGCCACAGAGATCAACAAAGTAAAATTTGGTAGAAACTAATCTAGAGGCACTGCTGATCCTCTCACATTAACTACAGTACCTTGCAACATCTGCATAGGCTCAAAATCAGACATACTGTATTTCAAGGTGACATCCCACTTCTGTCTAAGTACTTACGCAAAATACATGAATTAATATAAGGCAATTGGATACAATCGTAGTCTTTTTTCTAAAAAAAGCAGCAACATACCTACTGCCCACTTCACAATCAGGCCATTTCACCACATCTTTTTGTGCATAGAAGGTCCTGGCTCATTTTTCTTCAACTTTCATTATTCTCTGGCCATCTAAATTCCAGTTAGCCCAACTCAAGGTAAAGTGAAACAAGCTGTCTGTAATGATTATTCATATATGCTAAGCTTCTACTCATAGTCTTATCCTACTCTATTTCCAAGGGTTATCACCATATTCTGTTTCCCAGACTGTGTTATGTTCTATGCACAGGTTTTCTGAAAACCTTTAGATTAACTGATGAGCACATGCAGCATGAGAGGAAGCATAAGAAAAGAACGCAAGTCAGACAGAAGAGGTTTGCTCACTTACTGCACATACTGCCTAAAGGGAAATAAATTTAAAGATTGGAGTTACAAATGTGTTTTCTCACTGTTCTCTTGCATTTAAAATCTCCAATACGAGGGGACTTAAAAGCATGCCTACAAAGATCTACACACATTATAAAATATCCAAAAAACATGGGCCTACTGTACATCATGAAAGAATAATTTTTAAGTAAATGAAATAGCTTGTTAACATTTAAATTATTCTAAATGTAGTAGTAAAATGAGTTATGATCCATCTAAGGGTGTGGTAGCAGCACAAAGACTATTAAATTAAGCCCAGTTCAGTGGAGTCCCCCAATATAATAATGGGACTTAAAAGTCTCACAAATAACATCTCCACATCAGAGAATGCAAAACGGAGGACAGCTGGCAAGTCAAACTTCTACCAGCCTGAAGGAATCACTATACCAATAAAATAATAAGGAAGACATCTTAGCTTGCAGTTAAATCATTTATCTTCTCTAGGATGCCTTCCAAGTCAAGCTTCCGGGGCTATACATGTGCAATTACTGTTCCTCCAAACCTTCCCCAGGACTGGAGTTCTGCATTCCTTTAGTGAGGAAGACGAACATTTTTTTTTTGTTAAACAGTAAAAAAATAGTCTGGACAGCAGCATATCATCCTCTCCACTGGATGAAATGTTGTCCAACTTCAATTTTCAATACTGGGCTCTACCACTGTCATTTCTACCTTGAATATTAGCAAACTCACAAGGCAGAGGAATGAAGCAAACCTCTAAAAAAATTGAATAAAAGCATTTAGATTTTAAAGCTATCTATAAAGTCCACTGAACAGAAACACGTACATCCCGTGCTATTAACACAGCAGCAGTAGGAAAGTAATGTTTTATACAAGCCCATGGATAATCAGACATATAGGGAGTCTGGTTTCTGTATAGCACTTAATCATTTGAAACTAAGCACACACACTTCACTAATTCAGGCTCTATGCAAGAACAGCCTATCCCACTGACAAGAGTTCCACAGATTTCACTCAACACACTGCCACAAGAGCTTTCTTAGAAATTAGCTGGACATTTCTACTTCAAGTTAAGATATGCTCTGCTGGATGAGAATCTGATATGCCTGTACGCATGCAGACATGAACTTACAACTTAAGACAACCCCAGGAATGGGCTCTCTCATGTTTGAGATTCAAACATTTAGAAAATACTGTCTGCAAAAGACACTAGGCCAAAGCTCCACAGACAGCTTCACATATACCTTCATCCTATCTGCTTTACCTTAAGCTTGAACTGAAGTCACTTTCGCCCTCCAGGTCTCATTTATTTTCCCTTCAATAACCATTATTTCTATACGGAGGTTGCTGTTTTTTAAAAAAGTAATTATCCTTCCATTAAAGCAGACTTAATTTCACACATTTCCAATGTTTCAGATTATTTTCTCACTCTTAAGCAACTTGTTTCATGGCAGCATGCAAAATAAGCATTCAATATTATGCATTATCTTAATTCTAGCAATTAGAACACAAGTGCAAAAGCATTTCTGATATATATCCTGAAATGTATTATAATTTTCCCTGTGCTTTCACTTTAAACAGGACCTACATAATTAGGAGAAGGACAAGGAGGCTCTGCATATTATGATCCATAGATAGAACTCTTCTGCAGAATTTGTAAATCAGCTTTCCAAAAAGCAAGTTTTTAATTGCAGTAATGCCCCACCAAGCTGAAAGACTACTTTGAATAATCCTATTCGCTGAACTATGCAACACATAGGTGCATAAGAGAGAATGCTTAGCGAAACTTCATTAGTAGTCTTAATAGTGGAATCTTCTGTAAAAGCAGTAATATGATCTCCAGTTCAGCCAACATCTATTATGGTCACTCCTCTATAGTACTAAAATATTCATTTGGGGAGATCTGAGGGTGTTTCCTCACTTGTCTAAGGAGTAGAACTGTGCGATTCCTAAAAGTTTAGATTTTTTTCCCTCCCCATCAAGAGAGAAGCAAAAGCCCTGGCAACACATTTTTATAGCAGTTTTTAGGAGGAATGTGAATTAGGAATATACATTTCAATTGTCAAGAATAGCGACGTGTGTTATGTAAAAATAGTTTCCACTGCAACAACGGGACTTCCATGTGAGTCAATGCTACTGAAACTGAGCCTACTGTCCTGACATCTGCAAAGATCCCAAACAAAATACAACTTTAAAACGTCAGAGTTTCTCACTGCAGCTTTTTAAAATTTTAAATAGCTTGCTAATAATGTTCTTGACTGCAATGATCAATTTTTTTAAGAGCCCCAGGAAAGTAAACACCTTCAATACTACTTACATTACACCTTCTTGCTCAGGTTTCAACCATACAGTTAACGTAAATGAAGCTGACAGCCTCAGTATTGGGGGAGTAGAGAAGCAATCCTTCTGGTTATGAAAAATAAAACTTGAAGCGTTGCTGAAGGACCCTGGAGACAAGTCCTTTTTGTCCTCTGTGACACAGGTGCCAAGGCCTTCAGGAAAAAGCAGTTTATATGAAGGAGGTGATGACCTGTATGGGCATTCTTGAACACAAAACCTCTGAGTGCAGGACATAATACTTTCAGCAGCTACTGAGCTATAACAAAAAGTACTTCGGTCTGGCAGCCCACAGGTGGCTTGAGTTGGCACAGTTGACACATTCTTGAAAGCTCCCACATTTTCAAGTCTAGGGAAATGTCCCTGAGAGCTGACCAACACAAAGGAGTCATAATAAGTTAAGATTAAAGTTTCAATAGCATGAAACAAGAAACGACACCTCAAGGAAAGAGCCCAGCAATTCATGTTTACAAAAAAGCTCCTCCTGATTAAAGCATCCATAAATAAATAATGACGTCCATGTCAGTAGTAGTGTCCTCAGGTGGTACACTCTATGAGTTTATGTAGCATTTCATCTTCAGAACACCAATTCATGGACTCACTCCTCATCTACGTCTTCCAGCCAGTAAAACACACGTGAGGGACAGCTGGTATCTGCAAACCACAGAAAACAGACAATGCAAGGGAGGAATGGGATTTTTCTTACCGGGGCCAAGCCCCACTGGAGTTATTAAGGATTTAGAATCTTCCTTCAACTCTCTGTCAGCAGATCAATCTGTACACTTGCTGGCCAACACCAAAGATCTCCAAAACGAGGCCCTGAGGAACAGGCCTGCTCCAGGCCACACGCAGCTTAACCCAGATCTGCTGTGATACACAGAGCAGACACACAGCTTTACACTTTAAGGTGATGAGCCACAGAGTACTGCAGCACACCACAGCATTAGCAAACAGTTTAGCATCAGGCACTCAATGTACTTTTTAGCAGTTTCAAGCCTGTTCACCGAATTTTTAACCCCCCCCCGGAGCTTACCTCAGCTTTACACCGCTAGCTGTAAGCTGCTCGGCCTCATCCTGCCAGAGCTATTCTAGGGTACAGACAGTGGCTGCAAGCGATGCTCCTCCAGTGCGTCTTCTCCTGAGGCACGCTGTGGGTGAGGCTGCTGGCCGCCTGCCCCCATGCAGCACCCCACTACCCCACTCTTCCCCACTCCCTGCCTTACCCCACCACCCAGCTCCCACAGCTCCTTTCAGCCCTGCGCAAAGCTGATTAGCTCCACACTCCCCATCTGGCCCAGGGAATCTTGCTAACTGCAAATACCTTCCCTGATATTCACTGGCAGGCACCTCAGCCGGCTGAGGAGCCTTTAAGTAAGTTCGTTTACCCCTTAGTTACTACATCCAGCAGGAGAGCTGAGCAGAATAGTGCAGCTCCCTGCAACACCACCATGGTCTCCTCCCATCCCATGGCCCCTGCCCACCAGCAGCCCCCGCTCTATGCCTACCACTGGTTCAAGTGGCTGCACCTGGTCGTAGGCACTGTCTTCATGTTCCCCCCCACCTGGCTTTAGCTGTTACATCCCTCCCCCAGGTAAAACAAGGCAGTCCTCAGGGAGCCACAGCACTGACGCTTGCTATGAAATATTTAACACAGCCCTTGGCAGTGAGCCGGTTCCTCAGGACGGGCCAGCAGCCTGAGGGGTGCCTTGCCCAGGGCATTCGCAGTTCCTGTGGCGAAATTACCCTGGGCAAGGTGGGGGCCAAGCACTCTGCTGTTCAAAGGCTTAGAAAGTGACAAGTTGGTGCCATTTTCTCTGGTTTCACAGCCATGGAACTTAGATTTCTGCATGTAAAGAAAGAAGAATTTCTCCTACGCATGCTGGAAACAGCATGCAAGGTTGGAGCAGAAGGAGCAACTGAGGAGCACAGAGCCAGAGCAGAACCATCACCTTCATCCCACATTCAAACAAGCTCCTCCACTGTTTCTGAAACGTGTGTTAGTACAGATATTTTTCCTAAAGTAAAAAACTAACTCCCACCAAAGGTTTATCAGTTATTTCACAGTGTTTTCATGTTCTAGTAGTCATTAAATACTGCAGCTCTTTGGTCAAAATCACCTAAAAAATTCCAATTAAGAAAAGTTTGGTCACCACAGAAAAGGTGGGAAGACGACACTTGTCTGAGGCATGGCAACACCAGATTACATAAAGCATTTCTGAAAACATACAGTAAAACCATAGCCTACCATATTATCAACAATATAATGGTAAAAACATTCACAGATCAAGAACAAACCAGGTCTTTTAAACCATAATAAAAGGACAGAACATAGTAGCAAAGATCATATAATGGCTTGAGTTGAAAGGATCATTATAGAAGATCCAGTTCCAAACCTCCCTCCCATAGGCAGGGAGGCTTTCCTCCAGGCTAGGCTGCCCCAGTCCTGATGCAGCACCTAACACTTGGTTTAGTCAAGCAAATCTCTTCTTCAGAAGAGTTCACCTTCACTTCTTCTGAAGGTGAACTTAAACTAATGAAAGGTATTGTGCATGTATTTAACTTCATTGTTGATTCTGTTTCGTGGTTTGTTTTGATATTTGAATCTTTAATGAATTTTACTGATGCTTTCCATACCAGCAGATTTCTGAACTCATGGTCAGCAGTCTCAGGACTCACTGGCTACTCCTAGGAGGTTAGAGTGGGTTACTAAGGAAGCAAAACAGCAGAACTTAGTTTGTTAGACAGCATTCCCTTCACTAACTGATGACATTATAGAAATGTTTGTTATGATTTGATACGAGAAGTCATCTTTGTATTATCAATTTGTAAACCCTCAAAATATCAATTTGCACATGCTCAGTAGAGATCAGCGGAGCATCTTGTTGAAGGAAGTATAATCACAGGGACCAAGCAAGCTTGCCTACAGGGAAACTTAGCACTACCATTTCAAAACTTCAGCATGCTCTCAACTTTGCAACTGTGATATTATGGTAGGAGGGAAAAAAAAGGATGAAGGCAGATAGGGAACGCAGCAATATACTTATTTAAAACTGTACCATAGAGCTTGTCTGCACACCATCATATTACATTTGTTTTCACTTGCACAGTCCAATACCAACTTAAAATAACTGCTTAAAATTTCAGTTCCTGGAAATATTTGGGTAGAATTTCCAGTAGTAATTCATTTATCTCCTCAAGAGAGCAAGGGTGGTCTGCTCCATCACAATTTTTAAAATACTATTTTAACTATTATCAAACCAAGTTGCTGCAACCACTTCTGTCAACTTTTGCTTTCTGATAAGTGTGAAAACTTGTGATCTATCCAAAGGCTTTGTATCAAAATTCTTCATCTTTCACCAACACCTCATACCAACACTAGCTTATATTTGTACAGCATTGACCAGTCACATGCTACTATTCCTGCTATTTTGTGAAGCGACATAAGCTGACTAACTCACACAGCATGACTTTCAAAGATTAGGCTCAAGTGTACAATTCAAAGTTCTCTTTCAGTGAATGTTCATAAAGATTAGTTTTTATGACTGCTTTTTCTCATAAACCTACACTATTTGAATATTTTCTGGAAATTAACATAAAAGTTCCATTTGCATAGCCAAGTCAATATTTATTTCAAATTTAACTGTCTAACAAAATTATTTTTTCCAATATTTTCCAAGTAATAATAAAACTACAGCGCAAGTACATTTTAATAGCTGGAGGGGAGTTGATTATAACAACTCAGAAATAATTAACAACTTATGTTTTAAAGGGGAGGTAATTCTGTATAAGCCAGTGAAATAAATAGTAGAGTAAAATTTTCTGAAAGCACAGGAGGAGGTGGAAAGTATTTTATAGAGCTGTTAAGAGCCTTTTAACAGCTTTAGAAGTACAGTACATCACATAGCTTATTTTAGCACCAAAAACTTTCTTTGTTACTAGAACAGCAGAAATGAAGTAATCTGTTAGGCAACAAGTTTTACAGGCTTCTTCCACTTGTAAATACTGAGCTAGATTCCACATCTCCACACAGTAAATCCAGCGTACAGAAATCTCCACAAGGACTTCTTCACATATACTTACTTTTGGATGACCATGATGGACTGCCCAAGCATGAGAAGCCATTGCACACAGTTGAAGCACTTGGGTTCTAATAATTGACATTTCTTCTCTGGAAGTTTGTACCTTGAACTTGCCTCAGTCGAGGCCTTTCTGGTAAACTCTTTTTCTTCTCATGGGCTGTCTTCTGTAGGTCTCAAGGGAGAGACCTGGAAGAAAAACTACAGAAAACTACTGCTCAGGCAGTAGGCCTTACAAGAGCAGGCTAGAGCTGCACAACCCCTCCTGCATGTAGAGGAGGCATTGAAGAGCTTCCCTAGAGGAGCAGAAACTGTACCCTTCTTGCTGCACCAGTGGTATCACTGATGCCCAGGGAAACAGCTGCCCCATCATCCAATTCGCTCCATTTCATGAGCAACTGAAAAACAACTGAATTGGCCGTCAGTCTGTTTTCTTCCCACCCCTTTGCAGCTCAGCTATGCCAGCACAGCACAGCATCAACTTCAAGAAAGTTTTCTCTTTAAATCATTTGCAGCAATCAGGTCTGGTTTGCTCCCCAAGCTCTGAAAGCACAGAGTTGCCTTGGGAGCATAGTTCAGCTGATTTCAGGCCCTCTTTCCACTTCAAATCAACGTCAAGCAAGTCAGTGCTATTTGGCTCCTAAGTTCCCCCGCTCTATAATGTGCCATCTTTCAAATGCATGCAGTGCCTGTAGAAGCCACATGCACTGCTTTAAAGTAGTGATTCCTGTGCTCCTGGCACTTTTCTTCAAGAAACATTTTAAAAGTGTGTTGCATTTAAAGAGACAGTGGTCTCCCAAGAGCCACTGGGTTAAACTCGTTACACTTCCACCTGTGAAACATATTAACATTATTCATCATCTTAACTTTGAGCTCTTCATTATTCCCAGTTATCTTCCACAAGTATTACTCTTGCTGTAATGGCATACACATTTTTGCATAAAGTCATTCTGTGCATTTATTCTACACTGTAAATTCTGAGGAACATTAACATTCACTGTAGGATTATATACTTATATAGAATTGTAGGGTAAGTATAGGCTAGTTTAAATCAAATAAATGGACACCCTTCTCATAATAAAATTCAGATGTTAGATTAAAGAAAGCTGTCTGAATAGGAAACAAAACTGAGAAAATCCAAGTTCTAATCACAGTTCAGAAATGAGTAACTGCATGTCCAGGTTTTAGTTTCCTCATCTGCAAATTGAGAAGATTGATATTCACTTTAGCAAAGCACTATGAGAAATGCAGGAAAGTAAAAAACATTATAGAATTACCATGTGCAGAAAAATATCTGAGTTTAATTTCTCAATTGTAAAATCCAAATATTTTCCCCAAAGTTCAAGCAAATGCTCAACTTCATAGCTGAAACAAGAAATTATATTTAAGAAAAAAATCTACTATTAAAAGCCAAAAAGATGGAAGCCTATATGATGCTTTATCCTCCAAAAGACTGATTCCAGAAATGCTAGAGGACAGTCAATATCCCATGGCAACAGTTGATACAGTTGACCTTGTACCTTTATAAATCTTTCCTGTACGACCAGCAAAAATAGAAACAGTATCTATAACGGCAAGATAATAGTCCAACAAGTCTAAGTCTAATAGTCACAAAGTATAATAGATTTGCATGTCTATTGGTGAAAGTGTTCTGAAGGAAAAAGAAGAGGAAACCCTCGGAAACAAAGGACAGACAGAGGAGCCTCATGCAGTAAAAGAAGCACATTGGTGGCTGTTAAGTCCTTCTGTTTTTCTTCACAATGCTCCCAGGGGAGCAGATCTTTGAGAAAAGGTTGTTTTAACCTCATTCTGATTTAATAATAAATGCAAATCTATAAAGCATGATAAGCAAATCCAGGGGGAGATAAGGCACAACATAGAAAGTGTTAGTACAACTAGATAGTAAAATTATGAAAAACATGCAGCTGAATTATGCAGCAGATCCAATCTAACAGATCACTACTGTCTAAGTAGCTGTCCTTCTCCACCTGAAAGATTTATCAGATTGAGTCCAGTGAGTGCCAAAATTAGGTAAAAGGATATTAGAAAGAAGAGGACAACCCACTCTAATTGTAGAAAACTTAGACAATCTCAGTCTCTTCCCAAGGCCAGAATTAGTGATAATTTTTGAATCATAGACTGAAGTGTGATTTAATTTAGAACATTATGCTTTCTGGTATCTTTGTCCGTCCCAGGAGCTGTACAGGGTAAGAAGCCCCAGATAACTTACAGTTTCTACATGCCATTCAAAAATCAGAAACTCAAAGAGGGAAAAATCAAAATTTTTATATCACTATGGGGAAGGAAGAAGAATTCAGTCACAATATATTCTCTTAAACGTGCCTTAGTTCACCTGTATTTACACACACCTTCCTGACAAAACACAGCACATTATGTCCAGAACTTTAACAGACAAAGAAGACAGAAAAAAAAAGATATTTATTGATGTCCTATTTTTCTTATGTGCACTCAAAACCAAGGAAAATTTATATTTCTAAGGCAGGACTGCTTTACACCATTATTACTATTTTCTTGACCATCCTAATGAATATGCTGAAATACCAATGCAATTTTCAACAAGAGTGTGCAAAAATTGCGAACAGTTTGGTATAGCCAATTTAGTCCCTCTTTAAGTCTCTGAGGAAAGGTAAATCCCTCAGGGAAACTGGGATATTAAAAAGCAGAATAAACTGTGTATTCATCAACATACTTAAACTGATACAGATGAAGACCAGGCAAAGCACTGCTTTAGTTATATCAATATGACTAAAACAGTGCAGCCTGTTTTTAAAATGATAAAAGAGCAGCCAACAATCCCTTGTATTTTTCACATCATTTATATTTAAAAAGATCTAGATATTTGCTTTTAATCAAGGTCGTTTGCTTAATTTATTTTTTTTTTTTTTTATAAATCTCATAAGAAAGATTTCTCCTGTAGAATTGGTCTCAGAGCAATGAAAGCCATCAGCCTTGGGTGTGAGGTGCTAAATAGCTAGGGGTTCCTTTAGCCTCAGCTGCGCTTCTGTAGTCTTAGAGACTGGACAGAGAAATCTCATCCCATTATGACAGACTGCAAAGGAGAGTGACAGCTGAATTCACAGGAAAAGCCTCAAGACCAATGAGAACACATGACTTGGCTTGGGCCCAAGCAACAGTGTTGAGGTTTAAATCCTCTCATTCAAGGACACCTTCACAGAAACCGCACATGTCTATGCCTTTCAGCATCTGGATATTTAGGATAAAGAGAATTATTTACCATACTCCTCAAAATACTTTATGTTAATTTCATAATTTTCATGAAATAACATGAAGGAATACAAGCATTATAGCTGCATAACATAATTGAGAAAGTAACCTCGTATTACAGTCCAGTTTTCAGGGTCAAGATGACTACTAATCCATCATCTGCATATTTAAAATGTGCAATTCAGTTCCCAGTCACCGAAATACAATCCAAAATTCCTCTGCAATATCCTGCTTTTCTTGGAAGTATTCTAAAGAAGAAAGCAATTATTTCTCAATTAATCATCACAAATTTGTAGAGAACTAATTCTTGATTAAGACCGACCTTTAGACATTAGAACTTATGATTGGTATATACTGCATTGCTTTTACTCTAAATGTTTTCCTGTGTATCCAGCCTTTTGACATTTGTGCATTCCAAAAGTTTTAAGTGATTGAAATGATTTTCAGTTCCTAATATTATTTTCCATTCTGAAATTCATGCAGCCATCTACATAGCAATCTAACATCCCTCGAGCTGGAAATACCGACAAGCCTTCAGAATTCTCTTGTGTAAAGCAATGTCTTTGGTAACCTACTCTAGACATCTGTTATGAACAATGAATGACTGAAAGTATTCATTCCTAGTTTAAGCTAATTAAGATCATAGATTCTTTGAATAATACTTACGTTTATTTTTAAAGATCTGTTCAGGTTATAAGCTTGTTCACAAAGATCAGCCCCAGTTCTGATCTTGCCAACCATCCAATGAGGACAAAACTTTAATGATCTGCTGAGACTTTAACTTTTCAAGAGAGCCAGTGGTGGCATCAGGGTTCAAATGAAGAGATAGTAAGCTGAGGGTTCTTTTAGCTTTGGCAGTTTATATCTGTCAACATACAATCAATCACCTTTATCTCATTTTTAGTACGCTAGCTAATTTCTTCTAAAAAGGAGAAACCTAAGTGATTTGAAAGCAGACAAAGCTTGAGTTTCCATGATTATTCTTACAAATGAAATCTGTCCTTTTAATGAATATGCTCACTATGAGGTAGGCTAAGACCAACCAGCTTGCAGTTATGGCAAGTACACTTTAGAGTCCTTTTCCCATAATAAAATGTGTCATTAACTTGTTGTACAGGTTGAAAGAGGTATACAACCAATCCATTATAGTTTGCATACCACAAGAAAGTTAGTAGTTAGAATTAATCCTTCTTGGTTGATTTTACACAATGTCACTGTTGGTCTGCATATTTAAAAATGAAATCTGGGACTGAAACAGTTGTCACTTATAATTCAGTATTAAAGATGTGTCCCATCTTTTAGCTTTATATAAATAATTTGATTGAAACCTGTAAGAATTCTTACTCAGAAGAGCAAGAGTATTGACTTGGATAGGTGTAAATATTCTGATTCAGAAGCAACAATCCAGGAAGATATGGTTGAGCTCAGAAACGTACAACAGAATTGGAACCCGAGAGTCTTTGAAGCTGACTCAAGCCTTCACTTGAGATAACCCACAGTACTGACACACTGCCTCCAAGTTAACTCAAAACAAGAAAGCTCAGACTACTCAGCAGAAGTTTGTTTTCTCTTTTCAACTAATGAGCTGGAGCTTTCCGTGTCAAAGACAAAAGACACGCAGTTGGGAAGAGGTATGCTTTCTCTTGACAGACACACAGATTAGTACAGTAGTCCTGGAGGGAATAAAAGGCTAGACAACCAAGATCACAGCTTGCTGCTGATCAAAGTTCCACCTTCTTTCCTAGTCAAAATGTACAATTCTTTACACCTTCTACGTGCTGACTTATAGGAGAAATTGTTCCTTTGGCACAGAAATCTTCAATTTGAAATTTATTCCTGCTGTATAATGCTGAAGTAGAACACATTCATAAAAGCTGATTCATGTTTCCCGAGCATCTGTTTGCAGGAAGGATAAATAAAACTGAACTGTGGTGAAACACTTACTCCCCACAAAACAGGTAACTCAGATATTCTGTCAAACACATCTTCCAGTAACAGGCCTGGCCTCTTATTTTAACCTCTGGAAAGAGACATTTGCCACTGTCAGTGCTCCTTCCTACTTGAATGAGGATGAAATCTCCTTGTATGCAAACAGAGTAAAAAGGGAACTGACAAGATACAGCATCATTTTCTCCCCGATTTTAACTCCCAGAGTTTTTATTTAGAGCATTTTCTATAAAGAATGCTGTGTAGGAAGTGCCTGCTAGTCTTCTGTGTTCATGACCAACACGTCAATCTCTTATAATCAAGAACTGAGATTCTTCTCCCTGCCACGTAAAGCTCCTGAGGGTGTCCACTGATACATCAGGCAAGCCTGAACTAAACCACCAACAGCAACACATAAAAAGAGCAGAAATAGCATGAGGAGCAGGGACTTGAGGGTGTTTGCTTTACATGAGGGCATGAAGTCCTATTCCTGACTATAAAAAGCATATGCAAAACACTGATAGTTTGACAAGTAGGACACATTTTTACAAATATAAATAAAACACTGAGCAACACTAAAATCAACTGGAACCTGTTTGACATGTTAGCCCACAGTGACAGCTGACAGTAGTGACAGAAAACTTAAAAGATGTGGAAAACCTTCCTTTTGAATCTGCCAGGCTCAACACTCACTTTTTATTATAGAAACTCTCCATTTCCCCCCCCTCCCCCCAAAAAAAGCACATACAAAGGGTTTATTTGCCTGTATTGTAGATGAATATGGAGGTAGAATATTTGCAGTTAAGTTACTAGTGTGCTTTAGACCCGTTATAGAGAGGTAAGTAGCCCACATTTTCTCAGTCTTTTCCTTTAAGAAAACAAAGGGAACAAGCAATAGGAAACTTTATGATGAGCAGGTCTGCTCAGTGGAAATCACTTATTTGTGTACTTGCATGTTGTCACCTTCACTGACATATTTCAACTGAGTCATTTCTACCTTTGTAAAAGTATCACAGCAAGAACCTCACTGTCACCAAATTCAACCAAGTCAGGTTGGACAAAAGACTAGAAATAAAACATCGGCATCATTCATTATTAAATACCTTCCAAAAATATATGCATATGCCTGGAGTAAAAGACTCACACATTATTTTTTGCTCTTGGGCCCTGCTTTAAATTTTAAGCATACTGATAATATTTATTAATATCCTAATTCATAAGGAGAGAATGTTAAGAACCATGAACTAAGCCTCAATTGAGTGACTGGAGGTAAAGTTATGAGCGCTTTAAATACATGATGAATAAGTTTATATGCCTTCTGTTCTGAGTGCAGATAGAGGGGCTCTTCTAAGGGGTGATTTAACCCTCTTAAATTAATTTCCTCCTTTTGAGAAGAATCCAGGGAAGAAGCCAACCTGCCATTTCTGATCCTGACCAACTCATTTCTGAGATCTGTACTTTGATTTCTTCATACAAACACTAATTTGTCAGAGATGCATGTCACTTATATCTAAGTAATGTTCTAAAATATTATAGCTCTATGAAGTTATCTTGTTCTCTGAACCAACTGCCCAATTAAGTAGCGCATTTTATATTTAGATATCTACTATTATAATAAATACCCATATTAAGAAATTCAGCCAGCTATCCCAAATGAAGACAGCTGATTATATCAACTTTGGACTACACTGAAGTGATATCTAAATATCTGACTTCGTGTTTCATAGTTAAATAATTTATAATTGAAACATAACATGAATTTTAGAAGTTCTTAATATTCATGACTTAAAACTTACTTTGAATAGTTACAGGCCAACTCTAGAATAAGGGCAACAGAGTAATACCTTCCTCACATAATCACATGTACCATATCTGTTGGCTCTGAAAACTCCTACTGACTCAAATCACAGCTGAAGACATAGACCACAATTTAAAATCCACTGAAAAACATTTAAGCTTCCAAACTTCGTATTTGCCTGTGTTCATGCTATAAAGCTCAATGACTATAATAGTCATGGAAAATTAACACTGAAGGGGTACAGGCTAATTTGGAATGAATTTGTTTTAAACATGGATGAAGACAATTCATTTGCCTGATTGCCTAGAGAAATGAAGTTTTGAATGATGAAATTAAGGCCAGCTGTTGAGAGAACTCTAAAAACCTAGAAGAATATAAGGGTAAAAACAGAAGTCTGCAACATGGAAAAAGCTGTCTAATTTTTATACAGTAGTAGAGAAAGCAGACAGTCTAAAATGCAAATTCTTAAGAAATATAAATGAAGTAACTAGAAATTTTCAGCATTAAGAGTATAGTTAAATTTTAGTTTTGCTTCTGCTTTTTAACTACTCAAACCTTTTGACTAGGCTTATCAAAATTTTCTGTGTACATTTTTCATGTTGTTAATTTGCTGGAGTAGCCAAATTGTATTTTGCCTCTGTGCAAATGACCCGTCATTCACCAGAAGACTCAATTTCAGCATCCCCATGCACTTCTAGGAAGATTTGGTTTGCACGTGGATTGGTCATATCATCACTTCTCTTCTAGGCTTTGGACTTCAGCACACATGCATCAGTTCGGATCTGTCACACATCTTAGAGAAATTGGAGCCAGCTGGCCAGCTATCTGCAACAATAGAAACTGCCTGAGGAACTCAGCTTTCTGTTTGCAGTTTGCATTTAACACAAAACCCATCAAATTGGCCTTGGTCATTGTGAGCTTCTAATTAAATCTTCCTAAAGACAAGGTCATAGACAATTAAAAGGAGAAAGAAAGCTTAGCAGGAGTAGTTGCTCATGCTACAGGAACCTTGTTTTTAAAACTCTCAAATTCCACAGAGCTTTTAAAACAAAAGCAGAAGCAAGATGCAGGACCCTGCCCTAGGCTATTCTCTTCCTACTTGACACAGACAGCATAGAAACTGTTCAAAACCAGAAATCTTTCAGGAGGTCTCAAACTTGCAAATAGGAGAACAAGTCAGTTAGATTTTGGTGAGTAAATATATATTTGAAAGAATACAAATCCACTAATGCATATCAGAATCACAAGGCATTGCATTACATAGCAATATTGCCCTAGTACAGCTTGCCTGAAATTAAAGGAAAAAACACCCAGATAGATTGTTTCCAGAAGCAACCTGAAAACAAAGCCTGTCTAATGTATGAAACAGTCTCATAAATCCTCAACAATGACTTAAGGAATAAAACAACAAAATAAAACTATGCAGAGGTTAATCAACAGATGGGAGACAAATGTCCGTGGTTAACAGCTAGCATCATGAGGAAATCTGAAGGCCAATATGTGCAGACATTATGGCAGATAAAGTAGCAGAAAGTAATCCTTACAATGAGATAAAATAGCTTTTTCATATCATTATGATTTGAAAAATATAGTAACTTCATTTGAAATATCAAAATCTAGTCATCATAAGCTATAACATTAATAGGCTGAGTAAAGAGAATAAATAGTTTTATCCTATTTAATCATAAATTTGGTTTAATGACCTTTATCTGATTACATGAGCAGCCCAAGCAACAATATTAAATAAATAAATAGAATATTAAAAGATTGTTAGCAGATAAGCTGCTTGGAAATATCTAAATTAAATGTAGTCAGAGGGAGGAGGTTCACATTTAATGGTATATACATATTCAAAATTAAGATGATTGCAGCAGTGCTCCTACTGAGCCTCAGGCCAGTTGCTGCTGAAATCCTGGGAGAAACCTCTCATTGGCATCCTAGTGGGAGCTAAAGGATTTTTCAGGAGAGATGCTGGCATAACCCTTAGTCCTGTAGAGTTAACTTTCTCTGGTGAGAAAACCTGAACAGACTTCTTACTACAGGTACTTTTCTGTTATACGCAGATATACTCATTATACAGTTTCCTAGTATCACTGAACTTCACATCTAACAAAAAAAAAAATATCAAAGCTGTATCCTTAAGCTTGTACTAAACAGTTAACACTGAGATCTTTCCAAGTGGAAGCACACTACTTAACACACATCTTGTCTGAAAGTCCCATATATATTTTTTCCTCATCAACAGTACCACTATGAACCACAGTGCCATTCCTCTTTACTTTTGTTCCTATCCCTCATTTTACTAGCTTTGTGCAAACACACCTTGACCTTAATTGCTTTAAAAAAAAAAAAAAGCAACAAACAAGATAGCACCCCCAGCCTTTTTCCTAGCATCACAGAAAACTCTATTGACACACCCAAGCAGGCAAAACACCAAAATTGAAACTTCTGCCAAAGACAGGCCTTCACCAAAAGTCAAAGTGTCTGCAAACTTTCTAAACAGGCTTGATTAGTAAAACAAAAACATTTTACATAGAAGTTCTCAAATGCACCTTCCATCCCAGAAATGACACTGGCTGTATAATCAAGACATTATGCTTTATCCTGGCTTAAGGATGTATTTGTATCTGGAGTTCAAAATGAATATTTTATCCCATTGGCAAGTACAGAATCCATTTTTTAATGGGAAAAGAAAGTTAAATAATGGGGTCTACCTTCATCAAAGATTTATGTATATATATCTCAGATACAAGAGAAAAATAAAATATTGAAGGCAAATAAGTGATCTTTATTATAGGTTAAAACAAGACTTTTGTGACTGACATTTTATCCTTGCAACTTTCCCAAATCTAATTACTCTAAGGCAAGTCCTCTACTTTGAATTTTTCCCAGTTCTCTCAACATGTTGGAAAGTTACCTACTGTAGCAATTGGACAGATCAATACAATGGAAAGGCATTACAACAAGAGTGTGATGAGGGAAGGACCAGCACATTAGAAAGATGCTACAAAGGAAGGGAAGAAGATTGCTCACCCATATCAGAAGATTCTAGATTCACAGGGAAAAGCTTCACCAAGGAGGGACCTTCAGAAAGAGATCCTTCCCCAGTACTAGTCAGCCCTGAAATGAGGTCTAAGAGAGGGGCAGCCAGGCTCCACCCCCTTCTAGTCACACAGCTGAATTGCCTTCACCTGTGTTCCCAGGCTGACCGGGTCATTTCCCCAGGTGCTCAATCAGTGGTTCAGGCCTTGACTCAACAGTTACCATACACCTACTCAAGTCAAAAAGGGAAAGCAACTGCTTTCCTCATCAGCTGGCAGTTTTCAGCAAAGTCACTAAGCTCTGTAAGACTCCCTGGAAGAGCTCAGCTGGATACACTCCGGAGTAAATACTCAGCTGCACACAGCCATCACCCCCCCCATCCCTACACTCCACTAACAATGCAACACACATCCTCCACCACACCATATGAAGAGCTCAGTAGAGAATCATCATTTGCTAGATGCATTTGCTTTTGGTCTTTAGATTATGTATGCAAGTCAATACAGAACAGTACTTGACAGGTGTGTGGTATTTTCCTAAGGAATTTTTGCTTTAATTGCAGCAATAGGTTTCTGCTAGTGAAATATCTATATTGAAGACTCAACCTATATCCATCACAAAACAAAGTGTGTATGCAATAAGAACCAGAAAATTTTATGTATTTCAATATGCATTTAATTTTGGAACACCATATTAAAAATTAGATGTCTTCACATTTGTGTAAAGTAAGGAAAAAGTCGGTTCCAGTAAAGAACAATGAAACATTTCTATATCAATACATCCCCTCTGCTCTCCTGTCTCATTGGTCTCCCTTGTTTCCCCCGACATATCTCTGAGGTCACCCTGACCATACCTTCAACCCCTTTCCTTGACTTTAAGAAGCTTCTCTGAAGCATTGTGCCCATCAATTGCCCATCAACAAGCCGGAGAAATAAATACTGAACTACAAGCTTTTTGTCAGAGAAGACAGTAATTTGAGCTTTTCCAGCTAGATGTTACTTTCCATGAAACTTGTCAGAACCATGCATTTCCAAGATTTTTACCCTCTCTTGTGTTCTCCCCGTCTAATTCTGGATTAAAAAGAACAGAGTTACAGAAAAAGTAGATGGAAACTGCTTAAGCGTAGAAAACTGTGAAAGCCTTATAGTTTGAGTAAGCAAAGTTTAATTCTTACATGCACTGTAAGAGCAGATGTTGAATGCTTTCTAGCCTTTCTGGCCCACTGAATGTATTTGTTTGGGAAAATATAAATGACAAATTGACTTTTAGATTAATGGCTACCATACTGGTAATGTACAAATCACTTTTAACAGCCACTATTAACTTGGTAAAGAGAAGCTTGCTAACTGCTCTTTAATTAAGTACACTTAATGACCTTAAGGGGATTAGTAGTCTTGTCTGATAATCAATAAGCATGGCAAGATTGCTGCCCCATAGACAGGGGCTAGAGAACAAAATTAATCTCTGCAGATTAGTTCAACCTGGTTTGGTTTGCCTGCTAAGACTATTTCAAAATTACTTCCATTTAATATGTTTGTAAATATCCAAACAAAATATGCTTTAGATTAGGTCTCTTTCCTCATGTTAAAATAGCACGTGCTTGCTAGGAGAAAATTATTTGGGCAAAAGCTAGAGCAGATCAGTGTAGGAAAAATTAAGAAACAGTGAATACCCATTTCACAGCCTCTCAGGAACACTGGAGGCTAAAGCAAATGGCACTCACTGAACACAGTACCTAGATGACCTAGAGTGAGATGCTGTCCCCAAAAAAATCATCCCGAGAATGAGGGAACTCCTTACAGTCTCTGCATGCAGTCTGAGCTGCCCCAGCATATGCTGTCTCCACCCACTGGCAGCTGGGTGGGTTTCTTTCTGCTCCTTGCTCAAGTGGAGGTCACTGCCACAGCAATGTACAGCCATAGGGCACCTGACTAAAATGTGTCTTTTTTTTCAGTATAGCTCTTGTTTGCTATCAGTAAATAGCAAATTTTTTTGATGGGATGCTAGGTATCATCCATGATATCTGGAAGACCCTCCACCCACCCATAGACACATACCTTCCACGATCCAGTCTTCCTCACCTTGTGGAAATACACACTACCCTCTCCTCCTGCACTGCCATCTTCCCACTTCTGTACTCCACCAATGCCAGTTCTGCCCAGCTGAACCTATTTATTCTAATTATTTGTCCTTCCCCCCAGCAGCTTGCTTTCCTACAGGCAGAATTTCTCTCCTGCTCAATGCTGCTCAGAGCATGAGAGTGCATGCTCTTCTACTCACAGGTGTTTCTCCTTAACAAGAGAGAGCTGCAAGTTTTGTGGTTACCCTTCCCATAAAATGAAGTATATACTGTTAATGAAACTTTTTTTTTTTTTTTTTTTGTTATAGTGCATAGAATTTGTTTCTATGCAGGGATTGAAGGAGAAAGAGAAGATATTACTAGCAATTAGTGCGTAGGACACCAATACTAGAAGCTGTGGCCCTGTGTATCTACCTTGTCTGCATAAAGCTCAGCAATGTAAGTCTTCCCATATGCTTGGAAAGTAGAAAGGAGCTTTTTGCAGAAAGAAACATGGCAGGAGGAATTCTCTCTTTTTAAAGTCTTCTTGGACCCACCCCAAGATAATATCCCTCATTCCAATACAAAGATTCACCGTTCTTAGTTGAGGACTGATGTGTTAAGGAGCCAGAAGTCAGCAAGCATTACACTGCCATTTTGCCTTTCCCACAGGTGTAAAACACAAAGAAAACTCAAATTAACAAAAATATTATCACATCCAAAGGGCTTACTTTCAAGTATGAATATATGCTCACATTTTAGTGAGCTTGTACAGTAACTTCTGATAAGTAGGCAGTTACACTTCTGAATACTTTATAAGCAGTATCCTTGTTTCTTCTCTTTTCTCTGAAAATAAAGCTCCTCAGTAGTGCTTCAGTTCAAGCAGCGCATGTGCAGTAAATCACAGAGCTTAATTGTAAAATAGAAGCCTCTGTAAGACATGTATATGGTATATTGACACTTATGCTACCACAGCCATAGGGATATTAAAATTGATTTCCAACAAGCTGAGGCCTTCTGCTTCCTATTCTTGTATCCCACAAATATATATTAACCAGACTCCCTAAACAGGGGTAATTAGATTCCAAAAATAGCTGCTCATATAGAAAGTGGAACATAAAAGTTCAGCTTGCCTTCACAGGGCTCAACATCAGCAGACAAAGTGCAAGGAGCAGTTTGCATGCTGAACAGGATGAAATTTTACTGCTCTCAGCTTATAGGAAAGCCCCGAGGCTTGATTCTACACTTTCTGGATACACTATGACCTGATCAAGGTATTCTCACCATTATTTGTACCCTCCCACAATGTATTTTCTCAATTATATCTTACCTTCTCTACTTTATTTCAGTTCTTAAGGCCTTCAGATCAGAGGTACTTTAACTGAACATGATTTTGAAGCGCTTCACCGCCAGCCCAGTCCATGCAGTGATAAGCCAAATGGGCTTCAGTGTGCAAATTAAGAACATTAACTAGGCACATCTGGAGCAGCCCCTCCTAATATACATATTCTTCTTCAAATTTACACTGAAAAAAGAAAACAAACAAACAAAAAAAACAACACAACACCATTTCAACACAAACCATAGCTCACATCCAAGCTCCTGCAGAAAGCTAACTCAATCAAGCAGAAGCTGGCCCTTCCTGCCTTCAATACACAGGGCACACCTCTGCAGCCTGCCCCACACCCCTGTCCTGGCGCATTGCTTACAGCTGAGGACAGATTCCTAGCACCTCGCTGAGCACTAGGTGGACACAGCTATACACAGCTGTGACCAGCCTTGTGAGCACTGTATTATCTGCATTACTTCTCTCTTTCCATCTCTGTTTGGATTTCTCTCTCCACAGCTGCATTTTACTATTATTATTTTTTTTTCATCTACAGATCTCTTTTCTCTGCAGTTTTTGTCTTCCTCTTCCAACATGGCCATGATTTTCTCAGCTTCAGGTTCTTCCAAACCTTTGGGCATGCTTGATGATTACTGTTTGCTACCCCTTCTGGCCACTGTAAATCTGCTTACATTAGCCAACCTCTGCTCTAGACTCCCATTGCTGTTGGCATGGTCTTTAAATTTTAAATAGATTTTTTATGCATTTGGTAAGTCCTTTCTGTTGCTCATTGCTCTGCCAAAATGAAGTCTACTGAAATAAGTGCAATTTGGCTGGGCCACAGTGCCAAATACAAATAATTTATCTTTAAGCCAGAACATCTGTTAAGATCATTTGACTTTGTGAATAGTACTTCAAAACTGCCTCAGTCCAAGGATCGTGTTGTGCTTTGCAGGTATGCAGTCAGATAGCTTCTGTCACCTGATTTTAAGCATTGATGGAGTAAACAAGGATGAACACAATATCAGAGCAGCCCATCACAGTGATTTGGTTACCTTGTTCCATTGCATTCAGTGGCGTGTCACCCAATGTCATCCAAACGTGACGTGTTCCCTGTGAATCACACATGCTCAGCTACACTGCAGATGTTCTCCCCATAAAAAATGCCAGCAGGTAAATAGAAGACGGAAAGAAGCAAGTTAGCTTTGTGCTTAATATCACCTTCTTCTGCCCAACTGTTTCTGCTGTAAGTCTATAGAAAAGTAGTGCAGTCCTCTAAAAGGATGTCATAGCATCTCCCTATTTTCATGAAGCTATAAACCATGTTGCAGATAGGCTTGCAGATCCTTTTGTTATGCTGCTCTTGTGAAAAGGTTTTTTTTGTGTGGAGTGACTGACCTTAATCTTTTCACTTTGGGAGCTGAAATTTTTTCCCCTGAATCTTCTGGTTGTAAGACAGAGTCCATTTATATGTAAGATATAAGAATAGCCTGGCTCAGCAAGTCATTTAGAAAGACATTTGGTCAATGTAAAGGAGTAAGGAAAGTAGGGGGAAGGGACCCCTCCTCTCCTTTGTGCACTTTTGTCATGGTCACCTTGCGAGTGGATCTCTGTGTCTAGGTGACAAAGGAGCAAGGGAATCAATGTGGGAACTATGTAAAACCTCATATATTGTGAGTATAGACACGTTTACAACTTATAGCATTATCAAAGCCCATCTTAACAGTTTGCCTGAAATCCATCAAGACACCACAATCACAAATATATCAAAGACAAAAAATGTTGTGGCTGTAGGAGGAGAGGGGAGAGGGTGAAGAAGCATCAAAAGAAACTGAGGAAGCTATTTGTTTCCCTCCAATCTGAGGTGCAAAGCAAAACCAGCACAGTGCTGTGGTTGTCCACATCCTTCATTCTTCACATTGGCCTCAAGAGGTTACTGTTTCCCTCCCAGAACCATTTCTGTTATCGTCTGTAAGGAGTGAGATACATAGAAATATCACCCTGCTCTCATGGACTGGGTCATGGGACTTACGTACTGCTGACACATGGGATCTAATATCCACCCAATGGCGGGAAGGAGCCAGTAACTGCTTTTTTCAAGTTCACATAAACAAACCTAGGCAGGACAGGGACTGATTAATAGGAATTTATTTTCCCTTGCCCCATCACTGCAATTTCTTTCCACAATCAGGGCCCAACTGTGTTGAGCTGGGAGTCCTCCACAGAAAATTTCTCCAGGAATTTTGAGGTTGTTTTATGGTTTCAGGATAACTTGTCAGCACAGCACCAAGCCTGCAGGAAAGAGGAGCAAGAGAGGATGGGGCAGGAAGAAGGCAATGAGAAATGCCGAGAAGGGCTGGCTTAGCACTTCTTTTTGGCCATGGAGAACCCCTGTGCCATGACACAGAGGCTGTAGGGAGTGAGCTGCAGTGGGCACTGTGGTTGGGCCAGGGTCTACTACCAGCCAAGCAGGCCATGCCTGCAGCTGAGAAACATGAAGCCAACAGGGCTGAGGTGTTTCTGTTTTCACAGTATAGGGATGTCCACAGGGCATCAGATCCATTTTCTCTTTGCAGAACACCTGCCTGTGATAGCCGGTGGCTGTGAGGCCACAAGCAGGCCCCAGGCCCTCACACCCCATGTATGCAGGTCAATGCCTGCCTAGCCTGCATTCAGCAGGCAGAGGTGTAAAACTGCATGGTCGGACAGTACTGCTGGGAGCACCCAGCTGGGCAGAGCAATTCTGGAGGAAACTGAAGGAATTGGGACTCCGTGTTGTCTCTTTAGCTTGTGGAAAAGATAATCTGGCCCACTGTAACAAAAAGTGCTCCATTTCAGAGGCAAAGGGGCACAGTTTTGCCTTGAGAAAGCAGCAGTAAATGATTCTGAAGTCCTCCTGTCAGCCGTCCACCGAGCCGCGGTAATGCAGAGTGGCAAGCTCTGCTTTCCGGGTCTGCGTCCTGCGTCTAAGTAGCACTCTTCATTGAGAACCCCGCTTGGTCTTATGACAAAATTCCTCTCGTGTGACACAGAAAAGCATTGACATCATTCTTTAAGGCTGTAGAATTTATGGCACAGTTAATTATTAATTTGGCTGGCATTTGTAAAGTAGAAGGGAGTTCTTGTGCTTTTAGGCCATGCTCTCAGTGTGTAAATCTCTTGTATGGCTGCCATAATAATATTCCTGCAGCTATGTTGTCACCTATTGTAATTTTTCTGCTAATAAGAAAATTTAAACTAACCAGGAATCCTAAATTTGGAGACTAGTTGTTTATTTCAAATATACTCTAGAGAAATAATAATGCAGTTCTGCTCTGAATTTAATTTAAGCAGGAACAGGCAAAACAAATCTCTGCGGAGGGCATTTGACAATAATAAAATATTTCTCCCAGCGGGTGAGCTGGTAGCAATTGTATTGTTGCCATCAAAGCTCACGTTTCAGCAGGTCATTACCATCATAACAAGCCCTTGGACCAACTGGCACGGACATGCAACATTGAGCTCCTGATGGGCACATTATTTCAGACCTTTAACTTCGTGGAGAACAAGACAAATACTCCTGGGAACAGAGGACTATATTTTGAAATTCCTTTCTTTTCTGTTCTGCTTAATAATAAGATCCTGCGTGTAATCAATCTGCCGCCACTTGCTTTTTTACATTAGGAGAGATTGTAAGAAACTGGGCTTGGGAATCTGAGCGCTGAAGAAAAATGGGATTTCATCTTAACAAAACAGTAACAATTAGCACAGCCAGGATGCATCACAGAATCACAATACAAACACCTTTGAACACTAGTGACTAAAATGTTAAGAGCAAGTTAAAATATCCATGTTCTTTTCTATACTTACTTTTATTTTAATAGCAGCCTCAGGTAGGAAGTTTGTGAACTGTGTGTTAGGGGAGAGACAACCTACACACATGGAATCAGCAGCGTATCAGACAGGAAAAGCACATGCCTTGTGAGGCAGCTACCACAGCCAAGCGGTGTAACGAAGGATACAGTAATTAGCAATGTGCCATGAGAAATCAGAGATCTACATTGCACTGCAGAGACAAAATGCAAAGCAAAGGGAAGGTGCAAGTTAAAAAAAAAAAAAGAAGGAAGGAAGGAAGGAAGGAAGGAAGGAAGGAAGGAAGGAAGGAAGGAAGGAAGGAAGGAAGGAAGGAAGGAAGGAAGGAAGGAAGGAAGGAAAGGAAGAAAGAAAGAAAGAAGAAGAAAGAAAGAAAGAAAGAAAGAAAGAAAGAAGAAAGAAAGAAAGAAAGAAAGAAAGAAAGAAAGAAAGAAAGAAAGAAAGAAGAAAGAAAGAAAGAAAGAAAGAAAGAAAGAAAGAAAGAAAGAAAGAAAGAAAGAAAGAAAGAAAGAAAGAAATGTTACAGAAATAAACAAAGGCCATGGGAAAATGAAATAGGAATTCATAAAGCAGATGAAAGCTGTCACTTTCTTCACTTCAAGGCAAGAAGAAGGACAGGTAAGGGTCAAAAGCAAAGAAGGAGAAGAGAGGAAAAGTGAGAAAGAGAACAGGAAAGAAAGAGAGAGATGGAGAAAAAGAAAGAGAAAAAAGAAAAAAATAGAAAAATTAAAAAAAGGGAAGGAGAAAGAAAAAGAAGAAAAGACAGAAAAAGGAAAAGGAAAAGAGAAAGAAAAAGAAAGAGATAAAAGACAAAGAAAAAAAAAGGAAACGAGAAAGGAAAAGGAAAGAAAGAAAAAGAAAAAGGAAAAGGAAAAAGAAAAGGAAAAGGAAAAGGAAAAGGAAAAGGAAAAGGAAAAGGAAAAGGAAAAGGAAAAGGAAAAGGAAAAGGAAAAGGAAAAGGAAAAAGAAAGAACTTTGGGCTGAATAAGCCTGTAGGCACGAAGTCTCTCAATTCCCCAGCAGGCTGTTGCCAGGTGATCCCACAGGAGGACACGGAGTTGCGCAGAACAGGGCTGGTCTCACTAAGGGCAATATTCCCACCTCGGTTATCTTTCAGAATCTATCTTTCACTGTTTGACTTACATATATTTTTTAACCTGTTTAACTTCCAGCATTGTTTCGACAGCATCGGTGCTGTCTGTGCATTAGGAAGCCCATGTAACTGCACGTGCGATAGCACTGATGGGTACAGGATTTTCGAGCCGTTTCCTTCTCTGAGAGGACCCGCTACAGAGACCACCGCAGACGACTTCTTATGGGCGTTCGCCAGCCGCTTTCACACTGCGAACTCCCAAGGTCAACGAAACAAAAAGCCCCGACCAAACTCAGACCGTTGCTTGAACGCGGAGCTCCGAAGGAAGCTCAGAGCCCCGTGTCACCGCGCAGCCCCCTCAGCACGTTTCCCTTTTGCATCAGCGCTGACGGCATCGGGCAGCCTGAGCCTGCCGCCGGTGCCAGGGCTGCAGCGCGGAGCAAAGGGGGGGTCGGCGGCAGGGACGGGGACAGGCGGCTGCGGTGCCAGAACCGTGCTCTCACCCGGGGACTGCCCCTCTTATGGGAGGGAGCGGGATGCAAACCGTGCCAGGCAAAATCTACTCTCGCTGCGGTTAGGCACAGCCGGGGTGGGAAGGCTGCCGGCTCGCCGGTCGGTGCTCGGAGCAGCGGCCTCGATGTAGCCGGGCTGCGGGGCTGCAGCAGTGTAGAGCCGGGACGAGGGGCTAACAGCTCTGCCCCCAGCCCTTCCCGGGCTTATAAGGTTCAGCAGCTGGCTTCAGAGTTCAGAGAGGTTCGTGCTCCCAGCCAAATTCCCCACAGGTGCCGTCTGAAACGATTCTGCCTACCTCAACACTTCCACTGGATCTCTGTGCGCCTCCTGGCTTTGCTGAGGAGACGGTGAGAGGTTTTGAAAGAAAAAAAAGAAAAGGGAAAAAAAGACAGAGCACAAAACTCAACCGACTCCACAGAGCTGCATTCCTCTATATTTCAGTGTGTCTTGCATTTTCCCTCCTGCATTTCCTCTTCTTTAATGCCAAATTTACGATTGTATAATGCTGCACGATCCCCAAATGGAAAGAAATTATGATTTAATTGTATGTTGGGACACTTCACCAGCAAGTAGATGCAATCACGTGCTGAGGAAGGCACAGCATGGCTGGGGACAGCTGCTCATTTTCCCACCGGTGAAAAGCTCTTAACACTCCTTTCTTCATTCCTAAGGTATGGTACAGTATTTGCTATCTTTTGAGGAGGTACTGCAGTAACTCAAAATCAGAACATCAAAAAAGGGGTGGGCATACGAATGCCTGTGTATGCACACTCACATCGGTGTCAACACTAAAACCTTCCTTTGAAGAGTCCATACATGACCAAACTTCTGTTATTCTGCCGCTCCTCCTATCAAACCCTTTCTCTTAGCCCTGTTAAAATACCCAAAGGTGTACCAGCACAGAGGAGGCCCTCCCACCGGCACCGGGTGCCCCTTGCACCGTTCGAGGCTCACCGCCGTGCTGCAGGCCCCCAGCATTGTGCTGCACTGTCAGCCAGAGCCTCCAGAGGACAGCCAGCAGTGAAGGTGAGAAATATGTTGGCAAGCATGACAAAGTACTACCAAGACAGACTAGAAGGCAAGAAAAGCACACATTAGCACTTCTGTGATGGGTCCAGAAGGGTCCACCGGCAGTGCGGCCGACCCCTGAGGGGCCATCAAGGCCAGCTCTGAACCCCGCTGCTAAACCCCCTGGATCTTAAAGACTTATCACTGCACTTAATTAACACCAATCTATATTATTGCTCCTATGGCTGTTGATTTCCATTCAGAAAACCTGGATCAAGTAATACAGATTTTTAATTTTTTTTTTTTTTTTACCCAGAAGACACAAAATGGATCTCCTACGGTAGGAAGTGAATGATAGGCTTGACTGTTGATGAAAAAGCAAGTAAGTACTTCCAGATGATATTAACGTGATCTTAAAATAGTGGGAAAGTTTTCTTTTATGACATTGACAGAGAGGCAATGATTTTGAGTAATGCAGGTTGATGTGGAGATGCTTTAAGATTAAATAAGTGCTATATAAAGGCCTGTCAGCCTGAATTCTAATGTGCTATGAGACATTTTGCATATTTAAGAGTATGCAAAATGTCTTGTACCACATCGGAATTCATTCTGACAAGGCTTTATATAGCATTTATTTACACTCATATTGTACTTCAAGGGAAGAGGGTGATGCTCTCTACAATTTGAATGGAAGTAACAAAAGGTGATGCTGATCGGCTTATTTCCTCCCTAGAAAACAAAAATAAAACCAAAAAAACCCCACAACACAAAAAATAAAATAAAAGCAATCAAAAGTGGAAGCTTGTTTAATATTGCTCTACCATCATCCTGAAAGGCATAATAATTTGAGTTACACATCTGAACTGATTGGAGTTACAGAATCATATCTCCTTTTTGCATTTAACAATATATACAATATAAAATAAATACATTTACACAAATGGACATTGGTTGGAGCACACGGTATGATACACATCACAAAAATATACAGTTGATTGCTATACAGATGTGAAGCCCATCTACAGCTATAGACATGTTTGTTTTTATTTTTTGTTCTGTTTCGCTTTTTAACTACTGGCTATTATGCAACTCCTGGATTATTATAAGCAGTTTAATTTTTTTTTTGTCCTTTTGCGATCTTTGCACGATAAGACTGCCATAAAATGTTTTCCTAGGCAGGTAAACAGAGACGCTTAAATAATTAAAATACAATCACCAACACCCATTTTCTCTTCTATAAGAAAAATAGCAGTTTTAATTTTTTATATCTTTTTATGTTATCATTTAAATGCAAAATAGTGGAATAAATACAACAATCTGATCTGATTGAAACAAATGTGTAACTTCTGGGAGTCACACAATCATATTGCTTTAAATAAGAAAAAATTAAAAAATGAAGCAAAAATAGAAATTAAATTGTTATGGCTAAAACATACACCCTTCGAAAATTTCCCAACACTTCACATTAAGTAAGTGGTCTTGTAAGAACTCTTCTCCAGCAAGGTTTAAGATGAACAATATGGTAAAGCCCGTGCAGTTCTTTTAGCTCTAGTTCAGGTAATGCTTTTACAGTCTTGAGATACTTGTTCTTTTGCAGCTCCAAAAATTACTGAAAACAAAAACTAAAATTTGCACCGTGTGCCTTTAACACATCTCCATTTTCTTTTGTGTGTGTTTTTGTATATTTCTAGTCGACTGGCTTTTGACCCTGAAGCCCAAGTTCTTTAATGTGATACAGCAAAAACAATATTTATATTATATATTTATATATATATAGTGTACTTGAACAGTAGCAACTTAAACCCTGCACAAACTTTCTGGAAAATAAACTTTTTTTTTTGCACTCTTACATATATAAATAATCTTATAGAATCAGCACCTTTTTCCCAGGAGTTGTATTTTTTCTGACTTTTTTTAAAAAGGGATGTGCCAATTTCTGAACTCCTATCACAGCTATAAATTTCAAGTTATTGACCATCTGAATGAATTGCTTATGATGATTTACCTAGAATCACACTACAGTCACTTCTCTACTGAGAAAACACAACCTACAATATAGTCCCATATAGCTAATGATAGATACACAGTCTTTTCTAGCACGAGGCCGATGTCGCATCGGCCCATTGTTATTTTGTTTAAAGCACACAACGTAGCAATAGTTTTGGAAACTTGTCCGCACCAAAAAAGTTTTGCAACAACACAGAGCGAGTTAATAACAACATCTGAGAGATGATTGGATAAAAGCTATATTTACAGCGTTTAAAAATTAGACTTATCTATAATCTTGAAATATTCAAAGTTTTATTTCTAAGCTATACATTGGTATTCTATAATAAACTGTTACAGAAATTATCCCTTGTTTTGAAAATATTATGATTTCGATGTGTATCTGTTCATAACGAGTATTTGTTTGGAGTTTCGATCTCTTAATTATTACTAGGAAGAACCTTATTACCGGTAAGGAATAGAATATACTACTGTAATCTCCTGAGGAATTGTACATCCAATATTGTCTCTAATTCTACCCTGTGTCTATAAGCACACACCACAAGAATCCAAACACCACAAGAAGAACAAGACAACAGTCTTTGAATGCAACATAAAAATTCAGAAAAGCACAGCAAACATGAAACATTGAAAAGCTGAACTACATTTCTTTTGTTTGTTAGGATTACAATTTTAATTACATCTGTGTACATAGAATAAGGATGTTCACATAGTACAGGGAGCAGCTACTAACACTGGTACATTGGTATAGCGTTTGATGGAGGTTACTGTTTATTGGTTATTTAGCGACTGTAGTTTTCTGGGGGCATCTAATCGGTTTATACATTAGATTACACCTCTTAACAGTCTTGAAACTGACTGACTTCCATGCTGTGACAATACTGGTTGAAAAGCACGTATACTGGTTTAGCTACTTGTTAACAATTGCAATTTACAAAATAAAATCTAAATTAATAAATAAGGTATAGAAGTGTTAAATCGTTGAATTTGGTCAGAAGTCTACTACTCTGATTTCTTAATTTCGCAGACGTTGGCGTTTGCCTTATTGCCTCTAAGCTACTGAGGGTTTCTCTGTGTGTAAGGTTATAATTTTGCAAACAGGCAGTATCTCATTCATCGACAACTGAAGCAGTTAGAAATCACATAGCAACTATACCTCTGTACAGTCGCTGTCTCCTAACACCTTTATAGATTGGTATTTGACATGGCGTATTTATATGCTAGACTACTCAGATATACTGTAGGTGTAATCTAATCCTTTGAGTCAGTGAACATTTAGTTATAAACTGGAGCTCATGTTAAGAAACTGGATGTTTTGGACCAGACTGGCACACAACATAAATTGCATCCGTGATAATATGCACCTTCCCTTCAACTATTGCTTTAGTAAGATAAATTCCCACATTAATAAATGGCTGAAAACTGGTAAAGCTGGTACAAAAAAATCTCCGTTAGTAAGAAGAAACAAAACATTTAAAAAAATCTTCCTTCAGGATTCATTTGTCCTTCATTATTGTTCATCATTGTTCAAGCCAGCACAAAAATGCAGTATTTCTTTCTCTTTAGTATTGCATGAATGAATAAAGCTTAAACTATTCCCTGAAAAAGTTACATTGTAGCTAACCTAAGAAATATCTGGAAGACTCGAAAAAACAATTAAGGAATCAAATGGCTGTAACTGATCTAGATGGAAAATGCAATGATAAGAAGCAGCCGATGCATCGTCGCTTAGTCGTCTAATTAGAGACTGCTCCTATGAAATCTAATACTGCATTCAGTCAGTTCATCGTGTTGTACTGTACTGCTAGGTACGGTGGTTCTCTCTTTGATTCCTTTGTCATTGGGGACATTATGGTTCATAATAAGTTCACTGGCATCCATATTATGGATTTCCATCCTTTGGCAGGCCTGGCTTCCATCTCTCTTCAATTAGAGACCTCTTTTAAAAAGTTCAGCAGCAAAGGAAAAAGAGAAAAGGAAAAAGAAAAGGAAAGAACAGAAAGGAAAAGAGAGAAAAGGAAAAGGAAAGGAAAAACTGCATCAGAAAGACACAGAAGAAAAAGTTGAAAGCTGCTTCACAGTCTTGCTGCTAAATATCAGTGCAGTCATTTTTTTTCCTTAATTAAACACTAAGTTTCTTTGCCATTATTATCCTGTTTATTTTCCCTTTTTTTTTTTTTTTTTTTTTTTAAAACGTGCATGATGGGAAAGCCCATGATGCTTTAGTCAGACCTTGGCCTCCAGCATTTCCAAAAAAAGTTTGTGCATGGGAACTTTGCCTTCCAGTTTGATGTTGTAGAAATGCTGCACAGCCTTGGTGGAGGTTTGCCTCAGAAGTGGGAGAGTCATCAGCATCTTGCCGGCACGACGCGGGTCTTCCATGTGCTGTCCGGCCTCGTAATCCTGCAGAGCCTCGTGTAAGACGTCCTGAAGTTTCTGCACTGCCTCAACGTCCTCTATGTGCATTGAGTCTGCAAAACAAAGGAGCGACAGGAGGTGTCAGCAGGGCGTGCCAGAACGTCAGGCAGCTCAACGCCTGCACGACTCTTTCCCTGGTGCCGTCCTCTTTTACAAAGGAGAGAGATAATTACGTGCTTATTTTGAGATCAACCCTTAGGACAGTAACTAGAATTGCTGCAGAGCTATAAGTTAAACTCCTGGATAAGCAATCCTTCTCCTCATCCTCCTGAAACCAGGGTACTGGCCACCCTGGCTGTTCCACACGTGTGCCTTGCACAATTGTGAGAAAAGTTATGGGAATGCTATGGGAAGGCTGTGGGAAACTGCAGCAGGCTTCAAGGTTTCAAGGCTGGAAGCTGTGGCCATCAGTGGTGCCATCAGCTACATAAAAATGACAGCGTGAGGAGTACTTCACTGACAGAAGGGAAGAGTGGGTTTGATGTGATTTCCTGATAGGCCTAGCAAAGTTTTTCTCCCTCAGGCCCAGAGAGGCAGCACTGAGTTATGCTCTTTTTTGACAATCCACCCAGAGGTTGCTTTGTCTTGTTATTGTTGGGGATTTGCCTTTTTTTTAACCCCCCTAGATTAAGCACCTGGCCCTGACCCTTTCCAGGTGAGGTGTTCTGGTGGTGTAAGCATTCAGTGAGAATTCTGGGCAAAAGGCACACAGAGAACTAAACTGAGCTGCTATGTGACCTGGAAAGATTAAAGCAATGGAAGTGTGAAATAAAAAGAAAAGATCTAACTGAAATAACTGTAAAACCCTAAACAGCATAAATACAAAGGGGAAGATGTCCCTGAGAACATGCAGTTACTGGACCATGCGGAGATGATTTCAGATGAGAAACCCTAACTCTCCAGTTTTATGTAATCATAAATGCCAAAGAAAAAGCAATGTATTCCAAGGAGGAGGAATGCGAGGAGGGAAGAATAGCTGCAGGGGAAATGGGCTTCCAAACACCTCAATCAGTTATCAAAATTTGGATGGCCTGCGGACTTACAGACCAAATAGAATATCACATGAAAATGGGACTTCTGAAGGGGTGCGCATCCCAGGGTGCGTGACACTGTGAGTGCAACGTGGGGTGGGACTGGGACAGTCAATCCATTGTACTGCCACAGCATCTCCTTGGAAATCTGTTTAGTAGAGGGCTTTCTTGGTATCTTGTGGGGTTTTTTGGTTTGTTTCGGGGTGGGTTTTTTTTTGGAATAAAGCTTCCACACTAGGCAGAATAATGGCTGGGAAGTTAGACAGGGAAGAACCCACTTCCATCACTGTTTCCATCTCCTGCATTAAGTGATGTGCTGGATAAGTATTTTGATTCGCCTCATGTTTTTCCCCCTGCTCATGACAACAGCAACAAATTTTCCATATGCTTCAAATACTTCAATTACATTCTGAGCATGAAGGTGCATCTAAGATTCATCTCCTGAAAGCTTACACACAACTACTTCCCCAGGTAATAAGGCCCCATAGTAAATGCTTTGCTTTTTTACGCAGAAACATATGAAACTAAAATACAAACCAGTAAGTAACAGGTTAACCAAAATGTTCCAGCTTCTATTGTCAAAACAAATGTGCAAATTGAATAGAAAAAAAAAAAAAGTTACAGCTCCTGCTCTAAAACAGACACTTAATTATATACAAGTTTGGATCATTTAGCACGTTTTATTGATTCTGATGACAGTTTATCTGTTAATTACACATAATGGAGTCCTATGGGAATTTCACATGTTTAATAATTCTGAGTCTTAGCGGATACACGCTCTAGGAAGCGTGCAGGGAGACACGCGCTGCAGGGATGCAATACTGCACATCAAGGTGCACTGTGCCAAAAGCAGAGACTCAAAAATCCCTATGCTAGGGAAAAAAAAAGGCCAAGACATTCTAAAAACGATGCCAGGGAAATGGTATCTCTAGCAAAATTTAGTTCTAAGTTAAAATTTTAGTGAGTCCATTCGTCAAATCCATACATTTTTGATAGATTTCTAATATGGTGATCCTGTTAAATAATTGTGTCAATGAGAGAAAATCTCTGAATTCTGCATCCTACAAGCAGGATGTAATCAATACAGAGATGTTAATGCACACAGACAAACGTGACCAATGTCTCAAGCACAATGTCCAACCACCGCACTTTATTTGGAATGCAAACTCCAAACAAATTGCCTCCACTGCCTGACTTTACCAAGCCCTCAGATATTCACAGCTGTAGAACATAGCACAGACACGACGTGCTGCTCGAAGTCATTTCCCAGGCACCATGCACACTTCATGCAGCAGTGACACATCTCCTCCTCCTCTCCCCTAACCCACAATGCAGCCAGGGAACCAGATAGAAGCATTTTAGCAGTAACAAACTCTAGGCAGGTCAAAAGCTGACTCTTCTTGGAGAATTTTCTATACCATACTGCACAGAGAGACAGGTCATTCTGGAGCACATGACTAGAGGTGTTCAGCTTTTAGCTCAGTAGGAAATTGGGCTGGTTCTGTATGAAACTGGGAAACGATCTGCGAGTGGAACAGGAAATGAGGTAAGAAAGCCAGAGGGGAGACAGGCACTTAACAAACAGTGACTACAGCTCCGAATTATTCTCTTAAAGTTGTGATTTGGCTCGAAAGATTAAAAAATGATTTAATGAAATTACTATGATAATTTAACTTCCCATTTATAGAAAAAATTCAAACTCATTTCAGCTTTGCACATTCTAGGGGATGCTAATGTTTAAGTGCAAACTCACTAAATCTGGCTATTTAATTAGACCATGATTCAGCTCGCAGATTGCTCGGGAAAATATTAATCTCTACAAAGATCCTTCTTCAAGTTTTAGCCTTGCAGTTTCGAACTTCCACTTTATTCCCAATATTAAACGAATGTAGATCTTAATCCCTCAGGCGTAAGCCTTTGAAAATAAAGAAAATGGTTGAAAATGCTGAACTAGCCAAGGGGAAAAGAAGAGGGAAAATAAAAGAGAAATCTTTGCAGTAACTACAGACTGGCAGACACTGAAGTGAATTCAGAGCAGGTTAGCTTATTGCTGATAAGCCCAATCCACACCAGTAAGAGAGGGCAATGTCAACAAGCACCACAGTAATTTAGGGAAACACAGCCTCTGTGTGACAGTCCAGAAGTAAAGAAATAATTACAAAGACAATGTGAAATTGGATTTTAAGCTAGGTACAAAGATTTTGAATGTTCTTCCTATACCAAGAAAACCCCCAGAAATTATACTTTTTTTTTTTCTTTTTTTTTTAATTGGCACCATAGACAGTCTGGATAATTTCCAGTTACATTCTAATATCCAAAGGAAGCATATAGGTAGATCTAAGACATCTAAAAATCAATGCCTATATAAAGAATGAAATTAAACAGGGCAGTTTGAAAGTACTGTCATTTGAAAGCAAGCAGGATTTGATCTTAAATGCTCTGAAAAAGAAGTGTCTCTGACTGGTGACACTAGAATTGCTCATCAGGCACAAGATAAGCTGATACAAGGTGCTGCTCAGGGAAGAGTGGCTGGTATGTTTGCAGTGTGTATATAGCGTCACTGAGGAGAAAGCAGAGGAAACCCAGGGGTCTGAAATGAAGTATTTCTTTACATCAGAAAACTCTGGTAGCATCAAGCAAGAAATTATTACAGTGAATCAAGCAGCAGGGAGTGTGCAGCAGTGAACAAATGCATTAAGATGCTGATAGAACACATCAGAGGGGCAAAAAGAAACGAGCAGGGCAAGGCACTTGAGAGACAGCAATCATTGTGCTGCAGAGGGGTGGCTCGTAAACTAAGAACTGGTAAATCAGGTCAGGGAGCTGCAGGTTCCTGGAAGAACTGGATGAGATGAAGAGTGAGAAAGGTACACTACGGTTTTGACTTCACCTAAGAACAGAATCCTAATCTGGGTTATGTCTCAAATAAAAGAAAATTATTTTTTGGATGACATTGCCAATAAAACAAAAACAAACAAACAAAAAACCCAAACCAAAACAAACAAACAAAAAAAACACAAAAACTGCCACAGTATTCACACTGAGGAGCTGCTTTCAGAACTACAGAGCTTCATCACATCCTGCTGAAATGTGAGATATTTATACAGGAAAACTTGCATTTCTGTTAAGTGCTTATCCATTTTAGGAGAAAGACAACAGAGTCATATATCAAACTTCACCAACAAGAATTCCCAGCCTTTTCTAGCCTGGAACTGAACTTGCCTATCATCTGTCTGTCTGTCTTTCCTGAACAGAACTATCTGCTGGGAGCTCATGGTGAGGCTGAGACAAGCACACACAGTATTTTCTCTTGCAAAAGAGTATGGTGGGAATCATCCGATACCTTGATTATTCCACTGGAAACAGACATTTCAATTGAAATATATATTGGAAATTAAAGAGGTATAAACTAGGAATTCCTTGTTCATACAGATTAGAGGCGGTAGAAACCAAAGAAGTGAAACAAAAGCTCATGTGCTTTGTTTTGTGAACAGCATCTTTGTCTGAATGCCCAGGTATGGTTGGCTTTTAAGGAGAGGTATGGAATCTGAAGCTTCACAAAAGTTTCTAAAACACAACAGGAAACTAAGCAGGAGTGAGAAAAGAAATAACTTCACAGAACATGCCTGCTTATTTCAGGGGCTGACTGTATCAGTGGTAAACTGAAAGCATAGGCTGAAGTTAAAACACAGTGAATGATCTTTTTTTTTATTCCTGAAATGTTTAACTTTCCACTATGATAGGTAGTGAGGGCACTAAGTAAAATAATATTTCTGCAACGTAGAACAATTTGCACACTAACAACTGGTTTGAATACGTACTCAGTAAGGCTACTAAAACTCTGGAAGGGGGTATTTGAATGATAAGAGTCGTGGGATAAGACACCAACTAAGAGAGAATGTTGAATGACTTCATCAAAATCCTTTTTATTCACTACAAGACAGCAATAATTGCCATGTTACTACTGAGAGCCATTGGTACACTGCTGTGGAAAGAGAGGGTGACTACCAGCACCTATCTGCTGTGGCAGTTGGTGAACAACAACCAACCCAAAATACATCGCAGTTGGGAATGGTTATTTCCTGTAAGCATTGCAGGTGCCATCTATGTGATTAAATGAAAATGGGCCATGAGAAAAAAGCTGTGTTCATGCAGCAGGAAAACTCTGATTGTCCTGACAATTTCCTTTTCTCAATCTTTTTTTCTCTGCTCTTTATACGAAATTAGATGAAGAAGTTAATTATATGAAGGATATTGCTACTTCTAGTTGATAAAATAAACATTTGTAATACACCAATGAAATGCTCATGTATATATATTTTTATACGTGTCTATTCATCATACATATGTGTTAATCATGAAGTCTAACACTGATAGATACACAAAAATGGCTAAAAATTTTAAAAAATAGCATTATTAGTTAGAAAATAAATATAGTATTTTGTGACATACAATAAGCCACACTCTACACTGGGAATAATGATGAAATCCTATGGAATAAGTGATTTATGGGGCTCTAGCAATTAATTTTTAGTATAATAGTATTATTTAATTCCAATAGCCTAGCTCTGTGTACAGTGTTTTGTTGACTGGAAAGTGAAATGAGCTGTAGGTAAGAACTACATCTACCAAGACAGATCACTGTGCAACTTGGCATCAGTGTTGCTCTGCACTTCATGCTGTTACCATGTACAAGATGCTTTTTGGTTCTTGCTCTTTTGGCACTGAAAGGGTTGTGTCTTTGTGTTTTTTTTAAGAGACAGTTAATAAGAGAGACCTGAAATTGCGATGGCAAGTGGAGGCCCTTTTCTCCTTCTGGTGGCACAGGCGAGACAGACAGTATTAATGCTTAAGATTAAATTTTCAACAGTGCATAGGGTTATACTTCTAAAGTGCCTAGCATCCACATTTGGGTCAGATTTTTCAAGATGCCAGCACTCTATTAGGCAGATACACACAGGGAACATTTTATAATGTGCTAATGTATTTTGACACGTTAGTTACTTATTTTTAGGTCTTAGATGGGAATTGAGCTTCTCTTAAAAATCTGCTCTGAGTTCTGACTCCTGAGCTCTTCTGCAACATTTTGGCCTGAAGGCACAATTTTGTCCTCACTGATGAGGCAATTTCAAAAATCTGCTCACCTGCAACTCCCTGTTTAGTATTTCCTAATCAATACATGGAAGTATTTTGTAACACAAAAAGATGAGGAGGTCACCTTTTACATGCCAGAGTGTGCATGCGTGCACTTGTGTTCACCTGAATGTATTTTGTAAATAGTTCACCTTCTCTTACACACAGGGAAGTAATTGGTACATGCATGTTTTGGAAACCATTCAAAGCTGATTTTCTGCGTGGGTAAACAAAGTGCTTGGCAGTGCCAGATCACGGCGTTTGGGCAGCCGAGGGGCTAACCTGCTCCTGTGCACGGAGGACAGGGAAAGAAAGAAAGGAGAGGCTGGGGATGAGGATGGCCCTGTGGTATGAGGGACCTCTCTGAATTTAAATACCACAGGAAGAGATTCCGGGGGCGAACAGAAAAGGCAGCACTTGGAGTGTTCTCATGGTCAGGGTAACAGATATGCTGGCCAAAGCAAAGCTTGTGGTACCTATTTATACAAAATACAATCAATATTAAGACAATCTACAATTTCTTTTCCTGTTTCTCTATACCAGCAATGAAAACAGCACAACACTGTGTCATAAATCACCAACACAGATGCAGAGCCATAAAACCACCTTTGTCTCCTATTTACAGCAGAGTTAACCTGGGATCCTAGCAGAAAGCATGGATGTGGCTGAAATGCCTGGGATTTCTTCTTCTACTTCATCCATGCTCTCTACAGAATATTTATCTATAGAAATGTTGCTCTACTTTAAACCAGAAATACTTCAAAACATAAATTGCTATCTGATTGATTTAATAATGGCATTTTACTTCCTTTTTTCAGGTATGGCTGCAATTCCATTAACCAACTCCTCAGTTATGTACAAATAAGCTATTTCTGGTTTTGTCAAAATCAGACAAAACTTCAGTTTTGCTTTCTTACTTTAATTTTAGCAGTATTTGTAATTAAAACACTGGGGGCTTGATACTCTGCACGTGCTGTCTTACCTCCACAGGTCGGTGCAGCTACAGTTGACACAAGTTTGATATCTGCCACATGTACAACCTGGACCTGCACTATTTAATGCCAGCCATCAGAGCACTCTGTTGAGAGGGAAGTCGAACGCCTGGTTTGCTTTGTAACTCCTCCATGCAATAGTTTCATTTTAAAATGGCAATTTTAGTCCTTTGCAGATGAGGGAAGGAAATGTTTTCCCTTAAATGTGCCCTGAATTCTAGTACACGAAACGGTATTTCTCTCTGACATTATCCTGGTTGTAATTCCCAGGGAAGTTAATGAAGCTATGGATTATTTTAACACACTCCATGCACAATGCATGAATAAACTTTTTTTGGCAGCAGTGTATTTTATTATTTCTTAAACACTGCATGCCTCTTGAGGAAAAAAAGAAAAAAAAGGCTGTGAATGGTATTTAACACTGGATTCCTGTATTCTAGCTCCCTTCTTCTTTATCAAGTAAGATACAGAAATATTTCTAAATCAAATAGACCAATTTAAAAATTAGAAAAAAAGAAATAAGCCCCCAATTTGGACTCCTAATTCCAGATAATTTTATTGCTCTGCTCCATAAGCATGAACAATCTAGGGCTACTTTCCTGTAGCTGCAAACTGTTCTCAAGTGTACAATTACAGTGGTCAAAAATTTTAAATAAATCCTCAATTACAAAATAGCTTGGAGCTTTGAGGGACATTTCAGATTTTTTTCTCTTCCGAAAATAAAATAATATTCTAAAACCAGGGTCAGAGTTAGCGGGGTGGAGAATACAAAGAAACTAATAAGCATTTTGGCTTTGCATGTTTTTGAATTATATTTCCAATTAAAAATGCAGAGTGCTAAATCACATTACAAAGACAAATAGGAAAGTACAACTTCATTGTTGAAAACAATTTCCCTCCTATCAATCTGAGGATTCATGCATCAATATTGTAGATGAACTGTTAATTACAAAATCAATTAAAAAATTATTTCTAAAAACAGTCACGCGTCCTGGCTCTCAGGGGGGCAATTTGGGCAGAAGGTCTCATCTCACTAGGACCGCGCCAAATCACAAGTCGTCATCCACAAGTAAGCAAAAGCAATCTGGTTTTTCATTTTTCAGCGCGGCTGAGCCCAGCCTGAGATTGATCGTCACATATGGCCCCAGAAAACAAACTGTCAATACCTTGAATGCTGCAGAATTTGAACAAATAGCCGTCCGCCCATTCAAGCCACTCATTGCATCCCATTTAACAGATTTTATTGACAGTTTCCTTCTTGTAATTAAAGGGAAAACTACTGGCCAGCAACCAAGATAAAGTTCAAAGATAGGGTCAAAACAAAAGCAGATGGAGGGGCACGGTGTGACTGTCAATGGAACATAGCATCAGAGCATGTTATTGACACACAGGTATCTAATGATCGGCACGTCATTAAAGAGGGATCTATCGTGAACTTTATGCAAATGCTAAAAGGGACTTAAGACCACAATAAAGCATTAAGGAGACACAAAAGGAAAAACAACAAAGCAAAAACGATTTTTACTTATCTGGCAGTATTCACTGCTTCAGCACTTTTAAATTCAAATGCAGGAAAAAAAAATCTTTCTGAGATTTTTAACACTTTCTGCACAGGTAACAGTAATCTTTGGAGAAGCATTACCACAAATGCAGAGGATCCAAAAGGTAAGGTGGGGTCCCCGTCAGATTAATAAAGAATTTCCTCCCCCCTCCCATATCCTGAATTCACTCTATCTTTTAAATCAGTAGCCGCATTTAAAGAGAACGGATATAGCATATCCTCGTGTATCCTTTCTATTCATTATAACTACGATGATTAGACTCATCTGGATTATGGAATGGATTTAGGAGAAGAGCATCCATATTCATTTGTAAGGATCTCTGCCTGTAAAATACTCTCCAAATCACAGTGCATTACTCTCCACTCCCTTAGGAACGTATTCCCCAATTACTTAGGACCAGAAAGTTCCTCTTAGTTTGAACTGCTTTGTTTGTTGCCTGTTAGACTGAGGGATGATTAGTAACTTCTTGTTCTAAACCTGTATTTAAAACAAGCATGCAGAAAGTGCTATGGAGAAAAGAAAAGTGACATATTAAAAATGTAGCAACCATTGTGCCACTCTGCCAACCTGAATTAGCAAGTGCTATAGCTTTGAGGGTGACAAACTCTTCTTTCTCCAGCTTCATGCTCTTGTATTTCTTTACCAGTTGCAGTATGGCATTGTTAAGGTCAAGAAGGCCTGCCAATTTGGACTGGTCTTCATCCATAATATAGTCTTCAGCATAAACAAGCTCATCCTCAAAAGAAAGTGACCGGTATACAACACCGAGAATCAAAATCTCCATCCAAGCACTCTGCAGAAGGCTCATCTGGTCAGCTAGAGACAAAGTAGAGAATCCTGAATAGGAAAAAAAAAAACACAACAAAACACAAGAAAAATGATTAAATATGTTTGGATTTGCCATAAATCTGCTCTTCTACTTATTTTTATATGCATTGTCATAAAACATACATTTATTATTCTCCTTTCTGATTTTGTGTCTGTCTTCCTCACTTTATTACAGAAAAGTGAATCAACGCAATACCTCATATTTTCTAATCAACACACAAAGTTGTAAACAAGTAGAATTTTGTAGAATCTTTCTGTAAGAACTGTGTTTATTTGGAGAGCATTACAGGGACAGTCTAGGATTTGTACCTTCTTTGCCCTGAAATACTCATATTCAGTTCTAAAATCCCAATGCTGTGGAATTGGGATTTCCTGCCCCTGCTCATCTGTACCACAGTCCAAGAAGGATAATTTAGGAGGGGAAAAAAAGCAGAAAGGGAAGATTTGGTGTTTTAATAGAATTAAAGTGATAAGCACAAAGAGGAAATTTCTCTTTGAACTTTAACTTCAGGGGAAAGAGAAGTAACTCACTCCTCAGAAAAGATGCTAATTCCTTCTGCAACAGCTCCTGCCTCTGCTGCACTTTTTGAAGGAACAGAATGCCACATTATGGTGCCAACTGAACAGCAGTCACACTGTCACCTTTCTGAGGACAAGCAAAAATTTAATAAATGTCTCATAATGAATTTAACTTTTGCTTTCCTATTTTTTTTTTTTTTCTTTTTTCCCCTGCTGTCTTTCCTAATAGGATCATGGGGGGCAAACATCTTTACTGCTTTACCTTTTCAGCCTCTTGTTTACAGTACCTGTTAATTTCTGATATCAAACTGCTAATATCCCAATCACATTAGGAGCTATGGAACAAGAGGGGAGAGGATGTGATTTCCTGGCCTGTTGGTGAGCTGCAGCAGTTTGCCAGTTGGCACCCGCAACCACGAGTACTTAATAAAATCATCAAAGGGGATTAGTCAAGCCTTTCTTAAAGGGTCTTAAGGCATGTCTGAGGCTTTCATTTAGTTGTTTATGGAGGTGCTTACATGTTCTCTGACAGGGTTCCTGCTGCAAGAACATTCTTTTTGCCATTAGATTGCACTTAAATGCATTTTTCTGTTTTGAAAGTCAAGAGTTATAGTCAAGCAGGAATAGATCATAAACTAGCAAATCTGCAAGGCATCTACTCCAAACAAGATTTTCTCTATAGGCACTAAGCAACAAAAGTAATACAATAAAAAAAGACAACCCCACATCCAAACCACCAGGCATCCATAAAAAAAATGAAATATAAAACCGGCTGCATGCTTGCTCTCTCGTTTTCCTCCCCCTTATTTGTTTTCATTTTCTCATACTGTCTTTTGAGTCTCATGATAGAACTGTAGCTCTCTGCCTTCAAAATAAAACCAACAAAACCTGAGCCAACACTGCCAGAAAACCCTCGAGGAGGTGACAATGGAAAATAACACATCTGTGATTAAAATAAATAAGAGAGAAATGGAGAAGAAATAATCGTTTGAGAGGTTATAGGGAAGAATTCGTGATTTCAATTAGCTTCAACGCTTCTGTTCCTTCCCGTCTTTCAAGAACCAGTTTTTCTGCAGCAGCAGATGGACAGAGACCATAGCCTGCAGCACCGTCCTGTGACAGCCCTATTCTCCCTCCCAGACACTGCTGTTAGTAAATAGATTTACACATTCTCCAATCTCCACACATCTTTCTGCCGAATAATTAAAAGCAGGATGATTAGTTTATTGAGTGGAAGGAGGAACTTTTTTATTGAGGTCCATCCACGATTTTATCAGGGCCAGCACTTTTACGGTTGTCATGAGGGTGCAGGCATCCAATTTTTCTTATCTGCCTGATTAATACAAACGCTGTTTCAGGACGCATTAATTAACAGATACAAATCTACGTTCTCATGGAAGGATCAATACAGAGAAGAAAAGAGGCATCAATGTGAATTTAGTGCTGATGATGGAGAAGGCACTCTATTGACATTTACGTGCATAGAAACTTTAAAGTTGCAGTGGAGCCCTTTTGTCCCTGTGATTTACAAATTAACAATTTTTCAGGTATAACAATGTTTCACAGTCTTCCAAGGAGTTTAATTAAGCAAGAAGCAATAAAATCAGATTTGATTAAAAAAAAGTTTAACTTGCAATTTCTTTCCACTCTATTTTTTTTTCTTTTTTCCTGAAACACTACAAACCTCCTTTTATTTAGTTGTCTATTTTAGTACTTTTTTTTTTTTTTTAATAACAAATACTGCTATGTTTCAATAACATTTATCGTGTCACCGCAAAAGGAAATTACATATGTCCTGTGAGGGGAGAAAATAGGATTTTTTATATAATTTATTGTTCTTCACTCTTGAAAAATCTGCTCTCTGCTACAGTAAATATACTAATTGTTTTTATATGACACACGAAAAATCACACGACTTTTTTACAAGGAAAACTCTTAGATATAAACCACACTGCTTTACTCTCCAATAATAAATCAAACAAACATGGTTATTTTCTCCCTGATTGAAGTAACTTCCCCTTGAAAGCCTGCTCAATGAAAGCATGTTTTAACTTTTAAAAGCACCTCTTGTGGGAATATAAAACTGTATGATATTGTAATCTACATGATTTTTTGGAATATGTGCCAGTATCCAGCAGTTGTTCTGCATCCCACCAGTGCTTGTTTAATAGGTGCTCAGCAGGTCACGGTTAGCAGAATAGATCACAGAGGTATATGTGTATTTACATACAGGGATTCATTCTGAAATGTTTTGTGAAGGCTCTGTGTATTCCATGACAAACTTAGCTTTGATTCTCAAGCTCTCATTATAGGGATCCCCTATAACAAATTCCATTCCATGACAAGTAGACATTTCCTATTCTGCAATGTGACAGTTTGAAAAGAAGTTTCCATCTCATGCACAAATGCACTCCCAGCCTACTGTACCAGCCTTTCCAGCACAGCCCCGCGCTACTGCCCATGGCAGGATCTGGAACTTTGTCATGCCCGCTCTGCCTCCTTACCCTCAAGAGCCTTACTAGGAAGGAGTTTTAGGTGCAGACCTGCACAGCGGCTGTTTAAAAAACAACACCGCGCACCTCAGTGCCCTCCTCATGCAGCACATGGTGACAACTCCCGCCTCACTCCCTGCCGCCGCCATGTTGCGCCCAGCAGGCTGTGCTGGTGGGAAGGCCCCGTGCCCTGACCGCAGCTCGGCAGCGCTCGGCTGCAGCAGCGCTCCAGAGAAAGCAGATGACAGCTGAGAATAACGTCATCTGGAAGGATTGAAAGGCTTCTCAGGAGTCAGGTACCCCCGAGGTAATAAGCTTGAAGGAAGCATGTTTTGTGCCAACCCTCCTGCCATCTCCTACCAGAAACTCTTGTGCTTGACAATGATGCCATGGGCACTTGTCAAGGGTTTTTTTTTCCTTTTTGCCTAGCAAACTGATGCACTTTGCAGTCAACTTACAAAAAAGGCTAAGCATTTGAAAGTGTGAAGGGCAAAAAATATCTGACGGCTAGTCTTCAAAAATACACTTTCATTTCAGAAAGCATAAATGTTTATTTCCTGAGCTGAGTGTTGACAGAAATAGGCTGCAGTGCAGGCACATGAATTTAACCCCTGGTAGGCATTCTTTTCAGCATGGATTTATGTGGCTGCATGCAAGCATTGTAAATCTACAGGGTGTCTCATAATATCAGTTAACAATAGCATTGATTTGCTGGTTACGAATTTTCTCCCTTCCTTTTTTTTTCTTTCTTTCTCTTCCTTTTCAGGGACTGTAGCATTCCTTCAGCTAAAAATAGATACTTTTCTACAAACAGCATATCACACTCAAATTGTAATTATACCGTAATGACTCGCTGAGATCACTGAGTGTGCATCGAGAAAAGGTTGATTGAGCAACTGAACATATGCTTACGTTTTTCCTTTCACATACCAGCAAGCCCAGAGCTCCAAGGAAGCAGAAATAAAGAGGTAGAAGGACCCTTGCACATTGATTGGGGGAACAACACGGCAAGGAGCAGTGCAACATGGTGCTGTTGAGTGGGGCTGCAGGAGCCACAGGGCTTTGCTGCTACCTTGCACCGCTTGCTCTCTTTTCACATTGCTCTCAGCTCCATGCTAAGCAGGGAAATCTTTTATATTCCTGAAGATCCTTTCCTCCACTTCATTAAGATGGACTTCGTGGACATGAACTCACTGGGGGCTGCAGCAAAGCAGCTGCAGATGGTCAAGTGCCACAGCAAGATGAGCAGTTCACACGCAGCGCTGCGAGAGCTACTTATTTCTGTGGCTGGACTCAGCCCTGCCATCGTCTGCAGCTCTGAGCATTTGATGCGATGCCTGTACTGGGCTGCTCTGGCTCGGGTCCTGGTGGTTTCACTTTGCTGGGAATGAACTTTGCGTCCTCGCTGTTATGTGCTCAGAAATCACAATATTTGATCAGACCAGGAATGAAATTGCTGGCAAATCTCGGAGCTGCTTGAGCTTTCTGATAATCACCTCCCATTTACTTCACCAGTTGGTTCTGTCTTTGTTACTTTTAAGAGCAGAATATTCCTCTGGCTTGCCCTGGTTTGTACTTCAAGTATCTTCATTTACATTTTCTATAATTAAAGCTGTGCTTGAAAATGACATGTTCACTAGTGTGTTACAGATTCAATATATTTCCACAGTTGAAATATCAGAGTTGGATTTTCAAATTATTTACACTTAATTTTGATAGATTAACTTCCTTCTAAATGTTTTAATGGTGCTGATGTTTCCACTGCAATTTCCTTACTTCAAAAATGATGTCAAGTCACCACTGCCAAAAGAACGAATGGATATTGGAAACCCTTTTTTAAAGCACAGAACACTTTACAGATACAGTTGTGGCCTCACACTCAAATGATAAGCAGCAGGCCAAATGCTTTTTTCTTGACAGCATAGGAGTGAATCTGAAGGAATCCCACTGTCTTCCAAGGCCAGGATCCTCCACTCTTCAGAGTGTCTTAGAGAGCATAGCTCTCAATTAAGAGTACCTTTTTATTACATATGTTCAACAGAAGACTGATTTCACTGTAATTCAGAATACTCAGTATTATAAAAATATATAACAAGACTTGCATATATTTCAGTTGTTAGAAAAATTATTAAGCCAAAGGGGAGAGCTCTGATAAATCACACAACAAATTTCACAGATAATGGATGAAGTTTAGTTCTTTGTGAAAGCTGGAACTAAAATAGAAACACTTCATTATGTCAGGGTGGACCTGTTATTTCATTTATTTTTTTTTATTTTTCCTTCTTTTTTTTCATACCCATTTGTTCATGGAGTTCCTAGTCAAAGGGCTAATAATTGCATGGGATGCCTCATGAGAAGGAAGCACAAGAGGCAATTTTCATGTGGAAGGTGTCAGATCATGAAGCCCAAAGTACAGCCTAAGGTTCCACTTACATCATTTGTTGGCTACGGCTTCCAAGCTTCTTAATGGATCTGCCACAGTTCAAGTTATGGTTAGAACTCATCTCACTCAAGAACTTTCTACACAGAGGACAAGTGAAACCGCTCCATTTTCCTAGTGTTGTTTTCAGACAGTGTGTCCTTCAGGCCTTGAACAAAGTTCCTTCCCTATCAGTATAAAGGGAAATGCCCCACAGAGCATAAGCCCAGGGCTTCTTATTGTGACACTGCTTTCGTCTCCCTGAAAAAACAGAGGAGAGATGGCGCAGCAATAGAAGTTCATTCACAACACACAGCTCTCTCAATCCATTAGGAACAATGGATTCTCACTAAGCAAATATTCACTTGTCAGAAGTATTTGCAACACTGGACTCATTCAACAAGAGTGAAGTTCACAGCAATTTAAAAGTGGCAAATTAGACATTTACAGCAGTGAAGATGCTGCTTGCTTAGCGCAACCTTTTTCTCTAGCTATAGGAAAAGGTGTTAATGTAATTTAAATACCAGTTAGAATTATTTTTCTTTTCACCTGTAAAACCTTACACTGTAATACTAGGCAGGAACAATTGCAGTTTGTCACTTCTATACGAGTAGAGAGCACACAGTGAGATGTAACTCCCTGTACTTCCAATAGGTTTGTACCGGGAGTACCTTTCTCTGACCAGACAAATATTTCTAGGCAGCTACTTTAACATTTCTTATTTCTAGTTACAGCACAAGATCTCGTGAGCTTCTTCTTTAGCAACAGTCACGAGCTGCAAAATGTCACTAATTAAGACTGTCTCTGGCTTCACAGAAGCACTTTCAGTTGCTAATACTCTGCAGAGAAACATTAATGATGAAAAAATGTGGAGAGAAACCTTGCTTCACGACAGATTTGGTGAGACCTCCACGTATGGGATACTTCCTAATGGCATTTCTGGAAACAGATGGTTTGAAACATTGTGTACTCTATTTCCATTAATTTTCATTTCTTACCTTATTATTCCAGAACTCACTTAGATAAAGGAAAATATAAGGCAACGAATTTAAACAGATTAATATCTGATTTTTCCTTTGGGCTAGTTTTACCACTGGAGCTTTCACTTCCACAATTTTAAATAGTATTACTCCAAATTCGTACCAATGTTATATTAAAAAGGAAACAAGCCAAACACTTCTATTTTGATAGTCAACAGATGCTCTGAGAATAGAGGAAAACACCTGATTAATCATAAACTGTTCTTTTTTTCTCCTGTATGTTGGACACTTGGCACATGGAAATCCTTATGCTTTACTTCTCTGTAGTGACTTTTTAAATTCTAAGATATGGACCATTAAGAAGTTCTAAATTCAGCATAGCAGCCTGATCTGGCCCAAAGTAGCTGGAGGTCTCCCTAAGGACAGCACTATCAACTTGCAGATTCTAGAGGGTGATCTTTCTAACACACTACATACATGCTTTGATCTGCTTATTTAAAGTTAACTCTTTCAGTTCTTAAAAGGAAATATGCTTTTTATGATGTCTCGTATATTCTGAGGAACCACTTGTGTACTCATGCATTTGCACAGGATAAAACAGACCAAGATTACACTTATGACCCCGATGGGCTTTTTTCAATGAGTCTACATAAAAAAAAGACCAACCATATTCTGAACATAAATATTGGTTTCACACAACTCCTTCAGTCTTTTGTGGATGCATGTTTGTGAGTACATGCAAGGCTTCAAACCCAAGTTTGTTTGATTATCCCTTATCTTTTCTTTCCCACAGAAAGGATGGACTTCTTGCTGTTTGCTGGCTGGGTGGGCAGCAATCCCTGCTGCCTCCCTCAGGCAGAGCCAGGCTCCCAGGAACTCCTGAATCACCTTAATAACACAAACTACACACTGAATCTATCAGCACAGAGACATCCCTGCATGCCACCCAACCAAAATCTCCGCGTTAACCGTCCGTGTGCCGACCTGCACAAAATCCCTGGAGCCAAAGCAAAAACCTCAGGTGTGAAGATTTCTGGTAGATGTATCTTTTTGCTTTCAAGCAAGAAACGACACTTCAGAACATCTTCCTTCTTCCAAATTTTTAAAAATATTTCTATTGATTAGTTGATTTTCTTGATGTGCTGCAGGTGTAAAAAAATCCCAGTGATGTTCTGTTTTCCCTCCTTTTGGGTACAAGTCACAGATAAACATGTATTCATTCTCCCATGTGAATGTGAAATATGTATCATTAAGATCATCTCTGGAGGATGTACCTTAAGTCTATAGCAGTCCACATATTAAAAAAAAAATAAAAAATAAAAAAATAAAAAAAAAGAGAAGGAGAAGGAGGAAAAGGAAAAAAAAGGAAGCTGCCTGATTCTAATACACCTAATTAGCCATCGGCAGACACTTAATTGCATACATTAGGATGATTCCATAGTGGAGATTAATTCTAAATATACCCAAGCAGCTGGTTAAGATGCCATGGATTACAGTGTGGACTGTACTTTTCCACTTAATTAGATATCAAAATTAAGCAGCAACAAGCATTTTGACATAACGGGGATCAAGCCGCTGCTTGGCATCCCAGAGCTGCACTAAAGTGACCGCTAAACAGAGCCGCACAGATGGAGAGATATTAAATGCCGCACTGGAAAGTAATTTCAAATAATAAAATATCAATATTTACATTTTAATTACCCCTACTGAGAGCCGCTCTGTCATTTTCACTATTGCCGACGCAGCAAGGGGTAGTGGAATGACATTGCGGCTCTGACTGCAATGACTATTTTGTTTCCATTAAAGAATGACAAGTGTTTTAGAGGCAGTGACACCCAGTGTGTGAACAAGAATGACAGCAGATCAGAAAATTCCTATTAAGGGAATAAATGACTCAACAAGAGAATTTACTTCGAGCAGCCAGCTCCTCCTTGAAACACATAATCCTTTCTAAATTTCCTGACGAAAGTTCATTATTAGAGGTGCCCAGGGGAAACCTTAGCTTCTCATAAAATATTTAGACTGATAGGACCTTACATGATAACCGGTCAATTTAAAAACACTAAAACTCAACACTCATTCTGTCTAAGAGTTAAACAAAGAGTTCGTATGAACCAGAAGAGTTTGAGGGGAAGAAAAGGGCAACTAATGGCAGGCAGTGAAAAGGAGACTACTTCCCGCCAGACCAGAAACTGTGGATAGTGTATGGGCAATGGTGGGGCTATTTTCCATCAGTTTCACCAGTACAGTGAGGACTGCACACCACACATTTGGATCACAGCTTGCCAGCTGCCTTTGGAACGATAACCAGGAGCTGGTCACAGGAAGGGCATGGTCTGTGCCCGCCTGCTTCCTGCTGCCATCGCTTACACTTACTACGTTCAGCAGAAACCTGCACAATATTTTTGTGGCAACTTAAGAAACTATTTCTGATCAGTTCAGAGATCAGTATAAGGGAAAATACATCATATTATCTTACACCTGACCCAGTGCATTTACAAAGGAGAAAAGGATGGAAGAAGTTTATAAAAACAGTTACAAAAAATGCCTGTTGGATATTTTTATCAAACTCTAGAGATCTTCAGAGAATATCCATGGCCTCAGACACAGAAAAGTTCACTACAAGGAAATCCTTGGTCACTACACTCTGATATGCTGCTATTAATGTGACAAACGCCTGGAACAGAGCACAGGAAAAAAAGGCATGAAAATTTTTAGAGAACAGAAGAGGAAAACAGCTTTACAGCAGTTACTGCTATGGGAGCTTTAGAATCAAGTTTGAAATTAAGAATTAGGAGCGAAGTACAAAAACACTACTGTGATACTAGCTGCCTAACTAGTTGATCTTCTTTTCTGTATCTTTATTCTTTACTTCTTTTTTTTTTTTTTTTTTTTTTAGAAAAAAAAAGTACCCAGGAAGTACTTCTTAAGCATCCCTAATGCTTTTAGGACAAGACACTTCCCCATTTCTCAGCCACTAGCACCTTTTAATTTCTGAAAGAGCCACGGTTGAAAATCTTAATTAATTGTTCCATACTGCTTCAGGATCATTATGCAATGTAATAAAGGCCGTGTAATTATGAAATTTTACAGCCATTACCAAGGCTGATGGCTCGTATTTCATCCTCAGCTGGACCCAATGGCTTTTAGCCACTCAGCTCCCCTTTGATGAACTACAGACAGATCTATCAGGCCCAAACAATATCCAGGCAAGGCGGCTATAATAGCTACCTACAGATGAAGCCATAGATAAAGATAAACTATAAATCTACACACAAATGCAGGCACATTGCCTCAGGATGACAGAGGGGAGAGGATGAGGCACTTGGGAAAGCTGGCGGCTCGCAGAAAGGAAATCCTTCCTCTTGCTCTCTTGCTCTTTTCCACCTTTATTCAGTTTGAAATCTGTTTGGCTTCCTGAAGGTGTAAAACCCTTTCATATTTTTCCAGAAAAAAAATAAAATTACATATGTTTAAGGACTATGCATTTTTCTATGGGAGGTGAGGTGTCACCTTATTCATCTGTTAGTTTTGATGAAGGGGATTTATACAGACAAATCAGCTCTTCCTCCAGATAAAACACAAATTTGAAAATCATATTCTTAAAAGTAAATACAGGACTGTTGCTTACGAGACCAAAAAAGCAAAACATTCTTAGTTTCTAAATGTATTATTCTGAACAGATGCACAGAGGTGAAGTCAGATGACAGGCTTTCACTGGAGGCAGGATGGGAAATACAATTTTATGCAATGTTGTCCTATATTACTTTATGTTCAGTTTGAAAATGAAAATACTTTTAAAAATTCAGTGTCAGATAAAGGAACAAGAAAATTCAATATGATCTTGGTACCTGCACCACCAGCAAGTACTTTATAGGGGTGACCTCCAACAATACAACAAATCTAATATAAGTCAGAAGGCCTTCCAAATACATATTGTTTGTTGCTCCAGAGTGAGAAAAAGCTGACTAAATGATCCCTGGGAAACAGAGATGGAGAGTTGCAGCATCCTCACCAACTTTGAAAAAGTTCAGGAAAGAGTATGAAAACATTTGCTCTAAAACTGCATCTAGTAGTAGTCTTTCCAGCAGCACAAGATTAGTTATGAAGCTGATTTCAATTTCATGGCTGAAATGCATCAGAAGACAAGGAAACTTAAAAGCAAAAAAAAAAGGACAAAGGCTTTTTCTTCCTTATTCAGTATAATCTATAAATTGAAGAATTTAGAAAAAATTTTCATGAATCTTCTGCTTACTGTACAGTTTATGTCTCTTCCTGAGGCTGATGACTGCTGAAAGCAGTAGAGTATTAGTGCTCAGTACAAGTATTCAGTTGCTCCATTCCTTAAAACTTAAGTCTCAGAATCTGGGCTGCCTTCCTCAGAGGTGTTTGGAGCCTGCTGCTACAATAAGAGTTTACAACCGAAGAGCTTAGAGAGATGTGCCCCAGGCAATGAATCTCAAAATCACAGGAACTGAGCTCTCACTCTGGAGCTGCTGCTGTAGAAAGACAGAACTAACAAATAGGGAAGAGCCACAGCACAGGAAATTTGCATTATATACGTAACAGCAGCAAGGCAGATGCATGTGTTTGCACAGGCCTGTGGATGCATGCATTTGCAGTAGGTAAACTCTGCGTATCGTAAAAGCTACTGCAGAAAGAAAAGGGAATGTGTAATTTGGGATTTTTTTTAAGCTGGGGATAACTATGTATGGTCTTCTAAGGACCAGTATCTGCTGTTAATGTGCTTACTGAAATCACATGTATAGGGGATATTCACTGAACACTGTGTGAATTCATCTGTTCCTTGCAGGGTACACACAAAACCAAAAATTTAAGCATATACAGTATATTAGTCCATCTGAAATACCAACATATACAGATATCACTGGACTCTAATTCCTGAACCACATTTTAATCTACCTTCTTATGTGGTAAAATTTTACCAGAATTCAGTGAAGGTCTTAGCCAAAGCATGGACAAAACATGGTAAATCTTCTACCTCCTCCACATCCCATCCAGTTGACCTTTATTTCACTAAATTAGCATCATGGATGAGCTCTGTAGCATTCCCTCTTTTCATCCTCTCACCCGATCACTCACATCAGCAGGATGAAAAAAAATATACAAATGCACCCAGCAAGAACATTTTTCAGAGCAAAAACTTCAAGTAAGAAGTAAATACAAAGATGTCATATTCCTTCTGGACGCTGAGTTATACCAATTGGATTGCTATGTTAAAAATAATGCAAATAATATGAGGAATCACTATATGCCATTCTACATTCTTTTTTCCAAAGAAGAGCTGTGTGGTTTCTAATTTACATTGGTAAACGCTCAGTCTATCAGAGAACGCACATCAGTATTGCTTAGTGTAAGACTGCAGCTGCATTTTAATAAAGTATAGCAAAGAATTACGTGATGGTCAAAGTTAGGCTGTTCATTTGTGGTTTAGCGCAAACTGCCATGAAACAGAACAGGCTTGGACATACTGGGACAAAGTATGGATTACTACAGATGAAAAGGGAATTGGCATTACATATATGTGCAATAAGCAGTTGCATGCAGCTTATACATCAGCATAAAGTGTTTTAAGGAATCTCTTTGAAAGAACATGCAGAAGAGGGCTTTTGTTCAGGCTTTAGAAAACCTAACTGCAGCAAGACCATACTCTGACATACAGAAATTCATTAGCATAAGTACAGACCAAAAACGGAAGGGAAATGGGGTATAATTGCATGTTTTCTCTTTCAAGATTCACCAAATGTGGCACAAATCTGTAGCTGCTATAATGCATGTCATGTTTTACACTGATTTTCTATACTTGGTATTCCCTAGATGAAATGTTTCTAAAGTCTATGGTGATTTTATTCTACAGCATATCAGCAGTTTTTCAAGAGGTCTCTGTGCAACCCAGGAGTATGACATTTACTAATGTGTTGAGATTCAGGGATTCTCCTTTGTAGAAGCCAACACTAATAAGAAAGATATGGTTCAGTGTCCTGGGTATTCTTCCCAGTTTTATTAATTAGATGGAGAGCTTGTCCCTCTGGAATACTGCAAGGTATTTATTAACACTTCAGCCTACAAACTAGAGAAAATTTACAGTAGTGGAAGTAATTGTTACATACACAAACTCTTGTTATCAATTTGGCAGGGATAAGCAAAACTAACTAACAACAACAACAAAAAACTAAAAAAAAAAGAAGAAGATTATGATCTTTCTTGTGATATTTTAATTGTGCCTCTTAATCTGCTAAATTAAAAACTATAGTACCATCTTACTCAGATCAGTGACGAGATCATATCAATTTGCAACAAAATTACAAATGTTCCTATCCCTTTTAATTATATAGAGAATTTAACAGTCACATTCAATATGGTCTCAAAGTGACTAAGATATACACACCATGTCTTTTACAGTTGTGCCATCTTAACCCTCACCATCTTTACATATTATTCCAAGTCTCCCATCTGTTAGTGGATAGATACTTAATACCATTACCTCCTCTCTCTTCCTTTATTTTCAATATCTGCAGCTCCTTCCACTACTATGTCCTAGCAAACTGGCAACTGGTTATTACCAGGCTGAGTCAACAGTATCTCAGATACTTATATGCCTTCCTTCTGCCAGACCCTTTTAATCACTTGGGAAGCAGGAGGTCAGCTTAAAATCTAACCAGTGATGCCCCATCCTAACTTAACTGTAGGGTTTTTTCTCTGTGCAGTTCTGTGCTCTAAAAAGTTTTACTTTCACTGTGACATAAGAGCTGGGCTTTATTTTTCATTCCTCATTTGATGTTCTATGTTGTGATTGTGTGCAACCACAAAATGCTGAACTCTAGCATCTGGCATTTGTACACAGTTGCCAATAGTTTTAAACACAACATGGGAAGCACGATTGTGCTTATGTGGATGTGCCATGAGAAAGGTCTGAAAGATAACTTTAACACTGATGGATTATTTTTTAGTTCTTTACCTTTCTTCTTGTCCTTTGCTTTGCTTTTAAACACCGTTTTTGACATGATCCTACTTCTTGGTGACCATCCATCACTACAGCTTCCCTCATGCATTTTGTCAACTTTACTGGTGGTATGAGAAGGAAATCTGAATTTCCTCATGTCTTCTGTCAAAACACCACATTTACTGTGCTCTCACAATGTCTGCTCTAGAGGCCAAATCTTGGTTTCTGAGACGTCTGTGCAGGGGTAGCCATGAGAGACTGCTCCAAAAGCTCTTACGTAGTAACTCACTGTTGCTGTGATTGTTTTTGTAATAGAGCTCCAGTAGAAACACATTCCCACTATGAATTTACATTTTCATTCCCGCAGTATCAAAGTAACAACTAGGCTGTTGGAGTCGCTGTATACTTTCTGCCTTATTTATTTATTTATTTATTTATTTATTTCTCTGTGCAGGCTATGGATGAACACACTAATTTCACAGGGCTGCTGAGATATTTCATTCAGGTAATGTCTGGACAAGCAGCAAACTGATATCATCAGAAAAAAAAAATCTACTAAATATACTGAACACTCTTTGGGGAGTATAAAAAACAGAAGGAAGGATAAAATGGCTAAAATATTTAGAAAAAAGGTGGATATGCTGTAGCCCACTGTACGTAAAATAAATATGCTAACAATGTGCTGCGCTCACATCTTTCAATCCTAGCACACTGCGAATCATGTTTCATGTTTTAAACCTATAGCTCTCAGAGGACTCCCAAAACTGGAGGTGCAAATTACAGTTTCCCCATGAGGAAGTTAAATGGCTTGCTCAAGGTGACAAAGCGGCGTGGTGGCAGAGCCATGAAAGGGAAGGCAATGGATATTCAATGGATATGGCAGCTGTCCCTATCTGCCAGAGACTGAAGCCCTAAAACCACACTTTTTTTCCATGTACTTGTCCCAAAGCCCATAGGATGAATGTATTTTGTGCTGCGTTAAGATGAACATAAAGTAAAACTACAATTTCAACCATGAAGTGCTGACTTTATAACACTGAGTAAGAGGGTCAAGTGCACTTGTGTTATAAAACTATAAACAGACATTGATATTATACAGTATGTATGAAAATGCATAAAATACATCTAATTAACTCTGGGTTGTGACACAGACTGACAATTCAAAACAGACATTTCAAAGCTATGCCTGACACCTCTGGCGTCATTTTGATCTCTTGAGAAGATACATATTTAAGCCAGATTTCTATACATTCATGTGTATTTTTTTATATACTTGAAAAATGCATATTATTTACCCAATGGCCTGGAATGTCTATTGGAGAAATACATATTTATTTTTAAAAGCAATCCACATATTATTTACTCAGTGGATGAGAATGACTTCCAGAAACCGTTCTGGTCCATCAAATAAATACATATTTATAAATGGTTTTTAAAATGCATATTATTTACCCAATGGACTGTAATGGCTCTGCTCATGCCATTACATGTAAATATGTAATTAGCCACACAATAAAAAATCCATACAAAATTTCTCTGAAAAGCATTGTATTTCCCTATTGTTATTATTTTGATTTTAGCATCAAAGGTGATTACCCTATGCTAATGACTTTACCATATTTTAAATCCAGCTAGCTCTGTAATTACACAGTGCACAAAGTCTCCTTCCTTTAAAACCAACATTCACCTACTCCCACACTATGTGTGGTGCACCTGGGCAGCCCCCTCCTGCCAGCCACACTGCCCATGAGCACTGCTGGCCATGAGGGTGGCAGCCGCCATTTGCTCCTTCCTGCAGCGAGCCAAGGCACCTGCAGCATGGCTGCAGTCCCGTCCTGAGCCAAATATGCTATTCTAGGGACAAAATCCATTTTACCACACAGACCAGTATGAGCACATCTTCGAAAAGATGAAACTTAATAGAAGAAGCCATGCCAAGTATTTGAGAATTTGCTAAGAATGAGAATTGCTGGGTCTGCCTAGGAAAACATGCACACCTTCAAAGAGGAGTGAATAGTACCATTTTTAGCAGTGCAAGTATAACTGTCATACATTAGGATGTAAATTTTATTCTCTGAGCAGAATACCAGGTGATTAATTCTGATAGCATAGTGATCAATTGGTACAGATGCTGCACCTGAGCAATGTTTGTTTTTGTACACATTAGGAACAGAAGTGCATCACTAACACAGGTGTCACTTGCATAGCTGTGCTACATTTCTGATGTCAGAAAACACTGACACTGCTAGTTAGGTTGCATGTAGTTCTGCCAATTTTTTCAATTAGACCCATTATTGATTTGATGAAAAAGCAAATTAAACATACCATGGTAGTATGTAAATTGGTTAGACAGAACATAAGGTTCTGGTACTGAGCTCCTTAGGCACACGGCCTCTGTGTGCAGCTTTTACTCACTAGAGACTCTGGAGATTATAGAAACAGGGGAGACTTCGACAAGCAGCAGCATCAGTCCAGCAACTGAGACACAAAGCATCCAGGAGTCTGTTTAGACAAACAGACTGGAGAAAAAGTGTGAGGATGGCCAAACTTTGTTAACACCACAGAGCAACAGTCGCTTAGTTGCTTCACTTCATATATGGAATAAACCTCTTGTTTTCATGAAACTCCTAGTGATTACATGAGTTTGAAGATAAAAACTGGCCCACAGTGAATAACGTTCTTTGTTTCATAATAGCAAGAACAGTTTGTCAACTGACAGGGCACTTCAAGTTGTCTACATCTCCAGCATGTGAAACTGATGCTGCATGCAACTCACAGGAATTTTTTGCAGTATTCCATACACAAAGAACAAGAGTTTTTGATGCCAAGAAATGACAGTGTGCAGCAATCGTACAAGAGTCTACACATTCTTGTCCACAAAATCCTTCTCCTCATCCCCTGCCTTCTAAACAGAACTGCCAGCCAAAGAGCTCAGCACAGCACAGTCCTCACATGCAAGCTTCTTCCTGAATTTCCATTTAGTTCCTCTACCCAATCACATCAAACTTCTACTGTGCAATTTGTTTTACTACAGAGAGGATACAGGATCCCTCCAAAACTCCAAGGCACATGAGGTTTAGCTTCTGGAGAAGCATCAGCGGAAACAAACCTGGCAGGGTACTGCAACACCAGGTCCACTCAGGGCATGAAAAACCTCTGTGGAGTTTCTTAAGGTCAACTACAGTAAGCCCACTGTCTGGCTTCGCTGCACTGGAAACCTACATAAGTCAGCACAAGCCTACAAAATCCTCTTACTTCTGCACAGACGAAGTAAGTCTGTGTCGGTGCAGGCAGTGTGCACTCTCCCTCATGTCACCCATTCCTCCACAAAGGCCAGCAATGCAATTTCCAAGGCAATACTCTTGTTGAAGCCAGAGCTCTGCCTGTGGGATGGCACTGCCAGGTTCGCTGCTCTATACCATGAGAACAGCTGGGGGAAAGCCATTATCTGCTTAAGACAAGATTTGGGTTTCTTGTATTACCAGTTCTGCCAGTACATAAGCTTATGGTTTCTTCCCTCTTGAAAAGCGTGTAGATTCTGTACACAAATAGAGTCATTAATGGAAAACAAGACATTGCAAATCAGACAAAAGACGTATCAATTAATGAACACAAAACAATCAATTTTCCCAAATCCCAGATCAATTTAAAAAAAAAAAAAAAAAGGAATAAAGAGAAACAATTTGATTTTCCACTCCTTTGAAAAGTTGAAAATTGAAGGTGGAAAGAAGGAAGCTGGTCTCCCAGTCCTTCTTGATGTCTGTCTGCACTATGCTCCTAAATATAAGCTGACTCACAAATTTTGTGAAAAATGTATTCTTTGTAAATGGAAAAAATAAAGTTGCAGATTAAATTGTCTAAAAAATAAAAGAAAAAATAGAAAGAGGGAGGTAGAATGTAGAAACTTTTGGATTTCAGTTCTACACATGCACAAGGTCTCTATAGTGGCTGTTCAGGTGGAATGTTTCTCTTTCTGTGCTTTTTTGTGCGCTGATGGGAGTGATGTCCTACAGCATTGCAAATCATTTATCGAAGTTTGGTGGCAGTAGTGGGAATGTTGTTAAGGGAAGTAGAAAAAGCAATGTCCATTTGAAGCTTGTCTGTGAACTTTGCATGAACCGCCAGGAATAATGTAGTGTGATGACAAGCCAGTTATACCTTCCACTAAATTTGCTGTCTGGAATGAACTGAAATAGTGTTTGGTTTGTGTAATTACGTCCATCTATCTTTATATTCCAGCGGCATATCGCAAATTGAAAATACTAAAAATTGACTGTTGGTTCTGATATTTAATGATTGCCAAAGACAAGACGATGATTTATTGGTTACTTACCGATGTGACACATTTGCATCTTATTAGACGGAGATTACTATTCCTTAAAATGCGGACGAGGCCTGATCATGTCTGATGGATTGATTTGATTTGCAAATGTAATCAAACTAATAAGAGGGAAAAAATGAGCAATAATGCCTTGTTTTTCAACTGGCAATCACTCCCCTGCCAACAACGCTGATATCCCTGACTAAGCAGCCTTCACACAGTCTTCCTGTCTCCTCAAATAAACAAAGGGATGCAAAGAGCTTGATAAGAGGATAACGAGCCAAGTATGGATGTAACATGGAGACTGTACCTCAGCACTGTACAAATGTATTAGTGGAAGTGCCAGGACAGGGTTTATAGTGCCTTCCATCCTTAAAAAGCAGCGAGCAAAGAGCCAACGAGTAATGATAACATAACCTTTACTGTGTCAGGGAAAAAATGTTCATAAGAAAGGAGGTTTTAATTTTGGGAATCTCAGAAGAACACCCCTTATCAGTATAAAAGTTACAGGATTAATTCCTGTAAACTCCTCAACCTGATGGGTAGATAATTTGAGAGTGTATTTTGGCCAATATGATCCAAATGGAACCACTGCCTACAGTCACAGTGTCAGAGAACCTATTTCCAGAGGTATACTGAACACTGTTTTCAAATTCTTCCAGACACTAAGCACAGGTTTTCGGTAGATTTTCATCCAGACCACATTGATAACATAACAGTTAAATAATATATTTAGCTATAAACATTCTATCATTCTGGACACATGCTGGTGTTTCTGTGAGAGCTGAAATATGGTTCTAGATAAGAGCAGATTCTCGCTCTGCTTATGGTGAATGACCCTAATTCTCCACAATAGGATTCCCTTGTTAATAATAATAATAATAAAAAAATTTAAAAAAAATTATAAAAGGAATTGCACCAAGTCTCCCTCCTGCATTAAAACAAAAGTGATAACTCAAGCAGAAGGAAAATAAAAACACTTGCAGGTCCACATAGGTTTCAGATTGTGACCTGCATATTTAGGGATTGATCCAAAGCCCCGTGAAATCAAGGCAAGTCTTTCTATTGACCTAAATGGGCTTTCATATATAGGTTTATGAAAGAGGAAGGATCGGCTGTGAATGTTGACAGCTGAGGAACTGATCCTACAAATATTTGGGAACACAGAGAACTCTGCATGAAGGAAGTGTCTGTGTAAATAATGTGATTGTACTACTTAAATATTTTCCAGACTGATTGCTAATTTGCTTCACTAAGGGATATTCGATAATGTGAAAAAAACTTGCTTTAGGGAATAGCTATTATGAAGTGTCAGGTTAAAAACAAAGTTGAATATATAGCTCCAATTACCATGCTCAAAGACCTCAAAATATTTTCATAATTCAAAGTTTTACAGCTCATGTAATTTATACTTATTTTAACAGTGGGAAAGCATCCCAGTCAAATTCCAATTAAATAATTACATTTTGCCTACCTAAAATTCTCACTGCATTTTTAATTGGCTAGGACACACTTCACTGCTTCTTCTAAATTGTTTAGTGTTGCCATTCAGTACATAAATAGCCACCACTTTCCACCATGGAGAGAGTACACTTGTCTGTGTAGCTAGCTATCAGTGGCAAATTCTAGTCCACCTGAGTGGCTGTAGTCCTGAACCCCATGGTATCCAGGGCAGCATGTCTCTCCTCTGTCAACCTCCTTAAGTATTGTTTTTTTCTCTCTATGCAGTATCTCTGAAAAATTTCATGTTTGTCATTGATGCTGGCTGATTAGGCTATGAGTGTGCAAATATTCACAGTCAACTCCTTCTTCCTTTGACTTCCTCTCCTGAAATGCCCATCTAAGCCTCTATCTAACACTGCCCTCTGTAGGTTTGCAAATGCTTGAATTATTCTATACAGCAGTGTGTGCACAACTCTCCCTGAACTCTACCTGGATTTCCTGTGTACAGCATTTTCCAAAACATCCTGCACTTGAGGGCTTTTGATTGAGAGACCATGCTGTGGCTGATCCTCATATCTGAGGATCACACCACAAGAGCTGCTCATCATTTTTTAAGTGCTAGGCAAAATCCTGAAATCACTGCAAACTCCAAGTCCATATTGACTTATATTAAGCAAACTGCTCAGCACAAGTCATGAACAGCATCTGGAAAACATTCAGTGACACAAAATGCAAAGAAATGCAAAATGAGACTTCTACCAATTTCACTGAATGAGGATCACCTGGAACTCGCAACGCATAGTGCATGTTAAATCAATAACTGAAGATTCTCGAAGCAATAGACTCACAAATCTACGCAAAGGTTAACTTTATCTGTGGAAAACTTCAATGTAGTGAAAAGTGAAAAAATTCTTACAAAGTTGAATGGCTTTCTACAAGAGACCATTATGGAGAAGGAATTAAAATTATTCTCACTGCAAGTGCAATTAATACAGGATTCAAGAACTATGGTAACTTCCATGTACTATCAGATATAGCTTGAATTGTAGGAAATTTACACCTTACTCATTAAGGAATGTGCAATGTGTGCGATGCTAAAACACAGCTATAAGAAAATCGCTGGTTAGAAATACACCCTGCAGCCTGCTAATGTCACAATGTGTTTATGCCACTAAGTGCAGCTTCATCTGTGAACAAACATATGAGCAGCAGCCTTTATATGCTAAACTATCCCCCCAATCTCTCTAGCAGCTAGATGCAGACTGTAGATTTGTCTCGTCCCTCTTCCATCCTTATCACAACTCCCCATGCCTGTGATCTCATGCATAACATGTACGAATAAGTTCTCTGACTCTACTTTTCAAGTGTCATTTCTATTGAACTTGGAGCCTTTTGCATCTGCAGTTGGATCTCATTTCAATATTTGATTTCACCTCAACTGCTAATGCAGCTGATTGAAACTGATGGTGCACAACATGGCAGATGAAAACATTTTGGGGAGAAAGTTCAGCTATACTATGGAATTTCCACTTGTCTATAATACGTGTCTCAGGAGTTCGGGCTGGAAAATCCCTCAGGCAGATCTGTCAGACAATTTTCTCTTTATAGAACAGGTTTTCAAACAAAAGGAGTGTTCTCTATTTTTTTCCTCCCATGGAAAATTACCTAAATACTCCTGCCTGCCTGAATTGCTACGAAGTATTAGACTTTGAGACAGTGAATTTAAGTAATAATGTAAACTGATTTAAAAGTTACAGCAAACAAGCATTCCACCTAGGTAATTAAACACGTTGGCACTCAGTATCTGCACTCTTTGGAGTCTCGCATGTTTCTTGGGCTTCTCTCTCTGTACATGTATGTATATGTGTACACAAATTGAACACTGCTCCATAAAAACGCTTAGCAACAGAGAAGAAAGGAGTTCATAATGCTCTTGTATGATCCAGCTGATGTAGAAGGCGATTACTAAACATTCATTTTTTAAAATTGCTGATTCTGTGGATCAGACTGGATCGAGCCTTGCCATTACAGCCCAGATGCTCCCCCTGCTATCTCTATCCTATATATAACCAGGCCCAGGTCACCATGTGCCCTGCCAGAAACGTGCTGACTGGCTAAGGGGGCCTTGCAATTCAGGTAATTAATCCTATTCTAATGTAGGTTAAGCAGGTGTGAAGCCTAACTCATCCAGAGAGAAAGTAGAGAAGGCATCCTCAGAATTAAAGCATTTAGCCAGTCTCAGCTGACTTTAGGAAACTAGACCATCCTGTGCTGCTGACCCAGTCATACAGGCGGAGACCTGTCTGCTCTAAATCTGGGCCGGGCACTGCTTCTCCTTCCCTTCCCTCCTCCCACGCTGGATTTACAGTATCAACACAGCATTGAAAAGCTGCCCTTGTCTTCCCCGCCCAGAACAGAGCAAATAACGTTTTTGCTTGAGGCTGTCAGGTGTTTAAGTCTTGTGTTTGGTTTAAAATTCCTTTGGCTTAATATGGTTGCCATAAGAGGGCTATGTCGCTCTTTTTTCCTTCTGCATTCCATGCATGCGCTATGATCCTTTCAGAGGCCAATTTAAATGACATGTAACATTCATGATCTCTTTTCTAATAAAGCCTTCACAAATCACATTGCAATTTTGAAACTCACAAAAAAAAAGTATTTGGATTCTGTAAACTCTGCTGCTGGTTCAAAACAGCTTTTTTGTTTTAAGTACAGTGGTGACACTGAACATAAACAACAAGCTCAACTCTATAGAACTTCTCTCTCCTGCAATTTCTCACCTAAAGAATAATTCCATGATTTGTCCCAAGTTTCATGGCATGCTTCTGAGCAGGGCACCTTCCTGCCTTGCAGCCATGTATTGCCACTCATAAGAAGCTGGCCATCCTGAGGTATCAACTGTACGGTATGGGGAAGCTTGGAAAAAAAGCCCTCCCCAAAGACAAATTTGGAGGTTTGAACTGTTTCCTACTGTAATTTCAGTTTCTTAATAGTCGGTTGTTTAATACAGTTAGAAGTTGGACTAAATTATGGTGAGAAATGAAAGGATTCTAAGGAAATAACAGGCCTGAAAATCTGCTGGGCTCAGCTATCTCCAGGGTGGCACTCTGGAGGCTGTCCCACTTGCAAAAAGCCATGAGTGCTGAACTCTCAGATTGCTTACCAAAAAAAAAAAAAAAAAAAAAATTTAGAAGGTACATTTAGACTTCCTTCCCTCTTGTAATAAGATTAGTTCCTTGTTGGCTCAGAATAATGAAAACTGTTACTGAGTCATCTGCAGTTTACACAGGCCTAATCTAGTAAACCCGTTTGTCACACAAGCAGTGCGTACAAAGGTGAGCATTGTTGTCCTCTAAGTGGCAATGCTTGCTTTGAGGCTGGTTCTGCACATTGCCAGGCCAGGGCCAGGTCCATCAGGCTAACTGCTGGATGCAGGTGCAGCCCTTTGGGGCCAGATCCCTAAATAACAGGCATCCCTAAATTCATGCACTGGTTACAGCTGATCCTACTGTAGGTTCCTGGTCTGTCTTCAGGTTATCTGGGCAAAGCACTTACGGATTTTGTTTCACAAATTCTTCTAATGACTGATAGCTGAATAAGATCTAATTCTTTCCTACATTTTTATTTTGCATCTTGTTATCTCTCCCATAATCCCCCCATCACCACCACAATCAGATGGGTTAATATACTAGATTTAAAGGCCTTTATTATCTTCCTCTCATTTCTTCTGTTCAGTACCAGCTCTGTACACCTTTAGACGTGCAACGATGTATTTTGGCCTCCCAGCACTTCAGTACTACAATGTCTGCAAGCAGGGAAGCAGGCTGTGTAACTCAAGCTACAAGTCAGCTGGGATAATACAAAGCTCTTGATTGTGCAAGAGGAGTGATAGGGAGTGACTGCTGCATCTTTTTATACCCTTGCATTTAAGAATCAAGTAATAGCCATTTTTGTTTACAGAAAGAAAATGAAAGGCACTGGAATTCATTACTGTTGATTTGCTCTCTTTTTATTAATCATTTCTTATTTTTAAAGGGCCACAGGAGTGAACAACATAATGCAGTGGTAGGAAGATATTTACCAATTTAGCACCTCATTATAAAACTACTCAGAAACCTCTTTGTCTCTCGTTTAACATAATAATTATTAGTGGCAACAAAAGTGGATCCCACACTTGCACCATGATTAGCAAGAGATGAATTTGGGTTGAATATATAGTATTTTGCTAACTAAACCTTATTATATCCCAAAACCTCAGCCTAAAAAACATCTAATTTTAAGAAAATCATTTATACTCCTCTTTAAATGCATGTTTCCAAATTAACTAGTGATATTCTATAGAAAACTGCCTCTTTTATGCTTGAACTCTCCAGCTGCCACACAATTTATATCTCTTTCCTCCCCTCTTTGTTTTTCAGCCATTTTCCCTGAATGTCAAAGTCAATTTAGTGCATTTCACTTTGCTGAATAAATCAGAGGCGAAATCCTTGCTAAAAGTGAAAATTTGATTTGCTAAAAGGAGCTTAGGGCAACTATTAATCAATATATCCAGAGTGTCAAAGCTAAGGCCATGATAGACATGCATTCATTTGGAGATTGGTTGAGGCAGATAAAGGGGGACACTGGCAGGGAAAAAAAAGTGCAACGGCAGACAGTGTAGTATGTGTGTTGGGGGCACGGGTGAAGGGAGAGAACTGCTTTAAACAGAAAAAAAAAAAAAAAGGAGTCTCTATGAAGGAAGATGACAGTACCTATCTACCTATATATTAATAAAAGGTGAACTTTATGAAGACAAAGTCACTGCTTAATTTTGATTTTGAGAGAAGCTTATTTTAATGTAGGATTCTTTTATTAATAAAAGTAAAAGCCTATGCGTTGAGCCAAATTGTTTTGTTACTTGTTAATTCTACAGTTTATTTTGGTGGTGACCAAAGTAAAACAAGACTTTAATGAATCTTAAACAAGATTTTTCAATGAATACATAGGGATTCTAAAGCCAAAACTAGCAAGAGTTTCAGACGCTTTTCTAACAGTACCATCTCATAATTACTGCACCTTTATTTTATACTCACATTCAATTTGCAGGTGATGAGATGTTTGTATGCCTGAGAATATATTCTTCCCCCTCCTAGTTAATTTAATGGTAGTAAAATGTGCCAGAAGTGACTCAAAAAAAACTAAAGCGGTCTATTTACTCCAGGACATCTATGTCTAGTAGTACAAGAAACTTTCTCACCTCTATACTGCTGTCTGTCTCAATCCGGACCTGGAAGCAGTCTGTTCTGATAAGCAGACATGCTAAGAGTGCACTCATCTCCAGTTGCACACAGAGTCCACTCCTTTTTCTACTAAACCAGCAACATTTTCCCCGTGACTTCAGTACCAAATCCACTCATAATTCAGTCAGATAAATTATTTTAAAATGAACAAAAGGACTTTTCTTTAACTACCTTTTACATTACTACAGATTCTTGTTTTATTTTAAAAATGCTAAGAGACTTTGGACATGTTTGTTCATATATTTTCCCAGAAATCTAACCTCTTCCCTGCCCTGTAAAATCATTTGTACATTCTGTGGGATGCATCAGCATATGAGAGGAAAAAAGGTAAAATACCACCATTCCTAGTACTTCAAATGAAGTTAAAAATACCGATGTAAACAGTGGGATAACTGAACTGCTAACATTGTAGGCAGACTGCTGGTCTCTGTTTCACAGAGGAACTGGAATCAGTATGGTGATCTAAACTCTGGCAGTGCTGGATGATCTATTCATGCTAATGTTTGAAAATAAAACTGATAATCAGTTGCTGATTTCCCAGATTGTGCAAAATTAGTGACCTATGTGAAAGATGACTGTTGCTTCTAAGAAATCTGTTGGCTCAAATTTGTACCTGTAAGGCCTAGAGAGTGATATCCCTCAGGTGATGTATGTCATGCAAGCTGTGAGTTCAAGAACACTCCTGTCGTACGAAAAGCATGCCTGACTTCCATAATTAGTCTGTGTTTGGAGAAGAAGTTAAAGGAAGAGCAGATAGTGGGCATTTGATAAATGGAAGGCAAAGAGAACTTGCAAAATGTCCAAGATAGCAGACCAGTAAAGGGCAGGATGTCCTGATTCCCCAGGAGGCTCAAGTTATTATCACTACAAACCTCCTAGTCAGCATGAAACAGCTCATACTCCATTCCTTGTTATATGAGCAGTAAACATGACATTTCCACATCCACCTGTCTCTGGAACTGGGTGACCCTGGGACAGGGGACTCTAGGTGGCTGTTGTCTGTAATGGGCCTCAGTTCAGTTGGCAGCACAAGAGAGTACAGGACGCCTCAATCTCAAGTGAAACAACTAATTTTACAGCAGCGAGATGCATGGTATACAAGATGACATTAATTTGCCCTGAAGAGCTTTGTTTCTGTGTTAGGTGCCTCAATAACAATCCAGAGAAGGATCTGGATGACAAACAGGATGCTGTATGTAGCTAAAACATAGGCTACATCATAGGATTTCAGCCTGTCTTCAGAGCCCTACTGATGTAAATACTACTATGAAATAATATTCAGAACTTTTTCATTAATAGCCTGTTGTATCTGTATCTACATCTTACTTAACATACAACTATGTGCATGAGAACAGGTACATATATACCCAGTTCATATCTGCACCATGTATCTTCCATGAACATTAGCTTTCCTGGATTAATTATGGTCAACTTTTTTTCTGCATTTTTACCTATATGGGGTGGCACTTCTGGAACAAATGACAAGTAAAGGGCATTTTGGAAATGACAACTCTACAGCAAATCACGTTCTTGTTCAGTATTAAAATGTTAAAGCATATCCCTGAGAGCTGCTCTGGAAAGGAAAGCTTAAATATTGTCCTCCATGAAAAGTATGCTGGAACAATAATGTTTCATAAAACATTAACATTAGTACTAAAATATTCAAAACATCCTTGGATTTGCTCCATCAAAATCATTCCCTCCTTTTTTTTCCCTTAATACTGGCACCAGTGGCAATATCAGTTTGTAACTATTCCCCTTGAACACTGTTACTGCTAGCAAAACACGGACAGAGTTGAAGACAAGCAGGCTTGTTTTACTAAATAATGTAACTAGTTATTTTTGATGTATTAGTCTGATTTACTGTTTCAAAACAAATTTTTCATTTTAAGTGCAAAAAGTTGATTTCTATGGTCTGGTTGATGCTTTTTCATGCATGCAAATTTTTTAGAGAACATTTTGTCTTTAGCTTCCTGTTATGCACATTTTTAAGAGCTTAATGTTTCCTGCCTCCACTTAATATGAAAAGAACATTGCACGTTTTTGCTGAATGTCAATGAGATAGTTACATTACAGATTGTGTCTAAACGACTCTGAAACTGTGGCTAGATACTAGTAGAATTCTACCTCATATCAGAAAAGAGTTTAAATACAACCGATTTCAAATGAAATGGATCCTCTTAAAAATACAAAACAAAAGATGGGAAACTCAACCATCAGCAAATACGTATTTAAGTGATAAAGAAAAATATAGTAAATACAAATAAAATAAAATAAAACAATATACAACAAAAGCCTTGCAGAGGCTTCAGAGATATATTTACAATTTATTTAGGTCACTTAATAAGGGTTTTGTCTCATCAGGCAGGAGATGAAGCAGCATCACTCTCTCCCTAAGCACCTTCAGTATTTTCCTAACGAAGTTACAGTACATCGGAATATTTTAATCTGACACAAAGAACAACAATAGATCTGACTGCTGGGCTGATAATCTTCTTATCACACCCTGTGAAACCTAGCTCTAATATTTGACTGAGCCTCCATTACTCGGCAACACATTCTAAAAAGGCCAACAATGGAGAGAGAATGAAGTGGAGTGTGGAAGTACCTCCATATCTACATAAAAGAGATTAGAGGCGACAGCGTTCCATTTTACAGCTCAATCATATTGTGTTAGCATGCGCTTATCCGAGCGCGGATGAAATTGAAAGAGAAATAAAAAAGAGTCAGGCAGATAGGAACCAGAAAAGCGAGGCATGAGCAATTTCCAAGGATATAAAAGGATGCTAATGGTGGGGCCCTGTCATTCTTAAAAAGGGCTATTAGGGCACCATCATCTGTTCTTGTGCCCTTACGCTCCTGTAACTAAAGTCAAGCATTTCCTAATGCCATTGTGATCTTTTTCTTCTTCAGATAAGACATGGTCATGTTTCATAACAACATACTTTCCATTTATTTGATTTATAAATGCAAGGCAACTAATTCTATTTACTGATAAAGGCTTTCCATATATATTTTTCTTTCAATATTTCCTTTTGTTGTTGGCATAGACTTTTTACTCAATAAAAGCAACTATTGAACATGTTTCCAATAGCACAAAAATACTAATGATTTTATGAAAGCATTCAAACTTTGCATAATTCTAAAACAATTTTTAGTCTGTGATCGCAATGGGAAATGGCTGGCTAGGGGAGAATGCATACTGTATTATTACCTTTTTTATAGATAACCTCATTAAAAGACTTTTTGTTAGAACAGCAAAAACATCATTTTGTTTCCTTCCACAAACACAGATTTTACTTTGAATTACAATGTTTTACAGCCAAGATCTTTAGTAGTTATTATGCACCTGATATATAAGGGCCTTTAATTACACTACACCTTAAGAAATCACTATAGCAAAGAAAGATTTGCTGATTGCTGATTTGCTGTGCTAGGCACAAATTCACTACAGGTGTAATTAATTCATTCCAAAAGATTTACACTGAAGACTTACTTGGTACGTGAAGCTGCCAAGAACTTTCATACATTCTGTATCCTTTTTCTAACTTATCCTCTTTCCAGTTCTGTTCCTTTACTGTCCAGGTTAACATTTGCTAGCTCAGACAATGGGCAGTTAGCATCAATCTGGGCTTTTCTACAAGTTGCTTTATACCAGACATCAACTGAGCATACGCAATGCAAGTTTAGCAGCACACCATCGCTCAAAACCAGGCTATAACAGCTCATCACATTTGCCCTTTACCACGTCAAGGCCTTTTGCATTTTGATTTTTGTGATCGAATGCCAGATAACAAGCAGAGATTTTATCACTACCCTCTGTTACCAGAAGGCTTATAAACAGATTGCTTTTTCTTCTTGCTTAATGTGGTAAGTTTTTTTTCCCATATCTAAATAATGTCAAGTCAGTAAACTCAGTATGGTTTTCCATGGCAGGTGTGCTGAGTTTACCCTGTAATAAAGACCTGTCTCATATCAGAAATATTCTTCAACAAGTTAAGACTTTAAATTTGCAATGCCACTTTAGAGCATCCAATACCTTCTTCATGCTAACCAGAGACATCATGTTAAAGGCTGTCAGACTTATCTCTCTGCTCTTCCTACCCCTCCAGCCAAACTAAAGCTACGCAACACGTTCACAAATCAAGCTGACAAAAGTTTCCTTGCAACTACCACAGACTGTAACTGACTTCTTTGAGAACTGTTCTATTTTGGCTAAGGTGATGTGGGTATCTTCCAAAGATGAAGCTCAAACTCACCTGTTTAACTCATTTTGACTTAATTTGGGGTGCTTTATTAGCAAGCAGTGTAAGACAAAGTAGCTAGTATAATATAGAGTGATGTTTAAATTAGTTTACAATTTGCTTGGGCTCATCTAGAACTGCTCTGAACAAAGCCATTCAGAAATGTCAGCTGTGTTCCTAACCACTGTAACAAATTGTTGCCTGAACGCTGCACACCTAATGACTTCAAATTAGCTTCACTGCGATATTGCCTGACAGTTCGTTACGACTGTTAGCAACATAGCTGGCGTATCATGACCAATAAATTGGTTTCACTGTGGGCTGGGAAAGGGACTTCCATCAATTTGATTAAAGAAATTACTGTAGCATTCAAAGCATAAAGACAAACTAGTTTAAGGAGACAGAAATAAGTTAACTGTACCAGAAAAACACTGCTTGTGATACAAAAGCTTGTTTATATACCATTTACAGCAGAGAATGACTAAATTTCAAGTGTGGCCTACAGACTATTTTACAATCTGTAGGCTGTTGTCTTTCATCTAAAGTAAAATAAGTTTCCATAAACATACACATTATTTTATTATTACTATTTGTTAGTGTCCCTTATTTATCAGAGATTACTCAGAGGCACCTACCAGAACACTTGAGATCTTGACTGGTTATCATAAAAGAAAAACACAGAAACCCAAAACCCAAGAAGAGCCAATCCTTACCTAAAGTTAACGTTTGTTCAATGATAAATATCAGAAAATTCTAGGAAGAAGGTAAAACTGGAGTATAGACACTGTGTGTTCTATTTGTATGAATGAAGAAGACTCAGTGCTCTCACTTTTGTTTCTACTAATAACAGATGACTATTTCTCTGATTTCCTTTGATGTTAACAATAAAATATATTTAGCTATAATAAACAGATGACTGGCTGCAGTATTTACTCTTTAATTAATCTTAGCTATCCCAAAAGCATGTTGAAAATGAGGAAGTTGTTTTACTCAAAGGAATTAAAGAAAATCAGTTCTTATTCTCTATAGGTTTCATTACTGAAATTAGAAAACCAATAAGCTGATGAAAACACAAACATGCCCACTTATCTGCTTGGCTGGAAAAATACCTTCAGAAACAAGTAAAAAAAGACAATATTTTCTGTGCTACTTTGCCATTTGTGGAAGGCGACAGACTGAGAATCCTGGATACTCCCTACAAATTTGTTTATTTACCCTCAAAAGAGACACAAATATCTCTGCATTGATGGAGAACAGAACCCAAATATTATCTGAAGAAATCACTGATCTTGCAAGAGACTACTGTTGATGACTCTGCTTTTCTGGCCAGATAGCTTTACAAACATCACCATGTAGAGAACCCAGTCCATTTCATGCAGACAAAGGAACTACCAAGCTGTTGGAAGATACCTTTTGGTACAATTCAGTTACTTCTATTGAACTGTTGACACAAACCAGTTCTCACACTAGCTAATTTAAGGAAGAGCAATTCCTCTGTGCCATGCCAAAACAAATCTGATTTTTTGGAGATCCTCTAGTCAGTGTAAGGAAGCACAGTTTTTGTATAACAGATGAGCTAGATTTACATTTGACTCCTGCTGAATTAGATGATGATTTCAGAATGCCTACACTAATCATATCACACTCCGGTAGCAAGTTTATGTCAACAAAAATAACATATGAAAGAAAAAAAACCTGACTCACTAAGTGGCATGTAAAAATTCCAATTGTGGTAACATTCATAGCAAGGATAATACCATTTCCAAGCTAAGATATAATATCACCTAACCTATGTCCTGCGTGAATAATCTGGAGCCCTAAGAAAATCTTATGCATTGTACTGGGAGAACAAATCACTTTTTTTTTTTTTTTTTTTTTTTTTTTTTAAGCCAGAGCATAACAATGGATGTCACGATTTATGTATGTAATTTATTTGCAATAAATACTGTATGTACCTGGAATATGCTTAGCCCATCCAATGATCACCACCAGTTCTCTGTCTGCCAGGTCACAAAGAGTGGTAAGTGCTTTGATGTCACTGTCTGGAACAGTGGGGTCAGGCATCGCATAGATCTTCTCTGGTTCAGCCACCAGCAAATGGGAGACAATCTTGTTATCTGTAAAAATGGTCCAGAACAGCACAAGATCACGAGTAGCATCATTCTGCTTTTCAAACAGATGGCTCATGTTTCAATGCACATAAGAATTTGTCTTAAGATATGGGACCCAATTAAACCTTATTGCAGTTTCACTGGCTTCAACAAGCAGTTACAGCACAGACAAATCTGATCCATTTACAATGTTTATTGAACTAGACGTGTATGTAAAAATGTAAATTTAATGGAACACAGAAATATGTGATCACCTCCTTCATGCATTAGAATGCATTTTTGACTATGCAAATAGAAAAGTTTTTCCTCTGTCTGATTACCTTCAAAACCAAAATATCCATACCAACAGCATTTGGTATGGTAATTTATAATAAAGTAATAAAATAATTATTTAGTCCGTGAAATTTGCAACTTCTGTCAGTGATTCCAACTGTCATTCTCTGTTTCAGGTACTCTCATTGAACTATTGTAATAGAAGCAATCCTAGACTTTCTCAGTGCTTATTATCCCATAAATTGTATATTATGGGTATTGTGCCTGCTAAAATACTGGTAATGAACCTGTACTCATTAGGGCCTAATCCTATGAGAAAAGTGGGTATAGTCAAGTACTTGCTTTTCAGTGATACACATTTAGAATCATGTATAAAATCAGCTTCTTTAAGTACAAATGTATAAATATTTAAAAATAGAGTGATGATTTCTCACTTCCACTTGGGAAAATTTAATAAAAGCAATGAGATTGAAGAGTGCAAAACTAGGAAGAAAAAAGAACAGATGTCGATCCTACCTTTGAAAACTGCTTTTGTGCAAAGAATGATACTTTGTCATATGCATGTATTATCTTTTATCTATATATCATTTTAATTCATGTGTTTAAAATTTACTTTTCATCCATGTGAATCAATTTTTTTTTTTTTTTAATAAACAATTAAGTTATCAGTAAAACTGAAAGCAAAGAGTGGAAAAGCCTGGGAGATTTACAGCATAGGGTTACCATTCTATACTAAGAGAAACAAAAAATAAGCATTATAGCCACATACAGCCACAACGGAAATATCTTGTCATCATGCAGGAGCCTGAATTATCACTCTGAAAGAACTGAAAAATGGGGAAGGTAACTAATTCATCAAGCCTCCTAATGCAGCACAGATTATTTTAATTCCAAATACATTTACAGTTTTTACCTTTTTATGGTATCTTCTCAATTGCACCAGAAATTCAAGCCTAAACAGCACCCTTTAGTGAATTTAAACTAATCGGTTCCTTTCTTATGATAAAGAATAATGGAGCTTGATATAAATGAGAATCCACTGGGAGAAGATACAAAGCACTGCAGAGAAAGCTCTTAGAATTAGTATTATTTTCCTTTTCTGCATTTAAGTCACAAGCTGGACCACATTGTCCTTCTATGGAGAAATGCAGTGCAAGCTGGCAGGGAAGTGACTTGCCCAGGAGTGTTAGAGGGGCTCTCCCTATCAGTCCCTATCCATCCATGACAGATTTCCATAAAACACTCACTTGATTCTGATTTCTGATACTTTATGGCTAGTTTGTGACATACGCTCCTTGATTCTGATCTACTGGCTCTACAGTTTTTGCCTTATTCCAGATTTGTGTGTCAGAAGTTGTGATATATGCTAGCCCTTCATAAAATAAGTACTACATAGAAGAGCCAACTGGAAACCATCACATCAAGCATGTTTTATTACAAGAGGATATATTCATATTTTATAGAAACTATAGGAACTATGCCAACTGAGTAATTCTTGATCTCAATATTCTACTGATTATCAAACTGATTAATGAGAAACTGTACTCTTATTTAGAGATGACAGATGGTAATTTTTAACTTATATTGGCAAAAAGCCTTTGCACATCTTTTTTTATTTTTATAAGCAGTCCTTCCTTAGCCTTTTTACTTTCATGCACAGTTTATCATGTTTTTAAGTGATAAAAAAGCACTTCTTTCAAAATTCTAGTTTTATAGTTTTGCAAAGTAAGATAAAATGACTTTTAAATATCAAAACATAAATTTGAGAACCTCAACTTTGTTGTTTTTTTAACTAGTGATAAATAAATGCAGAAGTACTCATGTTCCTAAGTTCTGTATTTTCCCTGTATACAGAAGTAGTAGCTAAATAATTTTTTTTTTTCTTTTTTAAAATGAGGCTCTACAACAATGGCTTTTTGTAAATGACTCAGTAATATTGTATATTTTGGTTTTACTTTCACAATCAACAAGATCTACAGACAGACCATGAGATTTCATGGTGAAGCTGGAAAACAGAGTACAGGACACAAAATCTAGGGAAAAGAACTACATATATTGAAGCATATGGTAGTATACAACATACGAAAATTCTGAATGAACTCAGGAAGCCCCATCACTCAGGAAATTGAATAGCCATGAGCACTGTTTCTAGGTAAATCTTATTTAATGTTTCCCTAATTAGAATCAATAGAACCCAATTTTCATTCCCGTGCCTTTGTTATGCACGAACTATCAGTCAGGGTCCAGAAAATCTCCCAGGCTACTTCCACACAAAACCGATTCAACTGTTTCAAGTCTTGACACTTATCTGACAGGATCTGAAAATTAAGTTTTATAAATGTTTGTTACAAAAATGTTTGTAATTAGACAAGATGAGGAAAATGAAGGGAGGCATTCAGATAATGAGTAATGATTTATAAGGAGGTTAGTTTATCTCAGACAAATGGAGCTTACAGAAATTGGTGTAGTTATCGTCTTAGAGGTAATGTAATGCACTACTTTGCAGTAATCTCGGGTTTACAGAGATTCTTGTGTTTCAGTACAAGAGTTTTAACCTCCTTTGTATCAAAGGGCTTGGGGTTGTTTTTTGTTGTTTTTTTTTTTCCCTGCTTGGTTTTGGCTTTTTGGTATGCTAGGCTATCAGCATTTTTACTCAATGACAATATCAAGTAAATGAAAAACTGACAATCTGTGCACCCAGGAAAACTAAACCTCTAATGAAATTAAGCATTAGAGTTTATTAAATTTTATTGTATTATCAGAAAGTTTTTATTATAATGTGCAAAATCTGCTTAGTGCAGCCCTAGATTGTATTTACAGAACGGTGGGACAGCTTATGTAGGCTGAGTAGAAGATGCCAGATTGGACAATTGAAGGAATATAATCAGCATAATGTTTTTTGGAAAGGCAAAAGGAAACTATGCCATATGTTCACTTAAGCCTTAATTTTATATAAAACTGGCTGTTTTTTCTTTGACACAGCTAAAATGCCCTTTCACTTACAGTTCAAAGACTGTTTATTTGCTCTCGAGAACCCCATATGCTCAAACGTATTGCACACAGCACTGTCCTCTACTGGGGAACATGTTCTGAAACAAATTCCGTTTTCTATACAGCCAGGTATTTTCAAGAGACTAAAATTGATGTGCGTGTTGTCTTTTTCTGTCAGATGCACAGGGGCAGATGGAAATGCAAAAGAAGGAGGAATATCCTCTCCTTATTTGTCTGGTTTATTTCTCTATTTTTAAGAGCAAATTAACCTCTGCAACAGAAGCAACTGGATGCGTGAATTCTGATTTGAATTTGAAGTAAGTTTACAGCCATTGATACAGACTGTATGCCTTTGCAGGCTAATACACGAGCATCTTGCACTACAGCTATAATGCTATTAAATTTACTTCATGGAATTAGTACAGTCGCTGCTTGAGTTTATATAAGCTGCAAAGCAAAACCCCTAACTATTTTTAGTTAATCGCAAAGAGGATGGAACTTGTATTTTGGCAATGAGATGATCAGCTCTCTCTCTCTCTCTTTTAATTTCAGCCTGGCAAGATAAAATCAAGGACACCATGAAAACAAAACAACAACACACACAAAAAACACCATAATGCTTATAAGGGTACTAGAGCCCTAACAACCAATCTATGCTTGTTAATAGTGTGGCATATTGCTGTTTTAATCTAATGCTAGGTAATATGTTAATCTATGAGTATAAATTAATGAGGCTCTTAATGTATTTTCATTGGGATGTTGAGCAGTCAAACTCATTTAGTTAGTGAAAACTACAAAAATCACTTTCTTGTGAAATCTGAAACTAGAAGCTTCAATGAACTAATGATCGCAGTATGAACCGTTTTATATACTACTGAAAATAAAGATAACACATAAATGTAAAATTTGCACTGCATAAATGATACTTTTATACACTTCCACTGGTAAGAATGTTCTGTGTTCAACTCTGCTTGAGAAAGCATAAGCATATTTAAAACAAAGTAAGTTAACAGCCAAATGGCTATTGCATTCATGGTAATATCTTCTGCCCACAGTCTTGCCCCAATCAGAAGGAGCCCAGCAAAGAGGGCTACGAGTCAATTCCTTGTATTCAAAGAGAAATATAATTTATCTGGTGTACTCACATGGCTTTTTTGCTGGCTGAACTAGCTGAGGGTTCAGGTATGGGCTATTCTCTGCATCTATTCTGCGCTTGTACTTCTGGCGACCTCCACGTACTCTATCTAGGCGGACACCTACATTGGAAAAATAAGCAAACATGATATTAAATATGTTATGAAGATAATTTTAACAAAGCAATCTTCTAACTTCTGCCTTTCAAGATTTATTTAAAATGTGTGTTTATTTCAAACAGTAATTTCAGAAGGAAGGAAAAGCAGCACTGCAAGTATTTGAAAGCTGTTTAGATTTTTACACATGTAAGACTAAAGTATAAAACAATTTCCTGTTTAGTGAAAACCATTTGTTCATTTTTAAATAATATTAATAACAGCCAAGGAGTTTAGATTCCATTATGAAAAAGTTTGATCTTAAGTCTTCTTCAGTAGATGCAAAAATTCAAAGCTGCAACAAATACCATGTATATACAAAGCTAACATTGTGAAGAGGAAATATAGTGAGAATTAGAACTTCAGAAAAAGAATGGTGCTATGTACAGTCTAAAGAAGTCAAAAGCATTGTTTTTAAGTATTGTGGCCAGAGAACATAAAGTATTTTAGTAAAATAAGAACCTGTATGTGGATTAAAGACCCAAAATTGTTCAAGAGAGTTTGAAAGAAATTGTATAGGTGTTCATTTAGATGTCAGCAATAATGAATTAACATCTGTAGTTTACTTTCAAATTGTTTATTGCTTCAATAAAGCATTCCGATGCCTATTTGGTACACAAAGAGAGGAGCTTGCTTTCCTGAAACAAACTATAGGTGTTCTGATAGACAAAACAAGAAAGGGGGATAAGATAAGGATGATGGATCCTACAAAACAGTGACGTAATTTTACTTCTGAGATAACAGATAGATTTTCCTACAACCATGAAAAATGTCTGTATATACTTTTCTACTGCCATTATTATACTCTACACTACTATTTCCCATCTCCTTGTTCTCTTTCTCACAGGAAGCAGCTCCAGAATTGGCTTCTGGGCTGTGAGGAAGCTACCACCAAAGAAATTATAGTTCAAGTGCAGAAGATGATGACAGCACTGAATTTACGCACTGCCAATCAACCTGCCCTGGTAGCACAGGGAAAAACCTGTCACTACTCTTCCATTCTGAAAAAATAAAGAGAACTGACTGGGTTTTGATAGAAAAAATGCCAGTTTATCAAACAGCCATGAATCCAAAGCCAGATCTTGTTTCTTGGCTTTAACTCTTTTTCTTCTATATCTCTTGTGTGTTTTCTTTTCCTGTTCTATTTTCCACTCTCTGACTTGGCATGACACCAGCCTGCAAGAGCACACAGTAACAGAACCGAGGAAGATGGCCTTTAAGTTTGTACTCTCATACTTGAAGTGAAGGCATTGCACACATGGTGTTTTCAAAAGTCAAAAACTTTTCAGAGCTACTGATCACTCAGTGTTCTCCACCCTTGAATCAGCAAGTTTGAGCTATATGCAAAGAAAATGACATCCAGGACAATACACTCCTCTAAAACAGCAAGAGACCAAGCTTTGACAGTAGAATATTCAGAAATAGGCAAAGCATTAGAACAAGCCACGTGTGATATTGCTGGGATTACAAAAAAGTCTGCCCAGCATTTGAAGAAAAGTAGATAGAAAATGATTTCTGCATAATTCAGATGCTATCTTTCTTTCTGTTTGGGAACAGATTTCATAGTGATAAAGATGGATAGCACCAGACAGAAGTATGTTTAATCAAAAAGTAATGGAACTGAAGCTTAAATTAAAATAATATAAATCTACCAAAATGAACAATTTTTTTTTCTTTTTTTTTTTTTTTTACCTCCCCTGCATTTGCAGAGATACACACTCAAGCCATTCACATACTCAGTGAAAGGGAACACAGAAAAATGTCACAAAACTGTATGTAGAACCATGCACTCACCTTTATACATATATATACTATTAATCATAGCTATATTTTTTTAAAAAAGAAAAACAATTGGTACTGCACAATTTTCAATTACACAAATAAAGTATAACCAAATCCAATTTTAAAGTGAAAACATTTTTAAACCAAAAGAAAATAAATTAGGTGTTTATAACCCTTTAATTAAAACTGATAAGGATCTTCTAAGCTTTCCTCTCAGGTAGATTTGTCAACACCAATTTCTGATAATCTAACACATGCTAAGTGGTATGTTACTTCCCAAGAGTCTTTATAGGAGAAACAATACAAGACACTCCTTAATGAAGGATATCAACTTCATATTTAGTAAAAACTTACTGTAGTTTGGAAGACAGCAAACTGAAATCCAGAGGTTTCTAAGTCTGTATATACATTTTTCCCTATAACTCCCGTAGCTTGCATAAGAAAATTCATTATAAGAAGTTACATTTATCTGATCTCAAGATGGTAACAGCTGATGCCTTCTTTATTTAAAAAAAAAAAAAAAAAGCAATTCTGTTGAGAAAGATCTTCATATGGGATATGGGAGGAGGGGCCTGAGATCTTCTTCATCACAGTTAATTGCTCTAATTAAGTAGACCCCTGACTTAGTTCTGTATGTGACTTGCCAGAAACAGCTCAGAGACAGCAGCTTAGTTCACTCACCCTATCAGTGTCCCCATCTGTAAAGTATAAAGAAACTTACCCATCCCATCTGTATAAACTAATGTCAGAGCAGAGAACAGGTTGCACTGAGGTACTATCATTAAAGTTGTTTAGGGTTAAAATATCCATTAGTATCAGTGAAGAAAGTTCCACAGCACTGAGCTTCATTTTTAAATTCTTCAGCAGAGAAACAAAAACAAAACCCCAAATGAGGATAACAAGGCTGACCACATGGAGTCTTATTTTGGTACCAACAGAAAGAAGAGTCTTGCTACCATTTATAATGTGACTTCAACAGTCAAGTGCAATACATTCACTTTATGTCTTAGAACAAACAACTCATGAGCTCATCAAGCTCATCTTGGCACAACGGTTGTCAGCTGCTTACCAACATAGAACAGAATGATACTGGGCACAAACTCTCTATAGTGAAAGCATCCATGGAGTCTTGCACAGAAATAACTGAAGACTAGCTGCAGAAATGAGCCACCCGCCAGAAATTTCCATCCAAACTTAACACAGGCAAATCTGAACTCTTCATTTTCACCTTTTTTAAGTTGCTGATTCTTACCTCACCAATGCCGTTGCATGTTATTATTCCTTTTCTGTACTACTTCTCTCAGACTGTCCCGAAGCATTCATTTGTGACAGGTACCCCACTGTGACCAGTATTATATAATCAAAAAGATTGCCCTTGTCCCAGCACATCATTCATTTTGTGATTCACGTCCTCAATACGATAATCATTTCTAACTATCTCTTATTTTTCTACACAGATCCAAGCAGTACACCAGTTATATCATGTATTCCTTCATAATTTGCTTCTCTTCCTCTAACACAGCACTCTGTAAGGAGTATGTATATTCCCATCTCATTTTCTGGGATACACAATTGGGTAAGGTCCATTTTATACAGCTGCTTGTAAGATTTCTGTATTGCTTTAAATGTTACATGTAAAATTTTATATTTACTAGTAAGAATAGACTCCGGAAAATTGCACCTTGCCAAGCATTAGAAGAACATCAGTAGGAGAGGCAAGAAATTAAAATAAAAACCAAGAAGAGATTAACAGCAAAACTGGAAAGAGCAAGAGGGAGGAATTTTGATGGCAGTTTCTGATGTGGCTTTCCTTTGGGCCAAAATCTTGATGGAGTGTTCTGGTTCCATTTGAGCACACCATGCCCGTTACGATTGCAGGCTAAGCTTGGTGAATATTATAAAATCTGAGTTTCACATATTCACAGAAAAAGGCAAAACCAGTTGATTTCTCCACCATGGGCACAGACAGGTGTATTTGGAGATATGAACGCACGGTCATCTAGTTACTCTTTAGACAATTCAGTTATCTCTATAGTTTGGGATTAGATAAATATGAGGCCAGTACATTAACCTTAAAGTCTGAAAGATCTGCAGTGCACTTTAAACCACAAAAGACTTTTCACAGTCTCATGGAAACATACAGTTAGTAGCACAGCACAAAGAAAAAGGGCAACACAAGCTATCTTTTCTTCTAGATCTGCATACTTGCCTCGTGCGCTGAATTAAAAGGATGCCAGACAGCTTCTGAAATCAGTTTTACAAGGTATTTGAATAATACCATGCACAGGTAAGAATTCAGCAAGATGTGTAAAATGTGTCCATTAGGCAGGCAGTAGTTTGAAAACAGAGCTCTAAGTCATCAAAGTAGATAAAAGCTATGACTGATGTTAAAGCTTTACTGATCTACCGTTGAATTAACAACTAGCAGGGGAAGGCTCTAGCATCTTGCCTTTCAATAGCTATGTGCACTATTAAACACATTACTTAGTGTAGCAAAAGAAGTCTAAAAATCATTCTCATACTTTACATAGTCAGAATTAAAAAATATTTGTTATTATGGGATTAAAATGGCTGATTTCAAGAGCTGCTTATAAATGAAAAGACAAGACAGTGTTTATTATTTTAATATCTAACTTACTCTGTGACTTTAAGTTCATAATTTATCTGTTCCTCCAGCAAAAATTTGCAACTGATTTTTATTAGCCAAAACAATTTTCCAGGTTGAAAAATCAAATAAGAAAAATACACTGTAAGATACTGTTTCAAGCTATTCTTTCATTAAAGACTTTGACCATGTTTAATAAAAAAAATGTCCTTAGGCAACCAAATCTCAGTAATATTTTGGCAAAACTTTGGTTTTTTGTTGGAAGCAGGCTGGATTTTGCCATAGAAATTGAAAAAAAATTCTCTTACATTAAATCCCAGAAGAACTTTTGATTGTTTGTTTGTTTGACAAAGGAACTGTTAAATGTGTTACTTTACACAGCTAAGTTCTCAACCTCTTTTGAAAAGAACATAAACTTTGCATGAACTAATCATCTACATGCTGAACTTTTGAGCACTGCTACTGCTGCACTAAAACATAAAAAACATGCATAAAATCCACTTAGTTTTCCCATGGAAATGAGATTTAGTGTAAATAAATTCTGTTATTTTTTAGCACAAGTGGTTTTCAGTGAAAAATTGTCCATAAATAAATATGTTTATGTGAAGAAAATATGGCAAGAAGTGTTTTAAGAATACTTTGGTTGCTTTCCATTTTTTAATGGTTCCAGAGGAAGTTAAGTATCCTAATCTGTGATACTCACAAATACAAATTAGGTCACACGCAACAGGTGACAAGTTTTAATTGAATGTCTTCTGTCTGCAATTCTGACAAAAGGTGAATGGAAATAAATGAGTCTGGCAAGACAGCCCTGAGCCTTACAATACCCAATATCTCATTATTTTTAAACAGCTATCTATAAACTGATGCTGACAAGCCTTGAACCTTTTATTTCTGTTCAAGAAGAGGTGAATGTGCAGAAAGGGGAAAAAAAAAAGAAAAGCAGGACAGCTACTCTGTTGCGTTAAACATGCAATACCCATTATTATCTCTCAAGTATTACAGGAGGATATCTTTAACATTTCACATAAGAACTAAAAGAAAAATAAAACGTTTATTTTCCAGAAGAGATGCACTCTAGTCATTCAGTTTCAGCTGTCTAGATTTGTTCTTTTGTAAGTTTTATTCTACCAGAACATCAATATAGTTATGTTAGATCCATGCTGATTTTAAAGAGACAGAAATTAAAGAGCCAGTAAATGAAGGCCTCAAATCCTCCATTTTGTTTTCTTCGCTTTTCTGAAGTGATTAAAAGCCTTTGTTGCAGTAAAACAAGCATGTCTGTGAAGAGAGAAGGAAATGCGATTCAGAGCTAAGACTTGGAGTACAGAAAGCCCTAACATTTCTGATATGAAAACTACTATCGTGTAATACTTCTTTCCACATTACCTGGATTACTAAAATTCTGTAAGGAAGAAGTATAAAAGCTGCAAAAGATTTATGAATAACTAAGAAAATACTGTTGCTAATTCCACCATAAAATTTCATGTCAATGTGTCCATATGTCATAACTAAACCCTAAAATATTACATGCTTTTTTTTTTTTTTTTAATTATAAATATGGCATCCTGGAACAAGATATTTAAACAAAGACAATGAATCACCAAGTAGCTACCACAGTTATTACTTCTATTGATTCAAATGTAGTTACACTAGATGCTATCCTGTTTCAGAACTCAAAATGCAACCAGTTTAATGAGGAGGAGTTTGCAGAGCTGCCATTACTGCATCAATACTCTTACAATCATTACCTCAAAGTGACAAGAGCAGGCTGGAAAAGGCAGCTTGGCTAATGATTGGAGGAAAGAGTATGAACGCCAGGAGACATATAGGTAAAAAAAAGTTTAAGCAGGGCCTTACCAGTGCTTGAAGGTCAAAAGCAGGCCTTCATTCTGGATTACACTGGCAAAACTTATAAAGAATTCAAGAGCTATGCTAGTGACAACTCTAATAGAAAAGAAGCCTAACTGAATTTCTGGACCATTTGCTGGAGACTCTCAAGAGAGATGGAAAGATCAAAATGAAATGCATTATAATAATCGGACTGTGAAGTACCACTACCATGAATCAAGATTTCAACATCCCTTTCAGATATAATAATGTATGGTTTCATAATATTTTAATTTCCACAATATTTTAGTTTGTGTCAAAACATTTACATAAAATCACATTAGTCCTATTGGGACTGAAAAATAGCTTGCTTAGAATACGGTTTTCTGTCCAAAAGAAGTGATTTCATTTGACAGGAGCTGATAGAGAGACAACTAAAGGATCTCTCTCATCATACTCGATCTTTGAACAAGATGTACATTCTGTCCAAATCCTGAAGTTCTTTATCTTACAAACACTGCCTGAGTTTAGGTTTCTCTCACTTGTCTTTTATTACCCTCACTTTTTTTTTTCCTTTCAGAACACAACCTTTCTCATCTTCTGCAAGGAGCAGCCAGTCTCTCTGCGCTGAACAGTAAAAGATTACGAGTAAAATTTAGTTTCTAAATTATGCACATCTGGCAATGTAAGAGAGAGTTATCTTCCAGTTAAGGTGGCCTTATATTGCTAGTTGAATTTAAATTGGTCTTAGTACAAAAACCTGTGTTCTCACAGAATTTCAGACTTTTCTAAGACTCTTCATGATTATATCAGTTTGACTTTTTTTTCCTCATAGCATACTCATAACAACATAACCCATAACAATCTTTGCAATCCTTAACATTTATATGTGTTGAGTAATTATGAGCTATACTTTTGGTGATGGACTATTCTTTCCTGATTTATTTATTTTCATTCTTTTGAAGAATAAGAGATTGATTTGCAGAACTTTTTCAATTCTACACTTCATCTTTCATGCATCCCTGAAAGGTACAGCAGAATTCTAAACTTATTTTCTTTTTCTGTTGGCAAATGATATGGCTTTTCCGTGCTTTGCAGAAGTTTTGTGCTCCTGCCCACATACCACATCTTTCTGTTTCTTACAATTCTCCCTGTACAGATAAAGTTTAGCAGTTGCCCATACAAGTTCATAACAGTGAACGCCATGTTTTGTGAAAGCAAGGAATTTGAAATTCCCTGTTTTCTACTACCTGACCACCTTTTCTCTCATTCTGAGCAATTGCTTACTTTAAAATGGGAATCTTTATCTGATACTTAGATAGAAAAAAACAGTAATCTAGGTACAGGAAGGTACTGACACACCATATCACAGCATCTTCCTGTGCAGCAACGCTCCTGGCACAGAATCTCAGTGTTAATGCTGAAGAACAAACTGAAGCTTTTTATTTGTTTGTTTGTTTCCAGAACATGCTTTGCAGTGCATTACTGTGATCACTGTTCAAATAATGAAACTAAAACTTAATATATTACTGGCTAAATTGACATTAAATCAAGACATATAATAGTAAAATAAAGAAAGGAATATGAAATGTCAACACAACAGAATTTCTTTCTATTTATATTATCTTGCAGTTTAAAGCATTATGTCAAAAGGCAGAAATAAAGAGGGAAGATATTTTCTCTGTATCCATGAGATCCATGTGTGCGTGACAGTTTCAGGAGGTTGCAGGTAAAAACATCCCAGTGTGTAGTGTACAGTTTAATGAACACCAAGATAAATGCGATTAAGGAAATTTATTTTTTTTTCCTCAAAAAAGTTGGGTAGTAGAGTATGTAAAAAGCCCTGATAATTTAGTCAGAAAATTGTATTCAGTAATCGATAGGAAAATAATTTCGTTAGACAAACCCTTTACAAACAGCATTCTGTAATTTCTCATCATGACAATAATAGCTTCAGGAAGTCCTGTTGGAGAATCACAAGAGACTTCCTCTTGACCATGCTATAATTCATCTGAAACTTTCTTATGTCCCCACCATTCTCCAGTATTAAGAGATGTAATTGATAAGACCTTGATCATCAGATTTCAGATCTTTACATAGAAGCTACAGACAACAAAGCAATTTTTAGAATTCAAAAACTGGCTGCAAAGTTTCTGAAAGTTAGGGAAAATTAGTGTGTTATAACTATGTTGTATTTCTATGAGAACAGTGTTTTACCATAGCTCCTCATTTTGAAAATATATTTGTGTCTGCTTATACATTCTTGCATATATGAGAATTGTTCCAAGTCACAGACTAAACTAGAGCAAAAAATCAAAGTGTAGTACCATTACATCCCCAGTGTATGTTTCAGTAAAACTTGGCTGATTTTGAATTCCTGAGTGATCCACTGCAAGTGGCCCCACCAGAATGGATTTCATAAATGGCTTGTACTGAGGCCAAGAATCTCATCCACAGAACTCTTCAGAAGAAAGAAGTATTGGTATTTTATACAAAGTATGACAGCGTACAAACATTTGCTCCAGCATTGTCCAGCGTACTCAGAATACTAAAGATATCACTGGAGGGTCTGATTGAAAGGATATGATCAACTCAAATGCTTTCCATTTTTAAACAGATATTTGTATATTTAGGTAACATTATTGGAAAAAAAAAAAAAAAAAAAAAAACATTTTCAAAGGGCCCTTTGTCTTTGTTTAACCTTCCCCCTGTTATTATGTGGAGACCAGTATGAAGAAATTGTGCAATTATGAGATCTCAAACATGAAATTGAGTAGAAAGAAACAAAATAATTCTTTTCAATCAAGTTTTGATGCTGAAATTGAATAAGGAGCAAACTGAAGAACATTGTTTCTAAGTTTTTTCATTTTATAAGAGAGGGCTCAATTCAATGGAAATACAGAGTCAGATCTAAACACTATGTAAAGGTATTCAAATTGGTGGAAAGTCCCAAATTAAAAGGTACATATTATTTACATATATACTATATACTTTTTTTTTTTTTTTAATATTCTGTTGTGTAGGTTTTTTTTCCCTAATAAGGGCTGAAATATTCCTATATATATATATATCTTCATAAAAATCCTAAGACTGTATCAGGCTTTGACAGCTAGATCTTGAAAAGCATCAGGTTGAACTTTTAAAATTCCTGTAACAGCTGCATATAATCTGTGTTTCATCTTGGTAAAATAATAGGGAAAGCAAAACAAACAAAACAAAAACATAACAAGAAGTTAAAACAGGCAGAGATTTGTGGATTCAAAGGAAAAAAAAAAAAAGCCTAGGTAACTCCTCGTTTTGGACGTTAATTATTCTTCTGGACATATTAAATACTCAATTCATGCCCAGAGTGTAACTGCATACATCAGCTCATAGGTCCTACCAGCCTCATATCCTGCTGCTGCCCAGCACTCTGGAGTGACAGGTTATTCTGGCTGAGGCTTCTACATCTTGTCTCAAGGTAACACAGGAACAATTAATGGAAAGTTTATTTGTGAGACCAGTTAATTGATGCAACTGCTAGAAGCTCTCAGTACAGAAGCATAATGGTTACCTTCACATATTGACTACTCTTTTGTAGTTAGCAGTAGAAGTGGATCACAGTTAATGCAGAAAGTCCCAGTTAAAAACATAATTATAATGTGCTTGGTGCTTTCCAGTCCTTTTAAGTGACCATAATGTTAAGCACAATTAATGCTATGAGATAAATTGATTTTGCTTTAATAAAACATAATAAATTCTGCCACAATTAGATGACACTCTCTGATTATAAAATGCTTCTGCTCTAAAGTAGAAAACAGTGACGATTTTCTTCTAATCTCACAGGTAATACTTGCTATTTTGGAAATGGGTTAATAAATTCTAGTTCTCTAAACCAGGCAGTCTGATTTACTGCAAACTTCCCCCATTACAGTTACAGTAGATGTCTATCAAATTGCTTATGAGAACAAATTTATGGAAAATATCCAAGAGTAATGCTTTGTTCTTATTACAATATATGAATATGTATGCAATTTTAGCCAGACTAAATGAAGATAACAAAGCAAAAAGAAAAGGAAAAAAAGGTCAACAATCGGTGCCAGGAGAATTATTCTTTTCCAGAAGAAGAAACTCCTCGCTGTTAGAAATGTCTTTATACAAAAGATATTTGAGGAAAATATTTTTGTCTAAATTGCAATGGCAAACGCTATGAAGAAAAAATGTAGAAACGTGTAAGGGAACGTTAACATAAATGATTGGGCAAAATAATTACATGAACAGTGGAGAAAAATAAGAGGATCATAAGCGTAAGAGGAAATAAAGCATATACTTTCTTCATCTCTAGAAAATACATAATTATTAAAAAAAAGTTTTAAGTTGATAATTCTTGACAAGGATACCCTCTTTAAATTGGCATGTATTTAGCCTTCTGAAAGTGGATCTCAGTGGGAATATTTGCTGTGCACAATGCAAAATACATGCATATTTTATTTATCTGCAGGCCATAAAAAGAATATTTACCAAACAGGAATCTGAGCTCTTCTCACTCAATGCATTGCAAATCTAGCATAATTATACTGAAGTCAGTAGATTTATTCCGAGTTACTTCTAAGGAGAGAAAGGGCAAACAATTTATTTTCATGGACTCGATATTTGTTCCGAACAGTATGCTCCATTTCAAAGTTTTCTCTTCCTATTTCTCTCTCAAAGTTCTCTTCTCCCCATTAAAGAAGATATACATTGGATTTTTTTTCTTTTTTTTTTTTTTGTTTAAACATGAAACTTAAATTTCGACCTGAGTTTCCTTCCTGTAATTTGTGTCATCCAGTTTAAAAGATACTATGGCTAAAACAAGAACAGAACTCACTGGAAGAAGACAACCTTTTAGAAAATAACCTAAGTAAACAAACTCACAAATAGAAACTTAGAGAAGCATCCTCTCACGAGGATAGTTCTTGAGCCACATCACTGTGAAGCATACATACAACTCAATCTGGAATTGTATTTGTGACAGACACCGCAACATTCAAGGAAAAAAGTAAACCCTCTCAGTATGATGATGAGAAGAGACTGTACTAGCTCACCATAAAATTCAGCAATAATTGAATTGTATTTCATGTTCAGCAGAAACCGAAATTTTCAAGCAGAAAAGAGCCTTGGACGAATTATGACATACCTTTTTCCACATCCTCCTACATTAAATATGTAATACCTTCCATCTATTGTTGTAAATGTCCCCCCTGCTATAGTTGAGTTGGCCTTTTTTGTTTGACTGAAAATTTAATAATTTTGAATTGAATGCTGTTCTTTTGCCTTCAGAAGCAATCATTCCAACACAAGTTTTCCTAATATTATTGTACATTCACTTTCTGTTTTGTTTCTGATTTTTTTATTATGCTTTCCTTACCAGTATAGTCTACAAGCTAGTTTGTATAAGATTTTTTGAACTGAAACAAGATTTAACTTGAAACATATCTATACATTTGCTATGATGTTCAAAACATTGAAATTCTTTCATCAAGAGAGGTCAATCACAGTTGAAAATATTCATGCAAGGTGGAAATGAGACACATGAAAAATATTTACTTGATATTTACATTATTGCCAAGTGTATCAGAAATGCTCTTGGCATAATCATCATTTATAGATTTAAGGCACCTTTAGTTCCTTCAAAAGTCAGATTAAAAAACTAGAATCTATAACTAAAAGAGACATTAACATGAATTTGTTTTTATTACTTATTCATCCTTCTTTTTGTGACCAAAGAAACCAAAAAAAGAAACACATATACCAGTTCTAACTGCATGCAAAAGACAGTCAAATTGTTCATGTTCTTGAACAGATGAGTTCACTGGGCCCTATGCATTCCCACAAAACACTGTAATTGCTGTCACCTCTGTGATCAGGAAAACAGGGAAAAGCTTAAAAGGAAAGGAAAGAGCACAATCTATACCGTGCTGCAGGGAGTCCATGTCTCTTGTCCAGCTAGCTACCAAAGGCTGCTCACACTTTGCACATCACAGAGTAACTCGAACAAATTACACTACATTGCTTAATGATTAATTGAAGACAAGTGTTAAGTTTCTTACTCATTCTTTTATACCATCTTACAAAGGAAATCTTCAATACAAATATAGGGAACAAAAGACATAAAGGTCTCAGGAGTTGTTGGCAAACAAAGACTGCGTGGTTCAGATTTCAGCGTTTATATTTTCCTTGTCCCCTCACCCACTCCCTAAAATCAAAATTACTTCTATGATTGTCCTTCAAGCAAAACATATCTGTTCCTCCTTCTTCCTCTTTTGGCTCTTTTTGACCCCACAGCTTTCTCTTTGGATCAGAATTTCCCTCAACAATAGGTTTTGTTTGTTCCAGAAGGTATCTTGATGGCAGGAGTCGATTTTGGATCCATTTTTAGATGTTCTAGTTATTTGCTACCAATTTTAATCTGAACTACAAGAGTTCAGAATAATGGTATAAAAATATGCACAGAGTTTTCAACAAGAGAGTAGTGTTTATTACATTACTATAGTGACATAGTAAGAATAAGATCTCGTCTTATATTTTGAGAAGAAACTGATTGAAGTAATTCTTTCTTTCCTTCCTCTAAAGCTTAACTTAGTTAACCCATAGAAAAGAAAGGAAGTGACTGCTGAAGAACAAGTCTAAATGACCAGAAAAATTGTGTGTCAGTTATGGGAAAAGTCAATACATTTTCTGGGGATATGGTCTACTGCAAAAAATAAAAACAAAGAGCGATGAGGGTGGATCTTTTGATGAATCACTGAATCATTAAGGTTGGAAAATAACTCTAAGATCATCTAGTCCAACTGTCCACCCACTACCAATATTTCCCCACTAAACCATGTCCCTTGGTACCACATCTATATGTTTCTTGAACACCTCCAGGAGACAGTGACTCAACAGCAGCCCGTTCCAGTGCCTCATCATCCTTTCAGAGAAGATTTCCCCAATATTGAACTTGAGCCTCCCCTAGTGCAACTTGAGGCCGTTCCCTCTCATCCTACCACTGTTACCCAGGAGAAGAGGCCCACCCCCACCTTGCCACAATCTTCTTTCATGCAATTATAGAGAGCAATACAGTCTCCTCTGAGACTCCTCCAGACTAAATAATCCCAGTTCCCTCAGACACTCTTCATAAGACTCAAACTTCAGTCCCCTCACCAGCTTCACTACCCTACTGTGCTATGCACATGCTCCTGGGCCTCGATGTCTTTCTTGTAGTGAGATGTCCAAAACTGAACACACTTTAAGTGTGGCTTTACCAGAGCTGAGTACAGGGGAACAATCACCTCCCTGGTTCTGCTGGCAGCACCACTTCTGATACAAGCCAGAACGCCATTGGTTTTCTTGGTCTCCTGGGCACTGTGCTGGCTCATGTTCAGGTGAGCATCAGCCAACACCCCAGGTCCTTTTACTCTGCATGGTCTTCCAGCCACTCTGCCCCAAGCCTGTATCCTTGCATGGGGTTGTTATAATCGAAGTGTAGGACCTGCCTTGTTTTTGTTGAATGTCACTCCCTTGGCTTTCTAGTGATCTCAATGGTCCTAACAAATCAAGTATTTTCTGACAGTGTTTCTTAAGGTTTTACATGTTTCCTATTTGTTGACATGGGAGATTTATGTGAATATTACACACCTTGGCATTGCTCAGCAGCATTTGTTTCATGAATTGTAGCAGGTTTTAGAAACTGTAACAATTCATTTTTTACTGCTTTTTCCCCATCTTACAGTTATTTTCCACTTGTCATGCCATTTCATCAGATGTTGTGGTACTCTGGATGGATATCTCTTTATTATTCTCTCCAGCTTATGTGCCTTTCTTCTCAGACTGCTCAGTAATCTTTTCAAACTATCCAGAAAGAATAGAAGTAAACTTCCCTACTTTTTGTCAAGTTCATATTGAGTCTGTTGTTCTCTCAATGATCGTACTTACATATTTCTTGAAATCAAGTTGGCTTGTGGTTAAAGACTAACATAATAGAAAACTTTGCTTTTAAATGCATCAACTTAGCATAGTTTCAGTGGTAGCTGGACCTCATTCAGTCTTTATTCAGACCAAAATTTATAACATTTTCTACAGACCAGAATTTGTTTTAAATTCCATATCAAAACTTTCATAAACTTCAAAGAAATTCAGAGCTTGAGTTCTGCAGTTTTGATAGATACTTTCCCTATGTCCAGAGCTGTATGGTCCATTCTTTATTTAAGGCCATTTTCATAAAGCAGCATTCTAATATAGTTTTAGAAAAATCTTTACATGACTTTGATTTTTTTAAAGTCGTTAATTAAAAGTTACAGAAATACATAAGATAAAGACAACTTACAGATAAACCTTTAAGTTTTTCATATGCTTGTTTATTGTTTGTATCATTGCATTATATTACTTCTACTCTGAGATGTACTATAATCTTTGTAATATAGTATATCTGCTATATTTCACATTTCTTAAACCGTGAAGCACACCATACCACCAAGGTGTATAATCCTTGTCAAAACTCCAGGCAGTTGGCAACTGTCACAGTGAACTGACTGCAACTCCAAGTGCTGGATGCTGTACTTTACAGCTGGGGAAGCTATTGAATGTTGTTTAAGAAAGAGAGGGTATCATTTATCTAGAGCAAACCCCACTGTGGCAGTATATGCGTAAGAAAGGCTCTTTCTGCTGGATTTAAAGGGAAATAGAAACAAACTTTCTGTGTACTATAAATGTACTTACAAAGAACAACCGACCAAACAGTTACTAATATGTATGTGATGTCTGAAGTATCAGTAATGAAATTGCACCTGTGCTGGCAGAGATAGACAAGGGTTCAATGTCCATTAAGTGGACCAATGCAACTGATAAGTGAACAGGCTCTTCCTTATCCATTTCAGACTGTTGTTACTGAAATGATCCATAATCAGATGTTTTCTAGATGGATCTTGTACGTGATTTATGTTATACATAATAAAATGGATGGTTCCGAAAGTATAATGCCAAAACTGGTGAATACATATTATTTGATTTTTAAGACATGTAAAACTAAGTCAGAACAGAAAACAGAAGAGAAAACATATCTTATTACTTGTAATTGCACAACAGTCCATCCTGCCAATGGCAAAGATCAATGGCTGGCCTAGTAATTTCTCCACTGAGAATAGACAGACAACTCCTGTATGTCTTTCTCATTCATCAACACACATCACAAAAAATTGGGTGGATTATTCAGAGCAAATTTCAGTTCACATTGTTAATGTGATTAATGCAATTTATTCTATCCAAATACGGGGTTTTAATACAGCCTATGAAAAATTTGGTAAGTGTTTTTAAAGAGAAACTTTTCCATCTCACTGTTTTCTTTATGAATAAGCAGATTACCTGAAGATGTACCATCAGTGGTATTTCCACTGCACACACAAAAAGATCTGTTAATAAAATCAGGTATTTTTATACCATCTTGACAAACTGATGCCTGCAGTCCTTATTTGGAGAAAACTGACTGAAACTCCCTTGCCACTAAAATCCCAATTGCAGACATTTTGCAGCATGAATAATATTCAACATTTCCTCCTAATTAATGAAAGCAGTGTTACTGTCATTTATCTTTCTTTTTCATTGTTGTTTTTTTTTTTCTCCTCAGTTATTTTCCCAGCAAAAAGCTGTGTTTTATTGTTAATAGTGATTAAAAAAGAAAAAAAAGTCAAATCAATTACAGTTCTCTGTCAATCTGTATAGTTAACTTTTACCGTTTTAATTAAATGAAAAAATACATCTATTGTTTAAAGACATTAAAGAAGGCAATTCAAAATAGAAGTAAATCCTTTTTTGTTTTTTTACTGAGGGGCAGAAATGCCTATAAAAGCAATGCAGGTCTCAATTTGAATTTCACAGCAGCTGTGAAACTTATAAAAAACATTGAAACAATTAGTAGGGCTAGCAAGAAGACAGAATCCTTAACGAAGACGGGAATCTAAAAACTGAATAGGAAAAATTCTGAAGTAGAGCCACCAACAAAAGGCCATACCGATTGTCAGTGACGGGGAAGATGAGTGGAACTGCACCACTTACTATCAATACAAAGGTGATTCCAGTTCTATTTCTATTAGTCAGCAGAAATTTTGCCACTGAATTCAGCCAGAAAAGAAGAGTCTCTGCATTTAAAAGAACATTGGGCCAAATCCAGATCAAAAATAAATACACACAGAGCCAGCAAATACCTATGCACCAGTTACAGCTCTATACACTCCTGAAGCAGGATTAATGAAGCCAGTGGTGGGCTGAGCCTCTTTCAGAGATGTTAATATCTGCTACAACCAAATTTCCTCACTGATCGGGCTGTGATGGATCCTCAGAAGGGTTTCCTGAAAACGAGTGCCAAGCATGTGATGGAGGAAAGGATGGTGCCCTACAGCAGCAACTGCCATGCCGCTGTGCTGCTTACCTTGTCACCCGGCCTAATCTCAACAGAACCAGCACACAAACCATCTTCAAGTCACAGTGTAAGACTAACATTAGCCTTTTAAGGCTGTATTTCTAAACTTCAAGTGGCAGTTGCCAAGTGAGGCTGCTTTTTACAAGGGCCATGTGAGGAGGAGTATGAGACCTGGAGGAGGGCCTGCAGCGGACCCTTCCTCTAGTCATGCAGAGCAGCCATTTAAACAGGGCTAAAATGGTCATGCTTGCTGATTTGCAGTGTTCCCTCCACCACAAAGTAGCCAGTGCTGTGCAAAGCACAAGGCAAGCTCAGCCTGCTTTCTTGACTGGCAGTTAGGGCAGCCAGTGTTTCCTTCAAAGTTAAGGCTGCTGGTTATGCAGTGTGAACAGAAATCTTTGAAGATTATTTTGCACTTCTCGGGGTACATTTTTTCCTCTTACACTGACTTCTGACTGAAACTGAGCAGAAACTGCCCAGCCAGCATGAGTTAAATTTCCAAGGTGTGTATGTTTATGCATCAATGTATATATTTACATTTGAAAATAAAAATACTCACTAGCCCAAGCTGAAGGAGTCATTTTTTACTCTCATACTAATTATATCTCTAATATGGAATTACTATCTTAGTTATATATTTACCAATATATATAGCAATATTGTGTATTATAAAAAAAAAAGAATACATTAAGAATACTGAATTTCAGCAAAAGAAGTATTTGTTGTAAATGGGATTTGATGCACAATTGAAATTGAATAATGGGATTTTTTTATCAAAATCCATTTTCTAGTACTGGCCACACTGGGAGTGCTGAGCAATTTTTAAACTGTACAGTGATTCAACATTACTCTGCGTTTTTGTGATCAACAGGGGCTCAAGCAGCAAGCAAAGCTGGGTCAGTATGCTGCTTACACAGTCCCCCCCTTTCAAACATCCTCAGGACCAGGGGGATCACCAAAGAAGCCAGTCTAGGAACAACATAAAACATGATTACTCTTCCGGCGTTCCCTAAATGCTCCAGGTAGCCGTCGCTTTATCCTGTGTACACCACGTTCCATTACTGCCCAACCTAATAAAGACTTCTGTCACAGCGAGAGCTTTTCATCTTCAGAGCTCCTTTCTCTGCTCCTGATAAGGCTGCCAACTCTACTCTCTGTAAATGAGCTCATGCGAACACTTTATTTTCGGCTTGTGGAAACAAAAAGGGCCACTGCTCAGCTTCAGAGCTTGAGGGGGTGGTTTTCTATCTTCAAAGCATGACCAAGGCGTTTGAAAGGGATTAAAATTAAACTGGTGAGCTTAGCCTGAAATAAGAAACTTGAAGCAGGACCTCTGCACTAACCAACCCTGCTTCTTCTTTAAGAGCTTCACAAGTTCCTTAAAAATTGTCATTTAAAATCACTTGTATTTGTATACTCTCAGGCCTCTTGCAACTGCTTGGATAAGCCAGCTAACCATGTTTCTATTAATAGGTGCATGTAGATGAGCACCTCACACACAGGACAGATGCTTATCCCACTGCAGTGCAGTCAGTCCAAAAACACGGGAATCACAGTTTCTGTTTCCTTATCCAAACAACAAATAAATTAAGATATTTTGTAATCAGTGACATATGTTTGCACTTCTGTACAGAACCTCGAGTCAAATATGAACTGACTTGTTTCATTCATTGATATCCTACACACCAAGTGAGCATCCAATTCCTAGCACTGCGTGTTCCGCAATAGGGAAACAAGAAAGAAAACTTAAGTTCTACAAATACTTATACTACTCCTCATCATCTTCTGTACAATAAACTTATTTCACTAGATAGTTGCTCACTATTTAGAGACTAAATGAATCTGTTATGCTTTTAAAAGTTTACATAAAATCTGTCTTCAGGAACAAGCCAAATTAACTGTTCATCTCTTAAAATACTTTACTTCCAGATCTCAGCTATATTTCTTCAAGGCACTGGAAATCTATCCTTGCCATATTATTACAATTGGTATTACTATTTCTAGACTCATCATCTTCAGAGACAGAAAACTGCTTTCCACTGCTGTACATTGTATATTTGGAGCACCTCTAACACTGGGGAGCAAATTCCCCAGTGTTGAAGCATTTTAATAGTACAGTTTGAACACAGACTTAACAACATACAAGCAAAGCAAAACTTTCCTAACCTAAAAGCTGTTGATGTAATTTCAGTATGTACTGGAGTCTTGTGTGTCTTAAAGCTGTCATAAGACAGAGGCAGAAGGTTACCCAGCAATGATTGACAAAAAAGAGAATCTCCATGCCAAAATTGCAGCAAATTTCTGGTTCATATATTTTAAAGAAGAAAAGTGAAATGCAGCCTTTCCTCTATGAGGCTTCTTAGATATAGAAAGGATTGGAAATAGCTATGTTTAAACATACTACAAAACACCAAAAGAAAATATTAGGATGAAACAGTCCAAGACTGAGCATCGAAGGGAATCTGAAAAAGAAGCTGGACAGAGAATGGTGTCCTATATCCAATAAACAAACAAACAAACAAGGGGTTTTTGGAGACAGCTTGTTTAGCTTCAAAAGAACCAAGTTCTGAGATCACAATCAATAGCCAAGCCAGCTGTTAGCAATTGCCTCCAGCAAGCATCAAAGCTTTCTGTAGTAGCCATGATATATACACACACCTGATGAGTGGAATCTCCTCTAAACACCAAGCTAGACAGGTCTTGTTTTTTGCCCCAACCTTATCTTTGCCCCCCAGCCTAAGCTACTTGATATTCAAGAGTAACAATGCAGTAAAGCCCTAGAAATAGCCTAGCTTCCCTGGAGACATTGTCATGAATGTTACTCATCTATGAGTGAGTCTAAAGTGGCTGTACTATGGGAGAACATAGTGTGTGAACATTTTGCACTGCTGTAAAAAAAGTAACAATTGCCACAACCAAATCAGTCAGCAAAATTGAAAGTCACACAGAAACAACGCATTTTCTCAATTTAACATTTTAAAGCTTAATTTAAAATTTGAGGGATGTTAACTTCTGTAAGTATGTCCTATGCAAAACAGCTTCTGCATACCAAAAGATACTACATATTACTGCTTACCATGCTGTGTTTATAGCACAGCATTGGTCTGATCCTGCTTTTGCTACTCACAACAAGTTTTAGAAGCCTATTAACTCCAAAGGCACAGAACTATGCCACTGAGACTTAGCAGGCTCTATTTGTACTCTCATAGCATCTACATAATACCATAATAAGTTGTATTATTAAGAGTAAGGGCCTCTGGCCACCCTGGCCCAGTTATTAATCTGTTGCTATTAGCATGGAGAGTCTATAATGCAGGCTGGATACAAAAACCATTAGTACTAACTAATTGCAATTGACTAATTGATGACAAGTGACTGATCTTAATCATGTGGAGGAACTTTGAGACCTTCTCTGATTTCAGAAGAGAGAAACTTTTGCCTCTCCTAAAAGAGGCCCCACATAACGAGTAACCAGTTAGCCTAGCTCAAGTATGTTTATACCACATCATTGCCATTTTGAATCAACATGCTGTAGGCTATTCACCTGAGGCTGTTACATCTCTCTTTGTAGATAATGTAACTGAAGCTGAAAACAAAATTCTAAATCAATATTTGTTCTGCTCTGCCTCAAAGTAACTATCTCCCCAATGCTATTTTGGATGCTTAAAATCCTATAGTTATCATCTCTTTAGTTATCATTGGTAGCAGTGATGATGTACCATCTGAACATTTGTGTCTAGATCAACTATTTATTTTTGAAAGGAAATGGAAACTGACTTTGTCTGCTCCCTGGGATTTACATTTTTAAATAAAAATATTGCAAGCATAACCCAAGTCAATTGTTGTTCTTTCTTATTATTCTCTCTCATTTTTTATCACGGAAAGGTACATCACAAAGGGAAAGCAACTGCACTCCGGAGTTTTTTCTATTTCCATGTGTCTTTCTCCTCCAAGCAGAATGTTTTTCATCACTCTCCATTCTAGAGAATTTGTGGGGGTTTTCTTTGTGTTCTTCTTTGTTTGTTTGTTTGTTTTTTTTCTTAACATGGTTGTACAATCAACAAATATACAGATGGTATGTATACCCAGAAGTTTAGCTGATGTAATTATTATATTGGAGTAGGAAAAAAAAGACACTCACCCTATCCTGGACTCGCAAAATAGACTCCGCTGGAGCAGATCTCCAGAAGAGATCTATCCCCACTGGCAGTCAGCTCTTAAATGGGTCTAGAAGAGGTGGAGCCAGGCTCCACCCCTTTGTGCAGCACAAGTGAATTGCTTTCACCTGTGCTCCCATGGCTGACTCATTGCTTGCCTCAAGTGATTAATCAGAGGTTCAGGCCAGTGATTCAGCAGCCCCATACAGTGGTACATACTACTGGTTCCCTCTGCAGCTAACGGTAGGTGAGAGCATTTAATAGCTTGTTAGGTAGGACAGTTAAAAACCACCTACAAGAGAACACCTTTTTGAATAAGACACATAAAAGCTCCACCGTTCATTTGTTGTGATGGGCTTTGAAACGCTCCTTAATGAGCATATGGGCATTAGGGAAAACCTAAACAGAGTTTGAGTGCTCCATCAAAAGTTTTGACCTAGGGCCACTAAGTGCTTAGTGTTATGATAACTCTTAAGCAAAGACTGAAACACTTGAAGAGAAGAAATTCCTTCCTATCAGAACAGAGGAGGCAGCTCTGTCTTCTAAAAAAGCCCATGCTATTTTAAATAGAAGATTAGCAGAAAGCATTGGGAAACAATGCAAAACAAATTCTGTAGTTAACTGAAATTAATTTGAATGGTAAACGAATGATGTTGTCTGTCTAGTCCAATCCTTTCTTCTTTGGTTTGCATTTGTAAGAGACTTTGCTGACTATCTTAACCACTTTGTATCATCCAGTAAAATGCAGAGAAAGAGAAAACAGAACTCTCTCAAGGCCAGCAGCTGAATTTGGGTCAAACTGAAAAAAATGGTTTAGTGACCTTTGCTCCCTGTCTGCTGAAGCTTTGTACTTGGATGGATATATCTCTATTGAATTACTAGCAGTCGTGTTTTTCTGTCTCAAAAACCAAGTGGGCTTTACTTGGAATAGTAGATGCATACTGCTTGTAAAAACATAAGAGAATCACTATCTATATTCTGACTCAAGCATTTTAAGTCATATATATATTTAATAAGAGTATTTACTCTGTAGCCCTGATAATGATAGTTCTGAAATATCCCTCCTATGCCTAGCTTCCTTTAAAAAATTACTGCACTTATCTAGAAAAAAAACCTTTTTGTTTTTTATCCCTCGACTGCTATAGTCCTTAAAAGTCTTCCATATTTTCAGCTATTATCCCTTTCTTGCAAAGAGCCCACTTAATAATGTTCACTCTAACAACCTCATTTATTTTCCAGAAAATTAACTCAGTTTCAACCCTGATTAATGATTTCATCTAAATGAATCAAATTAAAAATTGAAAATTATATTTCAAAAGCCAAAGAAAAAAAAATTGACCATTTCCCGCTAACAAATGATCCTTTCAAATATTAAAAGATGACCATGAAGAGTGCGTGATAGTAATGAAATCTAACTGGGGCCTACTGCTTATCTGGAGTTCATGGAGGGGGAGAAAAGAAAAAAAAACCTTTCTGCATTAACACTCAAGTCTCTTGGGATGCCAAACTGACTACCACTTAGTCTTTGCCTGTAATCAGCATACCAAAATAATATGAGAATTTCAATGTTAATTAAACTGGTAGGGTTGGAAATGCCCCAGTACTGAAGAGGGATTAGGAAAGCACACAGTACCAATAACCAATAACCATACCTGCAAACACATTCTGATTGGTAACAACGATTTAACCTTCCCCAGACTGCTAATACCTAGTCATGGGCTGAACACTAGGGAAGAATTTTTACTTACTAAAAAATAAAAAATAAAAATATCTCCCCAAAAAACAGCTGTAATAACTTAAAGAAAACTGGTTATGCTGATTATCACTTATATTGCCTCATAAGAAATGATAAGTCCAGCCCACAAGACCTTTGATTTGCTTACCTTGGTTTGCTTAACAGCCTCCAAATGGGCTGGGAAAGAACTGCAAAGTTTTGTTTCCTTCATCTAAATCACAACACCCAGCTCTCCACTTAAAAAGACACTAAATTAATATGGAGTACAGTTGTCCTGGTAGCTTTCCCTTGTAAATATCAAGAAAACCGTGATGAAAAACATATTTCAGTATTATTACTCCTCACTGAGAAATTGGAAAAAAATCTGCTGTGTATTAAACAGTGTTCTAGCAATTCAGAGATTTGGCTTTCACTAATTTTTGTGAAATGAACACCCATCTTGGCCTTCCCTGGTGTATTATCAAGTGATGGGCAAATTATTTTGAGTAATTTTTCAATTACTCCCTTATGTATAGCAGAACTGCCATATAGTCAGTTGGCCATCACGTACAATTCAAGGACCAGATAGTACACCCTGCAAAGTCTGCAACTGTAAAAAAACAGCGGCATTCCACTGTGCTTCCTTAGAGCTCCAGCTCTAAGGGAATCATTTCTCGATCTCCACAGATCTCATGGGTATAGAAATCTCCACTGATCACTTTTGGAAGCTTTATCCACGCATGTAAGTGATTTACATTTATTTCCACAAAGAAAATGGAAACAGACTTTCCAGGAGGCATTTTCTGTGAATTTTTGCCTACCGAGAACAATTCCGTATTCTGCATGTACCTGAATGTTGCTTTTAGGCATCCTAGTCACCATATAAGTCTCCTTTTCAACCTATGACTTTTTTTCGCTGACTGGTAGCTCTTTCCCCTTCACAGTTTTCCAGCCTTGCATCTCCTGTATCTGCTTTCTTCTCCTTACATCTACCTGCAGCTGCACAAAGCTTCACTCTTCCATTTGGTGCACCTTTAACACCCTGAGCAGATGCATTAGCCTACCACATTAGCTTGCTATATGCTATATCAGAAACAATAAAGCCCACTCCCATGATCTTACAAACATGAATAAACACCAGCTTTGCAAATAATCCATTGCCCAGGCCAAAAAAATCCTACAACAACTGAAAGCATTCTGTTTTAAGGTGAGGTTTAAAAGGCCTAGGAAAATGTTTCTCCACATTTTTGTTTCCTACTACAAATGGGCCCCCACATCCCTCCTGACCTATGGGACAAGTTTTCCTGTGGCTGCCACCATCCAATAGATAACTACATGGCCCTTTAGAAGCTGACCAGCTGGCATTCCTGAACCATACCGACTAGTGCCTTTGAATTGCTTTTGCTGAACAACCAAAAATATATATTTTATGCAGAAAGCTAAAAACAGACATACGTATGCAGAATTTTTGCTGAATCTGTTACATAGATAACCATAAAACGTTTCTTACTGGGTACCCTGCTACCAGCAGTCCAAGAGACAAGATCTATCCAGACCTGGATTTCACATCACAGCAGACCTGCTTCACAGCCTGCATCTGCAGAGCTCTAAGACAAAAGCCAACCTTAGTGCTTTCTTTTGTTTTGGTTTTGACTTTACTTCAGATATTGCTGAAAACTTTGTTGTATTTTTTTTTGTTTGTTTTTTGTTTTTTATCTTTACAGTATATGCTTTAGGAATTTTATTTATATAGTGTCAAGTAGTAAATCAAACTTCATTAGTTACCACTCATCTGGTAACAGAAATAAAACTTTAAGTGAGGGCCTCAAACAAAACAAGTCATGTCAAATACTTGAAGAAATACAGCTGTAACTCAACAGGTGTACAACTAAAGTAGCCTTAGGAAATAAACAAATCTTATAAGCTACAAACTTTCTGCCATAAGTTTGCTGAACAATGAATTACGATCTCTCAGCAATCTATCAATGCAAAAACAAAACATATAAAATCACAATTGAATTAAAAATATCAAAGACATTAACTATACTTTAAAATAAGAATATTTTTGGGAAACAGAACTTGAAATCATCTGCCATGATGTTTCAGGATCAGAATCTCTGAATTTTAAATAAAATATGGCTTATAGGTAAAATAAATAGTATAAATATATTGAAGATGTTTATATATAGATGCTGTCTACTACTGTGGATAGAATTGTTCTTTGTGCATACAATTAAATCATTCATAGAGAGATACTATCACTATTCATGTGTTTTATGCTGTGTGGAAATAAGGTGTATGAGTTCTTACTCATTTTAAAACATATTTTCATCACGAATCACACTGTTGCCCAAACTTGAAGCAATTTCTCTGGGCACAGCAAGAAGCTCATGCTTTGACAGTCACCAGTCCCTCTGTAGTCCCAGCAATTCATGCTGAAGCAGGTGGTTTTATAAAAAAATCTCTCTCTTTTTTTAAAATACATGAAAAAAAAATGCATTTTACTACAACTTTTATTCTTTAGAATAGGTGAAACTTTGAAAAAAGAAAATCAGCTTCTGGAGCTGGCAAAATTTTCTCTGGTGAGAAAATTTTATCCTGAACATCTTAAGTTTGCCTAAGTTTGTAGGACTAAAAAAACATCATCAAACTGAGAAACAAAGGGCCCTGGTTTCTACCAATCGCATATTTATATTCAGAGTCTTTCTGTATGCAATACATCCTGGCTAAGCATCTGTAGTACTTTATCTGCTTGGAATCTGCTAGTAGAATTTGCATTATTTTTTTTTTCTAACTCAAGGGCTTTCCTAATATTTTCTCTCTAAGTCAAGGGCTTCACTAAAAGGTCACAAAAATACCTCATTTTTTATCTACAAGAACACTGAAAAACTCTATGTTCAAATGACTGTGGCCAGACCTGCTTTCTCCAGAGCAGATGCCTCTCTGAAGCACCATCTCTGAAATTCCTTGAGGTCTACAGAAACAAAATGGTGAAGGAATAAACAAAAGCCTCTGCTTCATCCTTGGGAGATGAAATCAGTATGACACAAACTGGTACAGCGCTGAAGTTTCTGCTATCTATATAATAGCATGAAAGTTGACTTCAGTTTATTTGTTTTTCCTTACTCTTTCTAGATAGAAGTCTAAAGTTAGGAATAGGAAGAGATATAAAGCACCTGAAACCAAATTCACATCAGTAGTATAAAACAAATCAGGGAGTAGTAATAAATGTCACAGCTGTAGCAGCAAAGGCGAGTCGCTGTTTTTTCTCATACTTAAAGTGAAATACCTAGCTGTTATCTTTGTGCCTGCAGAGCCTCCCTATTGTAGATTCAATAATACAAGAGGCTTCTTATCAGCAGCCAGGGTGACTGATTGGAGCTGTGATATGTTTAGACAATGCACTGTATTTAACTGAATTTACAGATGCCCCAACTCAGACCACAGTAGTAAACGCCAGAGACTAATAGGAAATTAAACATGTACAATGGACTAACTCCATTTGCTCTCACACGCTGTAATGTGTTTAGTTAACTTACTCATAGTCACACTTTATCTTTTTCTCCATGGATTCGCTGGGATATGTTTCAAATTGGTCACAGATTAAATCTTTCTTTCAATTTTTTTTTTTCCACTATTTTATTGCTGCTTTTCCTTATTATTTGCCACTCTTTCCTTTGTGCAGATAAGCTAAACACGATGACCCCAGGTCCACTCCGCCAACCCAATTATCAGATAGTCAGGAGGTAAAGCAAGGGTACAGAAGACTCTATAATATTAATATTAATATAAAATGAGAGGAACAAAATCAACCATTTATCTGAAAGAAATGCTTTATTTAGTTCATTTGAAATTTAAATGTGAATTTTAATGTACCTGGTAAGTAACAAAAAGCAAACGAGTGAGACAGTGAGTGTACAGTGAACACATGCACATACCTAGCTTGAGCAGGTCACTAGAGATATGTTTTAAACTGATAGTTATTGATTATTTTTTAAAATGAAAATAGTACCAAATAACTTAATGAACTACTCTGAGAAGCAGCCTTCGCACAACTTCTGAATCTGCTTCCCCATTACAGATAGGAGTAATGTCTCTTTAGATAAATCCCAGTATTGTTCTACGTATCTACCTGGGACTCTTGAAGAAAAAATAATTGAAAAAGAAACTCCTCATTAATATATGGATCAGAGAGTGGGTGCACTGCACTCAGTAAAACTAAATGTTTTTTGTAAAACAGACAAAATATACCAAAAGCTAGAAAAACACACCTTCTACATCTTGAGCTTCTATATTTGCTATTTTCTTTCTAAAATAAATACATAAATAAATAACACTTATTGTTTATATAAAAACCTTAGGCCTGAGAAGAAACAAACAAACAAACAAACAAAAAACAGGACATGCAAAAAGCTTCCAAACACATACACAAGGATATAGCAACAGCACTCATCTTTTTTTCCAGGCTTCTCCCTGACCTCAATACATTTTGGGCCAAATCCTGCAGTCAGGTAGCCTGGCAGATTTAGAGCAGTTGCAGAAGAAAGGACAGGAACTTGCACAAGGTAGGTTAAACTGCAGATTACGGCTTATCAACAGAGAATTACAGAACATAAGAAAAAATATTCACCCATTCTCCAAATATTATCTGCCTAACGACATTAATTACTTGCATGGTTATCTTGAAAGAATCAGTTATAAGGTCTCTGATGGAAACAACATATCAGGATGAATAATTTTCAGTTTGATAAAATAAGGGAAATCCCAGGTTTCTAATTCAGAAAATGTTAATACAAAAATATATTTCTAGGCTCTGCTTTTTATCGGATGTTATGAAAAAGAACATAAGATATTAGCATTAGGCTTTACCTAATTTTTGCCTGTCCTATTGAGATTTTTATCTACATCCATTCCTTAGTGTATATCCATTATCCACATAGAAATTAATTAGTAAAATTAGTAGTTTTCTAACAGTGTTCCCTTGATGCAATATTTGCCATTGTGGAGACCTGCCTTTTAAAAGATGAATTCTTATTGATTTTTCCTTCTAGAAACCAATTTTTTAAATTTTCGGGTCACAGTTTACTAACATAAAGACTAATTATACAGTCATCATCCAAGCTCCACAGAAATATTTTTTTTTAACTAGTGGGCAGTACAACAAATGTTACTTTTCCTAATTAGATCTGATAGCTTTCTGCAGAAGAAGACACGGATAAATCTTTGACGAATTTTTAATTATGAGGATGAAATATTTATTCTTTTAATATGAATCTAGAAACACTGTGAAATTGTATTTGCATCTTTTATCAATTTAAATAATATCTTGCTTTAAAGCTTTTGTCTTAAGAAGAGACAGGCTGAGAAATTTGTTGTACTTATAATAAATTTCTGCCTGCCATGGTCTATATAGTAACAGTAAATATTTAATACTGCCATTTAGATTGTGGTGGCTTCCTGAACACATAATCTCCAATATCCTGACAGACATGCTAAGTGTCCACTTTATAAACCATAAAGAAAACTACTGGTGAAGTTGAGGATTTCTGTAATCTTCCAGCTATGAAATCACTGACCTTTCACACACAGGACTGAAATAAGAGAGTCCTCAAATCCTGTCCTCTGTACTGGTAAGGAACCATACAGATAAATAACTTGTTTCACCAACTCATACCAAAAGACAAGACAGGTTTCTCAGTGGTATGCAACACGTACTAATAGATCAAAAGTCACTGCTGCAAGTGTACCAAGAGAAGACAACAGGCAGTTTGACCTCTGTGCATATACATACACAAAGAATTGAATATATCAGGCTGAAATCACACCACATGGTGTACGTGGAACTACACCCCCATTGGAGAAAACTGTAGAAAGAGACATAAGGCACATGCTTCATGCTGGAAACAAATCATCAAAATACATCTAGAAAAAATACTAAATATGGCCTGTGTATCATCATCATAGTACCAAAAGGGTACCATGGTAGACCCTTCTCTTGTTGCTTCTGCTGACTGCAATGCAAAGAACTTGCAGTGTCCATCATTGAAAGTGCCACAGATACAGAATGGAGAGCATGAATGATCACAGGAACACACTGGCAAAACCAACAAAACCAATGAAAAATAGCATGCGAATTAATGGGCTTGTGAGAGCCTATATATAACTAGCAAAACTAGCAGTGCTTTTGAATGGCTTTTTCCCTACTCATTCTTACTATATGTTGCATAGATGCATCATATGTGGTATACTGTGTCTTTGCCTTTGCTTTCATTATACTATTTAGACTGTGTAGATACAAGTATATTATCAAGATGGAGTTATCTGTGTTGTACGCACTGGAGTTTTAAGAGAAGGCCATATTGATAGCAGCATGGTGTGGTTTATATTTATGCTTATCTGATTACAGTGTAATTGAATTCAAAATTCCAATACAAAATTCCAAGAAAAAATGCCCAAATTATTAAGAGGTAAAAGGACTGGACATATGAAGGGATACAACACTATGCTGACTTCTTTCATATAGTTAGAATTTGCAAAGTCAGACTTGTTGAAAATACCTTTCAGGATGGTACAGTTCATTTCGAACACGTTCATCCTGTACCCAGCAGCTTGGTGACAGCATTGCCAGTTCCAACAATGAGGCCCTTTGTTTAGAAGTACTCTGAAGTGAAAAGCTAATTTCTCAGCTCAATTATAAAACCAGTGGAGCAGTGCTCCATTTCTCCACATTACACATCATTTTGACAAATAGAATTTGGTGCAAATCTTTTATGTTTGGGGAAAATAAGCGTTCCAGCTTGCAGAACAATTTTGTTTTAGATAAAGAGTTGGTATTAAAATTAGTTATTCACTTTTTGCTACTTAAGACTGATTCTATTTAAATACATTTAAATCAGCCTACCTGGGAGTGTAGGACATTCTTTGCTAGTTGTGTTATCATTACCTTCACAAGACTAAAGAAAACTGTCATGAGCAAAAATCATTTACACTATACAGGATGCTTTCGTCTGTGCACTTTGTTACTCTATCTGAAAACCTTAGTTCCAAAATTGTATAACCATCCCCAGGTTTAGATTTCAAAGGCAAGAAGTCGGAAGTAAAAAAATACCAGAATTTCTGACAGTTCACTCAACCTTAATTTCTCTCTTCTCTTGCCTCAGTACTCTACAGCATGGGATGCAGCAAGCCCACAGCAAAGAACAGTTTTCATGGATTTAAAGGCTATAACGTCGGCTATAACATTGGTATCTTGAGTTGGGGTGGACAAAAGCTGTTTGTGTAGTGAACTTTATACAAAAATACATACATAAATAACACTCCTCGACTTTGTAAATTAATATCCTTTCTCTGAGTGTTTCACTGGCTTTTACAGATACGATCATTCTGATGCACTTTTGAACCTGAAAAAGAAGTACTTGCAAGTGCAGTTTTGCTTTTCCATATGCTTTGCTAGAAGTTTTTTGCCACTGCTGTTTCTGAGCAGCACCACTGATTGCTACTGGAGGATCCCTACCTACTTAGCTACTTGAAGTAGAAGCAGGAGACAGCTCACAGGGCCGGGAACAGCCTGGCCTGTTTGTCTTCCCTCATTTCTATGCTGTGTGAGCTCATGCCCCAGCAATCACTGCACAATTCCAGTGGTCGATCTGCGGGATAAGAAGAAGATTTTGCCTGTTTTCTCTGTTCTTACCCCAAGGAAATGTCTGTGGGCATTTGACCAAATCATCACTCTCAATCCAGTGTAAGCTGGTTCGTAAGTTTGAATCTGTGTTGAGAGAAAGAAGCTTGGTTCTCTCTCCCTCCCAACTGCAGGGCCACAGCAACTCCATAATTATTTATTGTATTGTCAAGCTGACAACATTTTCATGAGGAATGAAAGCAAAAGAAGGATAAAGGCAATTTTTCACTATTTATATTCCAGCATAGGCTGAATGGAATTTTACAAGACACAGCATAAACACTTATTTGCCCATACATAGAATCTTTTGCCAAATAACAATCCTGCTACAAATAACAAAAATGGAAAAGCTTATCAAATGAAATGTTGCAAGATTATTAGATAAATAAAAGGTGTTTTTTCACTCTTTAAAGGCAGGATTCTTTCAAGCTTTGGTTTGTGTTCTCTCCTGCCACAGAAGTAAAAAAAAATACATGGTATTTATTACTAGGAAGAGAGATTCCTAGTGCTGACATCTGGAAACAAAAAATCCCTTCCCAACAGAAAAGTCATAATCTAGGGTCAAGATTAATGGAAAGATATTTCAAGAACTCAGTGGGCACTTTGTAATTCCAATCAGAAAAATGATCTTCAGGTTTGTATGAATTCTAGGGAGTGCTTGTGAGATTTTGATTTTCATATTGCCCACCTGGAATTTCAAGCTGTCACAAGAAAGGGAGAAAAGACCATGCATTTCAGTCATATTTCTCACAGCTGAGGGGTGAGCCTTCCATTGTGATGCTTCTTCAGAGGAACTAAAGACTAAAACGCTGGGATAGACAAGCTGACTGAGATGGTTCTAATCAACACCAGGCAATGTTAAAATTACTTCACCTAAATGGCGTACTTCATGAAAAATCTACGAAAGTACAAGCCTGGAAAAGGATGATGTAAGTGGGAAAAGGGACTGAGAGGAAGAATTATAATACAAACATGAGGATTTTTTTTAACCACTAGCTACTCTGTATGGAAAGATAACAAAAATTTTGTCCAGATGTTACCATTTTACTCTCAGTTGAATTCATCCTGAGGTATAACATTTCCACTAATACAACCAAAAAGAGAGTTTGGCTTACCAAAAGTATGTTACCAAAAGTAACATTTACTTTTTGGCCTTAAACAAAACTTCCAGCAACACCTACAAGGGGCAACATTTTCTGCTGGAAAGGAGATTTTAAAAAACACATTTAAGATCTCTTCTTTTTCTTTCAGATCCGGCAACATAAACGAATGATATGCACAGTAATACTACCAGTTTGCAGAACTATGCTGTGTTACTGCCAAATAATTTCCCTTATTCTTCCTTTGTAAACAATTTGATTTAAGGATATTCAGACTTCTAAAGATGCTTAAGTTATTTAAGGGTAAAGGTCGGCTTTTCACACTTGAATAATTAATGCAATATGAATCAATAACCTCTCTTATGGCCAGGTTTTTTTAGCTTACACTATTTCATATCAAATTACAAAAAGTGCGACTTCTTGCATTACTACTACAGCGAAATATCACTTACAAGCTTTTCAAGCCCACGTTGTCTATGTTGCACTAAATGTGAAAATTGTCTCCCTGATTCTGCACCATGCTTTACAAAAAAAAACACACCGTTCGCAGATCAAAGGGAGACGATTTATGCTTTCATCCCAGCTGACGGACGATTAAATTAAAACAGATCAGCAGTACAGTGCATGGGCAGGTGGCTTTAGCTGCCACTGTCGGCCTCAGAGCGATTAAATTGCGGTGGAGATGGAGGGCCTTCCGCTCTCATTCCCGCACTTACAGATCAAACGGTGACAAATGAGATGTTACTGCTCTTGTAAAGCAAGGCTACAATCTGTCAAAATCCAACATAATTTGTGACCCTACGTGACATCCTCTTTCTCTTTTTTTTGACATTTGAATACAGTGATTGTACTGGAGTCAAGTCCATTTAAGCGAATATAGTCAATTCTATCTAAAGGAATATAGCCTGTTAGCTCCAACATGGTAGCTGAATATATATCTGGTTAGTACTTCAGCGACCCTTTGTGTTAAGTGCATACCATTAACAATGAATTCTGATTTTTCCAAGTTATATAATTTGATATCTTGACAGCTCAGACACTTAAAGCACCACTATTTGTTTTAAATGGCTTTATTTTATTGTTTAAATGTCAGTATCAAAATAAAGTAATGCATACAAGGCATACAATGTCTTGTCAGTTCCAGTGCAGTGGGAAGTGTTCCTGCGAGGAAGAAAAGGCCTTGAGAGAGTTTGTTCTAAAAATGGACTAAAAAGTCAATTATGTCTTTTGCTGCATCCTCAAATGACTTGCAAAATTTTATTTATACCCGGTCTTTTGTTTAATGTTTGAGGTCATCAAGGCGCTGAGGAAAGATGCATAATTGGGTGGCAGCATCTTAAAGAAATGTGTACACAAACAAAAACCTCAAAGTAAACAGAAAAGTAACTTCATTTGTAGTATTTTTAAAACTTTTCTGCAGATTGACGTAAATTGCCACAGCATCTCTCAGAAGATCAAAAGTATGAACTGAACTCTGCCTCGAAGAGCAAACCAATGTGGCCTTTTTGTATGCCAATGAAAATCTGATTTGGAGAAAGACCGCAATAATTGAATAAATTCCTGTTTTCTTGTTTTTCTTGTAAGGAAAAAAATAAAGTTCACAACACTGCAAGGTTATTAGTTTTTATCCATTCCTCTTTCCAGTAACTTTGGGGTTAACAAGTTCTTCTTCACTGCAGCCAAGAATTTACAGCATTTATCGTTCTCTTAACATTTTAAGGTGGGCAGTTTAGCTATCTGCCACAAAGAAGTCAAAGATCTGATCTAAGGGCTCTTTATATTTTCTGTTGACCACTGATCTTTGGGCTGGATATCTATACCCTCTAGGGAATTAAGTTAGAAACAGCTTTATTTACAAAGAATGAAGATGCATACAAAATCTCTCAAGTGAAAATCTTAAGGGAAAAACAGCTACGGTACACTGAGAAGTATTTATACTTCAGACATCTACAGCACACTCAATTTTTATTCTTCAGTCCAAAGCTACACAGAGCTTCTTTTATCACGTACACGTGTGTTCCCCAGTTAGGATACAGTTCTTAAACTGAAAGTGAGGGTAAACTTGCTAATAAATATAGCCAGCAGCTAAGATGCATTCCATGAAGCTATTGTAGATAATCTACCATGTGCAGAAAAACCCTGCTAGTGACTGGCCCCATATTTGGCAAATTATATACACTAATCCTTCCTTATCGCGATGACCCTTGTAGCCTGTCTAGGCCTCAAGGCCTGTCAACACCCCATTGTTACTGACTTATAAAAAGGAAGACTCGGCCCCTATGCCACACGCTGTCCTCCTAACCTTGCCTATTAAAGGCAGGGTCTCAGCAGCCATCTGACATGTCACAGGGGCAGCCACATATATAGTTATGTAGCCAGCAGAATGGCACTCGCTCTACACAGAGCACTGCAGGGCCCCAGGTCAATGGGTCCATTGGGCAGGTAAATGTTGATGCTACTTTTTAAAGAGTAAACACTTCCCAGCTTATCAGAGAGTAACAACTTCATCCCTACCAGTTACTCCCACACTTACTTCGCACTAGAATCTCCAGTTTCTTTCAAACCACAAGATTGCTGGGGACTGAAATTAGCCAATAAGGCTCAAAGGAAGCATTAAGAAGTGCTCCTCCCCTGTTTGCATGTACTACTGTGTTAGAAAGCATTTGCTGATTTGCAGCAAGACACTATTGCAGCACAGAATAAGCACAGCTCAGCCTGCCAATTGGCATGCATTTAGAGGAGATGATGGGCCTTTTATGAGTTCTCTCTGGCTCCTGTTTTTGCAGAAGCTTTTCTAGTTTTATAGGCTGTCGCAAACCACAAAGCTGATCTCACTCCATTCTTCCTCCTTCCATAGTCTCTGTGTCTGACACGGAGCCTGTCCAGTCACAGGGGATGCAAGGCAGGCTCTCACCTTTGACTGTAAGCATGATAGGAGGAGAGAAAAAGGTGGCAGAAACATTATTAACTTTAAAATATTTCCTGTTCCTCCAAGATGAGAATAAATTGTCTCCACATGACTATGTGGGATAAACTGTTCGCTGCCACTCAGGAATCCTCTGCCACCTCAGGGTTTTCTTTCCACCTCCCCAGATAAAACTCTCTGTTGCTTCCTATGAATAACATTTTTTAATAATTTAAAAGTGTTCTTTCCCTCCACCCCCCTATCCCCCCCTTCCTTGTTAAGTATGTCTCTATGACCCTTTCAGAATCTGCACCCAACTGTATCTATTGTCTCATTAATGAGGCCAGCTAAGAGTCATATATTTCTGTTTAGCTTCCCGGGCAACAAAATGGAAGCATGTGAGTGGGTAATGCTCACACAGCCAAGGGCCTCCTAGGAATAGAGTGAGAACACAGTGCCTTTGATTTATAAATAGGTATCACTATCTATAATGCATAAACAAAACGTTTCATGATTTGTAACACTAAGCCCAGGCAGTTATACTGTTAAAAAATAAAATAAAATCCAAATGCCTACTGTCTACAGAAATAGAAGTGCTTATTTACATGCGTGTCATGAGCAAACTTTCTGGTATTATACGAACTCCTGCCAATTAAATGAGGTACTTGCTAATTACTGTCCCATATCTTCAAGGACCAAAGGGGCAGACCAGTGCCATGTCAGGCAACTCAGTATCACATAGCAGGGCTGAATCCATTCCAGGTTAGTTTAACATTCAGAGATGATCACATACTGTATTACTCATGTCCAGCAACAATATTTTGATTACAGGAATGCTAAGCTCCTGGTCTTAACCACAGCCAGCACTTGTTGCTACTGAAAGATTAATGTTATCTATGCATTTAAGTAACCCTTATATATATAGCCAAAATTAGACTGTAAAAAGTCCAGTGGTCTTGGAGTGAAATTGTTTTTAGCAACAGCCTACAAAATCATTGCTTGGGACCATTTAGGTCTCAGCAACATGAAGTCTAAGAGTTCCTGCCTTAAGCAGTGGCATAAGCACTACTTTGTACACCACAGAGAAACATTTCAGAGGAGAACAAAGCCATTTCTTAGTTTCTACTGGGAAAGATGAAGCCTTAATATCAAAAGGAATGTGAGTGAGTGAAAGGGGAAACTGAATTTCAGGAGATAATGTCCAATTAGACAACAAAGTTTTGCTTTTTATATTTTTCTAAAGCAAATAATTTTATTTCTGCAATGAGTCATGTAAATAATGTTTTGTATTCCTACTGAAACATCTGTATTTATCATTATTTTTTATTATTTTTGGTGAGCACACTGCTAGTTTAGTGTTTGTTCCTGCTAGCTAAGGAATGAATAAAGACTCATCTATTTAATTTCCACTTATCAGATTGATAGAGTAGCCTCTGCCCTCTGATGCTAAGCTAAATAAAAACACAAACAAAAATACCACAGATCTGTGTAAAAATGTTACTACTCCTATGTGAACAAAACTATACAGCAGTTAAAATTAAGGAAAAGAAAAATGTGAGAAAATTTCTCTCTTACTTAACAGGTCCAGCCACAGAAGTCTCAAAAAGATTTTAGCAAGTGTTCAATGGATTATGGATCAGATCTAATTTATAACTAAATCTGCAGAGTAAATCAATACTGCTGGCTAATGGCATTGGTAGTTTACTGTTCTGATTTTAACATTCGCATTGTTAAAGCATGATGCAGAAATTAATGTACATACTGTACTTCACCACAAAATAATTAATGCACAGTTATTGTTGTAAAAGAGACAACGGCCATTAAAATTTGATGGCCATGTCAGGGTATTAAAATAATAAAAAAAGATGACCTACTACTGTTCTCTAGCTATTTAACTAATCATATAATATATGTAGTATAGTTAAACTGAGTTTGCATTTAGCATGGAACTAAGATTAAATATTGAAATCAAGCCTTCTGGTTTTTCTTTTAAGTATACATTGGCTGTTGAATAGGAGAAGTAAGTGTGCTTACAAAAAATGTAACATCTGAAGAAATATTCCTGTAGACCTATTTCCGCAAAAGTTTCCTAAACGCAGGCCCCCGAACTGCATGAGAAAATAACAGAAGGTAGCTTGTTTGCAGTATCAGTTTGATTTTTAATTCCCCTTTCATGGCTTGCAGCATTAATGTCCAAACAAATATTTACCTGGAAATGCTTCTTTTGAACAGTTCTCTTTGACCACAGTTTGTCCCTTTGAGAGCATGTCAACTTTTGTTTAAGATGAGGTCTATTACTTCCGGCCATTGCAGAGCTAATAAAACACACGCACCCTCACAGATAAGAACACAGAACAGTATTAAGAATGCAGTTTGTGATTATATACTTTACAAAAGACCTTTCCAAACGATGGTTCCCAGTTCGTTAGGACAGTGTCTTCAGAAAATTCAGACAATATCTTCCTAAGTATATTTTCCTTTTCTCAATATTTCTCCCAATTTTTTAAATGTTATTTTCATTTATTTATTTATTTTACTACTGGCTAAAAGTGCTTTTCCACAAGTTACTTAGAAAAATAAACCTTTCCTGGGAACCAGACAGTAATGTTTAGGAAATACGTTTCTATTTAATTGTGGAGATACATCTTGGACACACTGACACCAGGTATCCCGACACATCCCGTACCCCTATATATTCCTATAAATCAGAATTGTTTCAATGTGTAGCACACGGATTTTTTTGCTGTCACTGTTTTGCTCATACACTAGTCATTTTGTAAGCACTAACAAAGAAAGAAAGAAAGGAGGAGCCCAGACTAAGCCTTTTCTGTACTCTAGGATATCTACCGTGACACTGCATAGATCTCAGATGCACAGAATTACGGGTTCAAGCTTCCACGTCTCCTTCTACATACAGTAGCAGATGTGTGAAGAGCTTGTGAAGAGCTGGACCTGCCTTTTATCATTAGTTATGACTAAATTCACAACTGGTTTCTATAAACTGAGGACAAGACACATTAATTTCACCGGAATTCATTTGCTCTCTTCCAAGCCTGGGTGTGACAAAGCATTTGCAGCCCACTTTATCACACCACAGACAATGGGAGAAACTCCACGGTTCAGCAATAAACACTTCCAACTAATAACATAAAAGTGACTAACTGGTTATTGCCCTGTTGTTCTTCAGACAAAGAATTCTCTCCTTTCTCTACTTCTCCCTCAATACAGACAAAATCTTTTCTTCCCTGCCAAACACTTATAAAGAAAAGCAAGATGAGAGGTCTTCCTCCCCTTTCCACTCAAATCCCTTCACAACGCCAATGGTTTTTTAGGGCCCATGACCTTTTGAAAAAAATCTTTAACAGCACCCTGGTGACAGCCAGCATAACTATCTGCCCATGGGTCTTGGCTCCTTTTGTACACCAAGTGCTGAACATAGAAGACGGGATAAATCTGAGATTAAAGTCACTTCCCTTCAGCCATGCTGAGCATGGATACATTCTGTATTTCAGTAACATGAGAGCGGTCCATGGGCATTTACAGGCCCTGAACAAATAGTGAGCTGGCACAGGCACTCTTTGCAAAGGAGAAAAGGGATGGAGGAAGAAAAAGAATTCAGGCTTGCATGTAAACTTTTGTGACATAATGAGTGAGGGAAAAGCTAGCTGAATAGAATACTCACAGTCCACATGACAAACAGTGTGCACCAAAGCAACACCTCTTTTTCAAAGCACTTGGACAACTCCTCTGAATAGCTTCTTTCTCACAAGGAGATCCTGTCCTAATGTTCCTGTAGGGCTCCTGATGTATGCTAACACAGCAAGCAAGGAGGGAAGCACCGATTTCAGACTGGAGTTACAAAAAGACCTTTCTGGGCTGCAACCTAGGGCCTCACTTCAAACAAAGTGAAGCAGAACAGTCTTGCAGTTTTAAGAAGATGTGACTGTTTTTGACCATTTGGACTAAAATTGAGGTTTCAGAGAAAATGGATATTCATTCTGTACATATTGTACTGACCTTAGTTAAATGGACATCTGAACATTTGGTTGAAATCAAAAAAGATCTGCCAATGGACAGAACTAATATTTGGGCTGCAGGAGGAATGGCAGAAGGAGAAAAGGATAGAGAAGAGGACATCTTGTAATGTAAGATGTTCAGGCTATTCCTTTCTCAAAGTAAGAGTGTGATTACAAAGGTTAACACCAGCTATTTTTGTAGCAACAGTAAATTCCAAAGTATTTCAGAAATCAATTACATCAGAAAGGGAACAACTATGGGGGGGGGGGAATGCTAGACTGCTAACAACAACGTGGTGCAGTAGTTTAGGACAGGTAGTAAGAAACATACCATACACCATGAAAATGATAATTTCATGGAGGAGAAAGAAAACCTTTGTATGTTTTTTTCCAGAGAAAGAAAAAAACTGTGTTGTCATGATATACCAAAGGGCAGGGCTGTTTGGTTCTAATTTGCCATTGTTGTTATTTGTATGATTGCTTTTTTTTTTTTTTTTTTTTTGGCAGGGGGGGGAGGGACAGAAATTAGACAGTTGAGGATGGGATACTTACAATTGTAACAAGCTCTACATTAAAAACGTAACAAAATTTCATCTCCACATATATTTTACAGGAAGTCTATCTGTTGTAATTTTATGCGCAGCTTCAGACACACAGAAATACAGAAATATGCACAAGGTCCTATGGAACTGGACAACTTTTAAATTCATTTATCAAAGTTCCTACAATTCTTTGTTCAAAGAAGGCAAACAAATCAATATTAAACAAATAAAGTTCACCTGCATCTATCTAAAGCTTTTTATTAAATACAAAGCTGAGAGTGAAATACTGCAATTGGTTAATGCCTGAGGCTTGCATCTCTGGAGACCTGGGTTCAAAGCCTTACTCAAACAACAAAGAAACACATTTACAGATGTCAGCAAACCAAATTTGATAGCTGTTTCCCTGCAATACAGACCATATTTTCCTTTGTGTTTACAAAATATCATATATACACCTTCAGGAGTAAGAACAATCTTTCCCACACACGCTTCCATCATACAATCACTTCTCATGGCATAATTGGCCATCCTTTTGATAGGAGACCTAGGGCAGAATAGGCGGGCTTGAGGTCATTCTACATACGCTGACAGGGCTCTTTTTAGAAACTGCTAAATTGTTTTTTTGGATTCTTGTCGCATTTTCATCTATTTAACTTGCTGATACAACTGCCATAAACATCGTATCACCTGCACATCTCTTAAGCAGAGACCAGTGTAAAGATTACTGATACAGAAAGGGCTGTGGTTTTACATCAAAAAATTTCCACATTTCTGACAGCTTAGTTTATCCACAAAACAATGAGTAACAATTGCTGGAAAATAACCATTGTACATAGATATTTGCTGCTGGCAAAACTAGTTTCAAACAACTCAAAACTGAAGGGACACTTAGCTGATGAAACACCTAAAGGAAAATTTTTGTTATACACAAACACCCATGCAGTTCTTGGACTTTTCAGGCACTGCTCATCTTTCAAGACGTTATCTTTGTGAGATGTTTACTCAGATGCCAATCAATTCAACTCATCTTTCTTTTCATGTCACTTCTCTCATTTTGTTCACAAAATTTCCACTTTTGAGAGGAAAAGCAAAGTCTAAAACTGGACTTTGCATCTCTTTTGATTCCAAATGCAGCTTGAAGGTTTCACTTCAATTTGCAATCTGACTTTGCTATAGACAGATAGAGAGAAATAAAAGAATGTCACTAATTAAAAAATATAGCAAGTTATGTCAAGTCTAACACCTGGCTCTCTGTAGGGATCATGACCATGACTTCAGGATGCTGCAGAAACTAAAATAAAAATAAGCCAGTGCCAAACACATTTCACATCATTCAATAAAAAAAAAACAACAAACTAGAACAGGAAAAAAAAAGAATTCTTTTAGAACACTGTCTGTACACAAGGCTGAATTTTCAATGTTTCTAGAAACATTTTTTGCCTTCCATAAGACTTACATAGATAACTAGACGAAGTGATCAGCATAGCATCATTGGAAGTGTACATTTTACTATTCTCCAATCTAACAGATTTTCAAATTCAAGATGTTCAAAGATTTTAAAAATTCAAGAGATTCAAAACAAGTGAGATGAACTTCAGGATGTTCCCCTTTCTTATACTTGAGTCCCAATATTACAGTTCCTTTTTGTCTTTTTTCCTCAAAGAAAAGCTGTAATTGTGATCAGGCTAATAAAAACACCAAAGCAACCATCTTTCCAACATGTTGGTTCCCACAAGTTTTCTCATCATTATCACCATCTTTCCTGAAGGAGAGAGGAAGCCTCATTTTATCACTTACAGAAAAACAGAGAACATCAAAGGAGGAGGACTGCAACATTAATTCATGGATATTTGTAAGGACAGTTGATTTTCTAGGACTACACATTGCAAAAATATTACCACACCACATTCTTCTGCTGTTTTGTCCAAGTCCTGCCACTTCAGTACTCAATTCTGTTTCTTAAAATCACAGACTTAACTCAGTTTTTACACTTCTATTCTGCTCCATCTAGTGGATTATTGATTTTTGCAATGAATGCTACAACGACATTATTCTAACATTCTATGCTAGGTTAGCTATTAGGGCAAGGGAACATGTTCATATTATTACTTTTTGGCCATAGATGGAACAAATTAATGTGATGGAATCACATTTCTGGGTACCTCGATAGGACTATAGGATTTTGACAACATGTTCATGGAACTTAAAGGGGAAAACAGTGTCATTTAATTATATTACTGAGACTAAGAAAGGAACAGACCTTGATTATAAGGGACAGGTGGCAAAATTTCTCCTGGTGCTTGCGCAGTTTACTAGGTCAGTCCCGGGGAAAAAGAATATTCCATGCCTGCACTCTTCTACTAAAACACTGATATCCTCCAGGCTTCATAGCCTAGATTTCTAGGCTGTGGAAAGGCTGATGTAGACTTGGTGATATGCAAAATTAAGTTACACGCTTGATAAGCTGCTTTGTTTGCAATATACGAACAACTTTACTCATTCAATGTCTCTTCAGTACATAGATGTTTTGGGGAAGCTGTTTGTTTTCTTTCGTTCTTTTGTTCTTTCTTTTTTCTTTTTTTTTTTTTTTTTCTATGCAGCATTGTCTATAATGCTCTCTTTAAGACTTCTTCGTGACTTCTGCTAACTTTTCACATCAATGGTTAAGGTAATGAGAGCTTGATTGATGAGAGTGAAAATTAGGTAATTAGTCCACCTTCATGTATAGCTTATTTCAAATCAATGTGGCTTTTAATGGTAAGAATATTTGTTTTCTTTTCAAAAGCAAATATAAAAATACTTAGCCAACAAAAACCCTGCATCAACGAATCAATAATACTTGCTCATACACAGAATCATAGGAACCAATGTTTCAAAGACAGTGCTTTTTGCTTGTTTAATACGCTATGCGCAGGCTGTGTGTTCTCTGAAGAAATTTACAACACAGGAAGAAAACATTTTTTCACTCTCCTCAAGCCACGAAGGGTTACTATTTTATGCTTGACTTCAAGTATGAATATAGTTTGGGAAGTATTAAAAAAAAAGATCTATCACCATAAAAACTGAAATTTTAAATATTAAGCTTAGAATTCCAGGGCTTTCCAAACAATTGTGGGAATTTTTAATAGTTATCATATGTTTATAATTTTGTTTATTTATTTATTTATTACTGCTACCATGACAAGGCGCTTCAGTAGTTAGGTATAACAGGACTAACTCCAGATTGATTTACTTTTCAGGATTTAATTGCAATACTATGCAGCTATATAGCATTTTCTATCAAAGAAACGCAAAGTGTTCCATAAATATTAATTCCATAAGTTCACAAGTGCTAGTAAGATAGCTCCATATTATTTTATCTACTATATTTTTGCTGGAGGCACACATCATAGAAATGATTTGTTCTGGAATAGAAATTGGTCTTGATTCCAGACCTATGATTTAATCACTAGTTACCCTCTCCATGAAAACCTAGCTGCCCCAAGATCAACTCTAGCTTTGTCATCAATTTCATTCAGTGCAGTCATGGTTTCATGAAAAGAAAGATAAAAATAACTTGCAAATTTTTAAGGAAGATAGCATAATTTTTTAGGTCCCACAGTTGATATTTGGTGCTGTATCTTTAGTAAGTTCCCTCCTGGAAACATATGAGTGACTTCATGAGAGCAGCAGTAAATATTTCACAAATTTTAAGAATGCATGCAATTGGCCTGATATAATAGCTCTGGCAATATGACAGTACGATCCTCTACTGTATACTGGTGTAATTCATGAGAGTCACAGTTCTGACTTTGCAAATAGGACTGTAGGCTTAATTTTCAGAAGTAGCTTTCATTTTTAAATTCATAATTTTGCAATCACTGTAGTTGTGAGAAGAGTGATATGCAGGAAGGTAATTGATTTTGCTTTGAAATCAAGTCATCAAATGAGCATCAATTAAGCCTGCAAATGTTTGATACCACAAAACTACAAAATTATTTTTCCTTGCAAAGATCTCAGAAGAATACAGTAGGCAAAGCCATGTCTTCTTTCCAGATCAGCTCCACACCAAATATTTACTGAATAAAAAAAGATTGAGAAAGTGTGATAAATGCTCTTACACCTGATGGCTCTACTTGTTGTTTTTTTTGTTTGTTTGTTTGTTTTTCTGTTTCAATATCTCACTTTTTACTTTAACCACTTGAACTAACAAAAGGATATACACTTCCTACATAAAACAACACCTGGCTTTTTCCACATGGCCCACAGAAAGGAGCTGAACCAGAAGCCGTATCTCTCCACCAGCACACCCTGGTAGCCTGCCTTCAGCCTTCAGCTGTGGAGGCTTCCTGGCAGGATAAGCAGAACATTACAAAGAACAGTGACACTGGACACTGATTGTGTTGATATGTTGAGGTGTGAAGATGAGATCTGAGAATGACTGAGCTCCCAGGGCACTCATAATCTAAACCATGAGTAGAATTCAGACCCGTCAGAACAGAAATTTCTGTATGCACATACAATGTGCCATTGGAGATGGCTGCAGAAATTCTAAGAGGCACAAACTCCAGCACCTGGCTACCTCAGGAAGTTTCTTGGTTGAAGGACGAGTAGGAATTCCCAGGACTGACACTTCAGATAAAGCAGAAAATTCCACTGACTTCCCCAGTTCATGTAACTACAGTACCCTGGTGGAATTCAGCGCCATTTCATATTAGATTATTGTTACATATGCAAAATTTCCTGGTGCTTATGACATTTAATATATGGTTATCATTTATCATTCCGGATAAATATTAAACAAAAAATCCTAGTCATTCTTACGTTACAAGAAAACAACAACAACAAAAAAGGGCCCAGCTCAGGACTGTTTGACCATTCAACCTGAGTCTGCAAATACCTACTACTGCAGATAATATTTGGTGCTCTACTAATTCCAATGAAGCTATGAGGAAAATCCTATCCCATAATAAGTGTTGGCAGTAGTGCAACCTGAAATTGTAAACTCCTGAGGCACAAACCTGTCTATAAAACTTTTGGACATCTAAGGTGCTATAAAAATAATAATGCATTCAGCTTTATGCAATTTTCAGCTAAAAATCAGTCAATCCCTCTTCTCTGCCCTCCCTCCTCCACACAGTTACCACAGAAATTTTGTTCAGTTAGGGTAATATATATTTTTAATGCAAAATTTCAACAGGAACCATTTTTTATGGTGTACTAATAAACCCTTGAAAACAGGGATTTATAATGGAAACAGTGACGGACCCTTAACTACAGTGTATGCAACTATAATAAAAAGAATTAATGTAGTCAATTTGTACTACTGTTCTCAGAACAAAAAAAAACCCTATTTCAACTGCAATCCTTTCAACAGCTGATTGGCAAGCCTGTCCATTTCTAGTCTGCAGTGTTGTCAGTTGTCTTCAACATGATAATGAGCCTGTCACCATATTCAAATAGCCCTGTGACAGCATGTTTTGTGAGCATGACGTCCACTGCAAAGGGTCTGTCAAAAAGCACCTTTCAGAAAATGAAAAGAGAATGCTTTTCTGATGATAAATCTAATTTTTTCACAGCTAAAAGAGTGAGATTTTTCATCTGTTTTTGTCAGTGTTGTGTTGCACTTGTGTTTTCACATAATCCTGGGTCCTGATGCATAAAATTTTAAAGTTATCTGTAAAGACAATGTGAGAAATAATAATCTTTCTGAGTTCACTGGAGGCTTTGCATAAAACTGCAGCACTGCTGGCCTTCCATCAAATTAAAAGTGGAGGGGGAAGGAATGGCATGGGAGGTTAGCTTGTTACCAGAAGCAAATAAGGCTCACAGTAAAGATCTCAAAGTCTACACACTTCATTCGTTAGGGTCCTTACTCTTTTCCAAACAGCCTATTAAAAATCTCCCTTGCTCTGTGTGGTCCTAGTTAATTCTGATCAGATTGCATGAAATTCTCTGGCAGAAATTCACAGGGGCAGAACACATATAGTTGCAGGGCTCTCTGGTATCGTTACGATCCGTGACTGGGGCACAGACTGCAGCACCACACATTCCACCTTCAACTCCCTCCAGTGCCAGCTGTGGAAATTCTCAGCAGATTTTCTGTGAGACATGGTGTGCTTTGCTATTTAAGACTTCCAGAACTGGGGGACCTCAGTGTGAGGGGGTGATGGGGACAAGCCCATAGAGAGAAAAATGTCAAGTACTTTGGTAGCACGTTCAGTTAATATCAACAGGAAACACAGAGATGCATCAAAACTTCTTTTTTTCCTGCTGACAAAAGCTGACTTAATTTGACTCCACCTTTTACCATTCTTTTCATCAGTAACATACTGAGGAATCCACATATAAGGCAGTGTTACAAAGTGAAATAAAAAATCCAACCCAACCCACAATAAAGCCTTCTCTCTCTGCCATTGGATGAGAGAGGGGTGGCAGCAGCCAGGCTTTGCAGCCATGTCTGAATGACACAATGACCTTGGGGTGCAAATTCCACTTCCGGCTATGCCACTGACACCGTGCAATTCCCACAAAGCAACTCTTGCTCTCTCTGTCTTCGGTGAATCTCTGCAAAAAAGGATCTTACTGTCTGTATCACAGGGGGGCTCTAAAAATAATTATTCTCTGAAAAACCGTGTTGACAAGCTCATGAAGCATTTGCTACAGAAAAAATACGTTGTACAAGCTTAGTGTTTTTCAAAGTTAGTAAACAAGTTTGTTTCCTTAAAGATCTGTCAAGTAGTGAACCTGAAGTGCTAAGGTATGGGAGATGTGGATTTCCTCTCGCTACTAACTAGTGCTCAAAGGCAAATAATAACATGGAGATAGTTGTAAGGACTACAGACAAAGGGCTGTACGTGCAGGAATCTGATAGGATTCAATGTTAGGGACAGACACAGTTATGAAAGCACTACTTACCTTCAGCACCTTCAGTGCTTGCCTTTGAGAGGACTTGGGCTGCTTTTGTCTCACAAACCTCCATCTTTTCCTTCTGTTTACACCACATTTATTCTAACTTTGGCTTATGACTAAAATTTTGTGTGAATAAAGAGTTTAATCAATTCAGGCCTAATGAGCCAAAAGAAGGAAATTTTACTGTAAGCTGTTTTCTTTTTTCTTAGTGTGAGGAAAGCTTTAAATAGGGGAGCTGTATTTTAAATCTGGGATATACAACACAGCGTTCCACTCTTAATATTATAATCCAAACATACCTGTAGCTAAATAAAACTGTAAAGGTAAGATTTTTAAACATTTAAGTGAAGACAGCTAAGCACAATGCAGCTTTAGACAACACAAATGGACAATCAACATTAAACATGACTGATTTTTAAATTCTAATTCTTCATTGCTCAGCTGGAGGGAAGTATTACAAGGCCAAAAAACAGAGCTGTGGACAGCTGGCTTTGTGCAGTCCCGGTTCTCTGCCTCAATTTTCAGCCCATTCATTTCTTTGGGGGGAAAATAAAAAATAAAAAAAAAAAATTAAACTAGGCCATACAAACATACAAAGCGATCCTGGGTCTCTAGGACCTTCATCGTCTCAGGGAGTCGTCGTCACCACCCTGAACCCTCATTAAAGATGAAGAGATGCTGGAACAGCATTAAAATGAATGCAAACCATTTGCCGCAATCTTCTGCTCACACCATCTCCAAATGAAGGCAGGCATTGCATAATCCAGGCAGCTAGAGCTCCTGACAGGTGGATGATTTATGCTCATAGTCGGAAGAATCGGAGAGCCTGCAGAGGACACAGCGTGAGCAAGGTGGTGGCGAGACAGATGCTCTCAGTGGGCTTGCAGGGGCTGGCAGGCTCCAGCTAGCTCAGGTGCAACCTGAACACTTTAGTACTGAACTCATATTGCCTAGATTCCAGCACAGCAAGATACCATTTACAATATTATGTACAGTAGATATACTATCAAACCTATCTGTGTGCTATTTATCTCTGTTTGTGTATATACACATATAAAATATATATGTTTATGTTTTTCTGTTTGCAGTTCAACTTAATGTGTTTATGTTCACTTTGCACGTGTGCACTCTCCATTGAAAAATAAAGGGCAGATTAGGACAAATGCTGCATTGTTATGGCCATGCAGCATACGTGAAACCACCAGAGTTGAACAGATGTAAGTGGGGGAAGAATTTGGCTCTGGCTTTCACAGAAGAGGGATAGGTTTGGGATACTGAAAATCCTCACTGTTGTACGAGTTTTTGAAAGCTAGGACAGAAAATGACCAGAGGAAAGACAAAAACATCCATAAATCCAAATGCACGGGAGTATTCTAGTCACTTAAGCTGAGCATCTGCAAACACAGGAAATGTCACAATCACACTGTTCTGCAGAAAATGCACAGCAGTAGCAAAATATCATAAAAATGACACCTGTGTCATCCACTTTTTAAATCTACTTTATACACTGAATGAATTCTGCTGTGCTATTTCAGGGTGACTAATAAACCCATCCAAAACTGCATTATTATTCTCACTCATGGAAATTCAGCCTCCTATTCAAAAAGAAGTACATCTTTTATATGCGAGGGGGTTGAACTTTCACTCCTGTTCTGTAAGCAAGTGACTGACCTCTTGAATATATCAAACCTACACCCACTAACAAGACATTGTATCTGTTTGTGTCACACAAACAGGTAAATGTTCATTCATTTCTCTAATATAAAGGTATGCCTGGACTGAACTATCCTTCCTTAAGCAACAAAATAAAACAATTCACATGCCTCACATCAGATCTGCCACACTTTCCAGTCAAACCTGATACTTAATGAAGTCTGTAGTTTTCCTGGGCAACCAAAGAGTTAAAGCATTCAGATATCCGCACTGCGGGTTATCTGGGTTGAATCTGGGACTTTGCTGACTCTCAACTCCTTTCCACTTTAACAGATGGGGTCAAAGGTGGAACTGCAGATGAGAATTAAAGACACATACATCCCTTTAATCAGATAACACATTCAAAGACTTGCAAATTCCCAAGAAGCCACTTTACAGGCACGTGTCATGAGCCAGTCCATCAAGGGGGAGTGAAGAGTGGAGAGGAGGGAGAGAAGACTTGCTTCAGTTAGCCAGCATTAAAAAAGCAGGGAATTAGAGAAAAGAAATGGGAACAAAATGGGATGGACTGCTAGCATTCAGAATGCCTTTTGATTGCACAAATCTCCCTAGGGATAAACTCCAACACTGGAAGCCTTCACACTCCACATCCAAATGTTCTTTTCTAACTTCATTAAGCAGCCGTGTTTAAGAATACTTCATAACAAGTATTTTAATTAGAGATGAGCTGAAGTATCTTGCCAGCATGGATATCTTCAGCAATACCAGGATGCCCAGGAGGAAATACAATCATTCAGCCTAGGCAGTGCTCACAAAACAGCGCAGGTCAGGTAGTGAGAAACTCAGGAAATTAATGATTCTCTCTCCCACCTGGCCAGAAAAAGGCTGCCTAGAGGATATCTGCTTGCAGCAACTATTTCCTCATCAGCATTCTTCCAATACAAATGTGCTATGATGACAAAAAAGAATAGAAAAATCATGAAAATTAGAGAAGATAAAAAAAGAGAAGAAAGAGGAATCTCAAGTCTAGTCTGTGGATTTATTGTGATTACCAGGTTCCTTAGCACCTTGCACACAACCAAACAATGGGGCATGCTGTCAGACAGAAAGCATCAGACTAAACCTCTTGCACACCATCCTTAATGGTGCTCCAGACTTTTCTTTGAGCAGAAATTTGTATTTGAGATGATGTCCTTGAGAGCCACTGAAAAGTGCCTTTATTGTAAGTTCATTAGAGACAGAGCTTCCACTTCCAGATGAGGTATAAATTAGAGAGTGCATATGTGATCTCAGAAACATTTCTGGTACATCTTTGAGAAAGAATTCCCAAAAGCAATACATTTATACTGATGTTTCAGAATAGATTTCTACTTTTTAAGGTAAATGTTCGTATTCCCATTTCAATATTTAGCAATATCATTTGTCTTGAAATTGGAAGCTTAAGCACTTTCATTAAAAGTTTGACAGGAAAACCAGAAAATGATTTGCAAACTTGAAAAAAAACTGTTCAGAGCAACATCTCTCCTGACATTCAATAATCCATGGGCAGGTACCTCATTCTGCATCCAAAGTGTATTTATGTCACCTCATAAATCATCTCATCTTAACTGATTCACACACTATGTTCAAAAATGCAGTAATTCAGATGAGTTATAGCATGTTTCTCTTCTCATGTTTCAGTGGACACTTGGGATTGGTCACACAGTGAAATCTAAGGAGCCCATTTCTTAAGCTGTTGTTGAATTACAGAAAATATGAAACTGAAGTAGAAACTAGGAAATATCGGCTACCCAATCTGGTAGACTGTCACTAAAGGCACCCTGCGGCTGCACAACCATTTAACAAATGATTTAAGACAGATCTGTTGATTGATTCAGACCAGAAAGAAAGACAAGACCCATCTGGAAAGCCTTCTTCAGTCAGTCATCCACAGGACTAAAAGGAACGTTATAAAGAGACAAAGAGCAAAAATAATATGATAAATAATTTTGATAGGGCTGACTAAAGATGCCAAGAACAGGAAGGCTGTTCTGGATTACCTCTTGGCTAGAAAAAAGCAGAAGGGAAAGGTGGAGGGAAAAAGATAAGTATTTTAATTTTTCTAAGTTAAATATTTTAATAATTAACGGTTTTAACATGGATTGTAACAGGATTCTACAGAAGCAAGTTGTACAAATTGTTGGGTTCAGATCTGCTGCACTAATACTGTAGAGCAAATTGGCATCTGGGCTTATACCTGATGATCCTGAGAACTAAAACCAGATGCTTGGAAGAACAGATAAACACATTAACTTTGTTGGAATAATAAAGAGAAAACAGGAAAATACTGATATTCAGCATGATAATACATTTAACATAGCTTGTGTTAGACTTTCTCTAGAATCATTAATCTAATAAAAGACTTTTGCAGCTTAAAATAAAGCTATGCTTTTCATTTATAAAGATTAATAGCTATATTAGGTCACTATTATGTGAAGGAAACAGATTCCTCACTTAGTTGCACTTTTCTGTGAAATACCCAAAGAAAAGAAAACAAGAAGAAAAAGAAGAAAGGTGGGTAGATGAGACCTATTACTAGAATAGCTGGTAAGCATGGCAAAATTTGACATAATGACAAGTCACTGCTGAAGATGACATTTATTTCTGACTTTGGGTTGCTGATTTCCAACCACAAAAACCACATTACAGACTGTAAATGAAATAATATTCCCCTCTCACAAACTGACTTAGTGAGTAGAAGTGGCAAAGACTCCCTCCCCATTGGTAAACACACCTCCAGCTTAAAAAAGGACAATGTTTGACCAGACAGAAAATTGTGGCTCAGTTACATCAACATTTCAGTAAACCATGTTGACTGAAACATTCTTACGTAGGACAATAGAGATTTAGAAATGTGAAATACTTGAGGGACTGCATTATATGAGGTCAGAGTTGACAACCACAGATGGCAGCTTTAGGGCTACTCATTTACTGCTTTGGCCAAGAGAGTTCCCAAATCACCAATCCTTTTGGTGCCAATCCATCCCAAGTAGCAAAAGTCTGCCTCGACATCTGCCATGCAGGTTCTGCTTAGCAGCACCTACATCCCTACATCATTACAGCACTTTAACCCCAAATAATCCTATCTATACATCTATACAAAAAGGGGTTGGCTCCAAAGCAGAATTATAGAGATGCGCACATGTATCACTGCTAATGTACCTTCTGCATGGGACACTAAACATTTTCCCCTCAAGAAGGGGATGTACAGGTATCTGCACAACAGAAAACAGAGAAGAGTGAAGAATACATGTAAATTAATGACACACTTTACAACGCGACTCCTATTTAATACAGAGCAGGACCCATACAGAAGAATTCAAGTACTCTGCAATAAATGCTTGTGCCATGTTGATGTATGTGTTTATGGGTGGCAGAAACCAAGAAAGTAAGGCAGCTATTTGTCTGGGAGCTCATGGGAAAAGACGCCACAGGCACAAACCTACATCCCTCAGACTTGGCTCTGCTTTATCACTTATAATGCCGTCACTGTACTTTCAGTGCATAAGTAAATGTTCACAGGAACTAAGTTCACCAAATATCTAAATGGAATAATTTCTAGGAAATTAGAACAATACTGCTTTCTTATTTTAGGTTCAAAAGAAGATATGATAAATGGGGATGTTCAGTTAACAATCTTTGACGCACTAATTATATTTTCTCATCCTAAAATTATTAATTTTTATGGTATTCTAATCTAAGTAGATATTTGAATCTACAGAACTTACTCTTTCTAACTCTGAGGAAGTAATAGGTAAGATACATGCACTAAGAAAAATAACACAGAACTTCAGTCCTTTCAAAATCTTTTATACTCACTGTCTTAAATAACAAAACAGTAACTAACCATAGGTCAAATGTATTCTTGGCACATACCTGACCCTTGAAAACAACTGAAATCACCAGGACTGGTGATGGTGATGGCTGTGGGATTAGAAATTATAACCATGCCTATCATCTCACTCCAAGTAACCTACAGATGACTGGACCAGCAATCACTTTGACCCGAGATCTGTCTAGGCTAGCCTCAAGAAATGTACATTCATAAATCTATGGGATGCCAAGAAATGTAGGCAGTCCTCAGACAGAAACAAACTCTATTGCTTTCTATATATTAATTTATACCACCTCTTATGGAAATGAAGTATTTGTATAAAACAACAACAACACCCTGTATCCATTAAAGAGAGAAATCTGTCCATAAAACTTGTGTCCAGTGAATTGCTGGAACTTGTTTGTTTCATTTCCAATGAAATCAGGGGACCAAAAGCGCTCTGCATCAGACTCTAAGCCCTACAGGCACAACACCGCACCATGAGCACCATGATAACTTTTCACAGGCTGACAGCTGCTCTGTATGAGAGATATTTCAATGTGATTTCCAAACCCAGAAAGAACATCCCCATTTCAATATTTGCTTTTCCTTGAGTAATTTTTTCAAGGATGAACAGAAATGCTAGCTGCTTGAGCTTGTTACAAATACTAGCCTTCAGTTGAATCGTTTGTCCTTCCTCATCAGTTACAGAGAGCAGATAGTCAAGAGCCATGTTTTAAGACAGACAAATTGGGCTGTCAGTTCTAATGTCTGAACTGGGCTATCAGGCCACATTTTGGTTAGGAGGAAAGAAGACTACTTATGAGCACCAACAACACTTAGAGATTAGTTTCTATTGCTTCCAAGGGGATTTAACAGGTCCTAGTATATGTTAAAACCAGGCACAAGTTGAATGAAAGAAAGAAAAGGAAAGAAAAGGAGAAGAGGCAAAAGAAGAGAGGGTGAAGAAAGGTGAAAATGAGAAAAAGAGGGGAAGAAGAGGAAAGAAAGGAGAAGGAGGAAAGCAAATGGGTGAAGGAAGGAAAAGAAGAGTGAGAAAGACTTCCAAAAATACCGGTAGCAGAAACCAAACTCCCTCATAACTCATGGAAACGCAGAAAAGGGTTGATATGTAGAAGAGGCTTCAAGAAAAGGCACACTATGTTATCTCACAATGTGATAACACAGGAGTTTTGTTTAATATCCTACATTAATGAAGGAGCTCCTTAAGTGTAATATTACAATCGAGAGCATAAGAAATATCACTGAGGTCAACACAGTTCTATTAACTGTCATCCTGTACAGAAATATTTTCTTTGAATACCATTAATGCTTTCTCTTTCCCTTTGTTCTAATTTCTAAAGGCAGCAGAAACTAAAACTTCCTCCACAATAATTTCTGCTTTCTTCTTCACAGACTAATGGTATTAGACTTGTGAGAGAAATTTACTTTGGCAATGTCTTATATACAGGTCTTTTTCAAAGGAGATGTTGTTAGCAGGAATTCTATTAAGCAGGCTTTTTCACAAGCCTCAAAACATAGGTGATAACACATTTCTAGTTACAAAGAGGATTTTTCAGTTTTACTTATTATTTTTAGAGAGAAGCCATTAATCTCTTTCTGTGCATATCATGCACCTCTTCCTGTAAAAGTAAACTCAAACTGTCTGTTCTCCCTACTGTATCAGATCCATTTCCATAGATTGTAAAAACCAGAAAGGATCAATGCAGTAATTTAATCTGATCTGCTGCTTAACACAAGCAAAATACAGCCATATAGCTGTATTTGCATAATAATAATTTATGTTTGAAAATACCTGTGCCCCTCCAAAAAATATAGCCTTGTACTTGAACTAATGAAATCTTAATCTGAAGTCAGCATTGCCAGATGACAAGCTTGGAGAGTTTCTATCCATTTTTGGAGGGGGAATGCTAACAGACTAGCAACAGTAAAGGTATATTGCTGATTTCCCCATAGCATAGATTGCTAAACTGAAGCAGCCACCAGCTTCACTTCTACTAAGTAGAGATCTGACCTCCCATTTTTAATAAGTGGACTAATTTAAGCTAGACTTCTATCATCATGTCTATTCTAACAAAATGCAAAGTAGCTGATGGCCATCTTTATCAGCTAAAATAAATGTTTTCCATAAGGAAAACAGAAGCATACTTATGTGAATCAGAGCAACTTTTTTTGCTATTTCACTCTGGTATGGTACATTCTTTCCAAATAAAACTGAGTTTGTTTCTTTATGTATCAGCCGCTAACTAGCTACACTTTCTGTAATAACCAAGCAATGAATATCAATTACTGCAAAAACAAACAAACAACAACAACAACAACAACAAAAACTCCTACAAAAATCTGAAAACATCCAGACATCAAAGATAAAGGAGGTATTCCAATATCAACAGTGCTTTAAGAAGTATAAACTATTACTGTCTAGTAAGACCTATAACTGGATGCATTTTTTTCCAGTAATCGAACTGTGTTAGTGCTGTCCAATGGGTTTCCCTCTTAACTATAATTCTGAATGCAGCTACAGTATAGGAACAGATAAAACTGAGGCTGTGGTTTTGTCTCCGTGGAGAAAACTGAAACATATGGAATAACTTCTTATGAAAATAGCTGTAAAAACACTGTACCTGAAGTAAAAAGTAATTTTATTTTGGAATAATTACTCTAGTGGAATTATTTTAGGTGGGTAGCTACTATAACACTGCAGTGTGATAAATGTGGAATAGCATTTTCCGTCACAGACACTTTCTAGTAAGCCAATCCTACAGATTGAATTAAAAGGCATAAAGAACTAATGGGAAACAGAAAGTAGAATTCAAGCAGACTTAAGAACAATTAGACAAACAAACAAATGTCAGATGTCTGTCCATTATTTCATTACAACTAGCTTTATAAAAAGGAAAATAGCTAAATCGCCCATTCCTGCACGTGAACACAGATTTAATTCTACCACCTGAAGGCAACGGGTGGCTTCTGAAGTGAGTGAAAGGCCAAATTTAAAAGACTGATTACTAAACAACATTACTGAAATCTATAGAATGGCTTAAAGCATTGATTTTTAAAAAAGGGGGGAAAATTCCCTTCCCCACCTCCCTTTTCAGCAACCATATTATTATTTAGAGAAACCACAGGGGATACATTTTAAATGTTCTTGCCTAAACTACACAAGAATCTTTATGTTGCTTCCTCTGTTATGGGAAATCATAGACAACGTATCAAAATGTAATTGTAGTCAAAGAAACTGCATTTAAGAACAACTGTGGTCCTTGAAAATCTTATCTTTCATACTACTGAAATGAAATTAAAAACAGAAAGAGTTTAAAATTTCTTCCTTGAATAAAGTGCATTCTTCTGTGCTATAAAAAACAGTTATCTAGGAAAGCAAATGAAATCATGACACATTTTTATTTGTCATGATCTTAAAACCTTGTTAGTATCTACGAAATGCTTCCGTATAAAGCATAACACATACTTAAAAATCTCAGTCCATCTAGACATATGTTTTCAAGTGACAGCCCATAAGTTACAACAGAATGAATTGTTCCCTCTCAATCCACCTGTGGAAGTGTCCTTGTACCACTCAATAGCAGCAGAGACAGTGACTTCAATCCCACCTCAAACCACCACACTACTACATTTATTTTCCTTTCCTTCTCTAGCTTCTGACCTACACTGTTAGAGATGTTAGTTATTCTAAATTAAGAATCTTGATCTAGGTGTTGCTGGCCACGATTCATCAACATCATCGAGAATGAGAGCAAAAATGCCCAGCTCCACCTGGTTTTACTCATGATGAATAATCTAAGTCCCTCCCAATGGCCCCAGTGCCCCAAAATTCGAACTAGGTCTCTCACATAGGAATGGATGCCGGACAAAAAGTGATAACATCTTCCCCCAGTAAGTGATTTACCACATAACTAACATAAGAGAAAGTAACTACAGACATAGTTGCTGTGGGTAACATGGTTTTCAGACCTTGTCCAAAAACCTGAAATAAAGCTCAAGATCCTTTTCTAGGTATTGTGATTTATATAAGGAATCTAATTTGACAATTCACAACATGACAAACTAATAATTTCCCTCAAAACAAGAAAAGAAGCACAATGTCTGACAATTGTTTCACTTATGATTATATTAAAAACTGCTTATTAGGGAAAATTCCTAGAAAAAATCTCCCCACCAATAGGGTAAGGTTTATGGAGAAGATGCACATTGGCAGATGTGCAGAAGTTCTTGTAAGGAATATGATGCTTTTCTCAAAGCTGCTTAAACTTGATTTTATTTCAGGTCTGAAACTAAATTTTTTTTTAAATAGATTTAGGCTGTCAATTTCCAGGCATGCTGTGCCATCAACATGTAGAGACTGCTGTGACAAACGTGGAGGCTGTAGCAGCAAATTTTATTATAAACTGGTAATTGAATTGAACAGGTTTACATTTGAATAGATTTACTGCCGCATGATCTCTGACATGCAGCATGGGACTGAAATCCTTGTCCATACATAAAGAAACATTTAAGATACCCTGAGCTGAGATAATGCCTGCTGTAAGTTCATAGTAACCAATAAATTTACACCACTTTACACATGAAAAGAAAGAGGTATATCATCTTTCTTTACTTTCTGTGCATAAAGGATGTTTTAAAATCCAAAGCGAAAAAGCTAATCCTCAGATATTAGCATACATTTAAAAAAAGAAAAAGAAAAATCCAACAAAAAAAGACGACCAATTTGTCTCTCCAGAAAAACCATCCAACAACAAATCAAACATATTACAAATAAAGTTCTATAAGTGTAGCACGAATCAGCACTGTTCCAAAAGTAGAAGTGACCACGAAAGCGTACAGGAAAACAAAACCCATTTTCTAGTTCTTTTAAATTACCCTGTTAGATTGTAGGTAAGTATTGTTTGAAAGGAGTATAAGCTAGCTCACTCCTAAATAAAGAGACCCAGTGATTAAAAATAAGTAGGAATCTCAGCGTGTTTTAATAGAAAGACTCACAATAAGAGTGGAAGAACTAGGATTTGTTAGGGAGTTGGGCTAACAAAGGAATGCTCCCTTTAAAGGAATTAGTTCATCACTGCAGAAAGATTATGTCTGTTTAGGGTGGACCACTTATGTAATGAGTAAGAAAACTATTCCTGAATTATAATTTATGCAAAAAGTCCAATCACTTGACTCTGAATTCTCTAATTGTTTCAGTTACCAAAATTATGTGCATAAAAGTAGTACTTCTGTGCAGAACTTCGATAACTGACATAAGTACTCATTTGTAGAAAAGCCACTTGATTGCCTCATGCAGACCCAGAAGCTACACACAAACTAGACTTTCAAGCGTGTGTGTTAAAGGACATGCAATTCTATCCCCAGAATTTAAAAGAAGGCTAAATTGGTTCACCTGTATGGACTCTTAGTACCACTGTTCTGTTTCCAATCAGGTAGTTCGACATATCTGTATTAGGCTGCTAGTGATATGGGGCAACGAACTTACCAAAAAGATGTTAAGCACAGGTCATTTCAAAGGGTGCCATGTTCAAATGTTCCTTTCATTCTACTGTTTATGTAAGCTTTACAGCTTTAAACAACTACTTAGTTGTCAGCTACATCAGAATTTTTGGCAAATGAGGAATCAGCCACCACCACTGGAAGAAAGGGTCAAATCCTGCCATTCCTACTGACACAAAATCCCCATTGAATCTGACAGTTTTGCTCAAGTAAGACTTAGGACAGCAGGATTTGGCTCAAAGGATCCCAGCGTCTGCCAAAGCAGTTGTACAGAACAAGGTTTATTCTTAGTAAGTATAATCCAATAAGAATATGTCTGTAGGTGCGTGATAGACCTAATTTGCCCATCATCTCTCCGTTGGTCTATGTTGTTCCTGGATTTTAACCTGACAGATGTATACCTAAACATGTTTCAAATTACCATCAAATAATTTGCAAAAACTAGCCATCTATTAAAGCCAACATTTTAAGCACTGACAAAGCAAAACTGTAGGGGACTATTTTGAAGTGGTTACTTAGCACAGAGTACTTTCCAATGAAGACAATATTTAGAGAGCATTATATTGACTTTATTTTAAAAGGTTATGGAGCTCAGAATTATGAAACGAATTCTGTTATTCCTTCTTGGTAGTAACAATGCGCCATGATAATAACATGTACAATTTATGCACATAATAGTGTGTTTTTGCAAATACATTAATATAGGGCATGGCAGGCAACCAAGATTTTAGGAATTATCTTATTCTATAAAACAGATTAATTAGGTTCCAAGTAGGATAGCACAGTTTCATGGAAACATTTTCATACGTTTATCTGTTAGTAAATATCTTCAAAACGTAACTGAACCCAATGCATACTTACACTGAGGGCAGGGGTTTTCATATGCTTAAAAAAAAGAGAGGTGGATTCTCCTCTTCTGTATGCCGGCATTTGCTGCAGTGCAGTTACAACAACTTCTGCAGACATGCTCAAGATTTACGTATGTTTAATTGAGAAATAACACTTTCACTTGTCATGGTGGTATGAAGAATGAGCAAAAATGGGGAGAAGACGGCACAATGTATAGTTCTGCTGTATTTGGGAGAGACTAACAGAAGGTAAAAAAAAAATAATAAAAATAAAGAAATAAATCTTTGAAAAGTCACGATGTAAAAGTTTTAAGAAAAATGAGAGGACGTCTCCTGATGATTATTCTAATAGTTATCTACTGAAAGAAAGTGAATGCTATGGCACATTTTCTGTATTTCAGCTAAGAATAAATGTTCCAGAGAAGATGTACTCCATGTAGATACACCACAATTCCTTAGCTGACATTTAAGACTGTCAGGAAGAGCAAGTATACTTGAAAATTGCCTTTACAATAACTGATCAGAACTCTCACCTATCTCTTCTTTCTTGATTGCTCTACAGTTGTTGAATGCGTTTGCAGAGAGATAGGTATTGACTTGATCAGTCTTACCTTCTTTCAGCATGCCAACTTTTAGACACTTCATGAAGCGGCAGGCTTGGCAGGATTTGCGTCTGCGCTTTGTGATTTCACATTCGTTTGTTGCTGGGCAGCTGTATTCTATGTTACCTGTGATAGAAAGCCCATAGAAAAAGAGGTATTCAGAATAAATGAACAACCAATAGAGCAAATATAAGCGTACTTACACCATTGCTGTTGGGTGTAATTTTGGAATATATGAAGAATAAACAACTGTACAAAAAGAAAATATCTTTTAAATAAAAAGAAGCCAAGTTAAACAACAAAATATTTTAATTTAGACAGTTACATATTAAAAACAATAATAATTTAAAAAAAAATCTTAATTGAGTTCACATCTAGATCCATGTACAGTCTCAAGCAAAATCCTTCACACTGGTTACTCCTGCTGGTGGGATGTATCAAGCCAAGCATATAAAGGCTCCTAGCATAAGCACTCTTCATTTCCTGTTCTTTGCAGATGTCGTCAGCCTTTCTTTGGATAGAATACAAGAAGATGACTGTTCTGTTTTATTTCAAAAAGATCTGGAAGAAGTTTTGTAGAACTTCACTCTTCTTCCAGAACTGCATCGTATCAGACAGGACTTAGTTGCACTGCTATCGCTACCCAGCACATCCCATCACTGCTGCATCAGATCTCCTTGCCTGGGAATGCTCCTATCTGTTTGCACTTCACATGAAGTTCTTCTATTGAGAGGCATCAGAAACAGGATCATCCTCAGATGATCAGAACAGCAAAAACTACAGGAGATGCTTGCCTCTGTTTCTCCCAACCCTCCCTCCATAAGACAAAGCACAAGCTAGATTCTTAAAAATGAGGCCTTTGTGGCAAAGCACTGATGCTAGTTTTTTTACTACTAATACATAACAGTAATCCTCAAAAATAAGAAGTCTGAAAATTAATGGGAAGGCCATGCATAAATCATTTTCTTTATACCATTTTCAAATCATGTCTTTGGAAATCCAAGTCCAAATTAGGAAGCATCTATTCTCTTTTGTCCTGGTACTACCGCATTCTTCATAAAAGCTTAGCTCAGCTTATTCTTCTGCCTAACCACGACCCTATTGCTCATGACTACATTCAGTATGACAGACTTTGTAGCAGTCAGAAGTTTTATCGTGAAACTGACTTTTAAATAAAGTGTCTTCCCCATCAGCCTGTCACATCTTGCTTTAAAGGTATTTCTTTACTTTCTAACCCTTTCCCCCTGTGATTAAGTGCATTAGTATCTTAATGAAAATGCATTCTGTTTATTGCCCTCTTGGGAAGCAGGAGGTCATCACACCAAATGCATAAATTGTCATCAGAGACAGTCCAAGCATAATTGCAATTTTGCTGCTCCGTGTTTGTTGCACTCAGGGTCCATTGAAGTCCCCTGAAACATGTGCAGGTTCTAATAATTAGCATAGAGTCTGCCTGGGACCACAGCATTGATGAAATATTTCAGAGTTAATCACACTTTGTAAACACTGATTTATATTGACTACCTTTCTCCAGACTGATGTCTCCTCATTAAATATCACATTAGTGGATTGCAGGATTGCACAAAGACTCAAATGCTCAGCAACTGCTAATTCAACAGGAAGTAATACTTAAACCACTTACATCTATTGAAAATTGGTTTTTATGATAAAGGAGGTCTGCACAGTAAGTTCTGCCAACAAAACCAACATATTTTGCAGGCTTTATTTCTCCTAAACATGCTGCATGGCTGAAGCAGCAATGTTGGCAAGTAAAATGGATCTTGGCATGGCTGAATACAAATAGCTCTCATTGACAAAACTTAAAATTTCAGTTTAGCATTCTTCCCCTTCTTCAACTCCTGAGAAGACAGACATTTGAGAAACTGAAGGATATGCTGAATAGGAAATTTTGTAGAATGGTTCCTGTGGACCTGCCTTTCAAATGCATTCACAAAACTATGAAAATAATACTTCTGGAAGCATGAGTAGGAAAAGTTGGTAATGTCTTCTAAAAAAAAAAAAGGGGAAGAAAAAAAAAAAGACATTATCTTCTCATGCCCTAGTGAGACATTATCAGTAAGGCACAACCACTATGCATGGAGATCTTCAAAGCATTTCACAGATTTTATCTAATTAACTTCATAATATCATAGTAATGTATGTACTACTATCCCCAATTACAAAAAAAAGAAACATGCAATCAGATGTGTTTTGCACAAGATCAAAGACGATCTTTGCACAAGGTCAACAATTATTGTGATCAAAACCCAGACAGAGATTATAACACAGCATGGCAAGTACAGAGGCAAGTAAGAACATTCCCTAGGACAAAAGTCCAGGAGCTGATATCAAAAAAGCAGTACTGAAAACCCAAAAAATTTTGGAAGACTGCATATTTTCCTATGCAAACTCTTCTAATCCATACCCTCAATTTCAGCCTTACTCAAAACTCTGTAAACCACAGCAATGGTCTACAGCATGATGAATCTTTTACTATCAAATTCAGGCTGCTCTATTTCAAAAAATATATATTTTTTTACAGCAGACGCTACATCCTTATTTCTGATATTAGAAAACAAACCTGGAAGATGTTGGAAAGAGTTCCTCCAATGAACTCAGAGGAGATACAGTAACCAGATTTATAGCTGCAACAACTATTCATATCTTATCAACAGCCATGTGTGATCCTCCTAGTATTTCTGAATTTCAAAATAAGGCTAGAATGCAATGAGAGTTCAAGGAAATTAAAACTGTGTTACCACTTCACATATGAATGCAGAATTTTATCAACAATCAGCACAGATAGACTTTCCCTACTTCTGTAAGTGAGATTTTCTTATTAAAAAAAAAACAAAACCTCACCCATTTGGGAATTTTTAATATATATATGTTAAAATATGAGGACTGCTCTGAAAGTAATGTCACCTGTTTTATCATGTTGGCTCATGACTCCAAAAGCAGTAAGGTGGTATCGCATTAGAGACTGAACCTTCCCACCAATATCCCATTACATGTTGTTGCCATGTGACAGATGGCAGCATTGGGGCAGTCTGATAGAATGGTGTCTGACATGGAAGTGCGTATGAAGCAAAGGTGTGCTGCTAAATTCCTCCATGTGGAAAAAATAGCAACCACTGACATTCATTGATGCTTGCTGAACATTTATGCAAGCCAAACAGTGGCTGTGAGCACACAGAAGTGGTGGATGATGAGCACCAACAGTAGTGACAGCGAGGTGAAAGACAAGCCACATTCTGGATTGTCATACAGATTTTTACAAACATGCAGGCTTTTGTTCATCGCTGGCAAAAATGCACAAGTAATGGCGGTGACTATGCTGACAAAGTGATCTGCAGCTGAGAATTTGCTCTATCAAACAGTGTTATTGTGCTGTTTCTATGGAAATAAATAGGAGGCATTACTTTCAGAGTGACCTATACGTATGATACTAGAAATATGTTTCAACTCCAAAGTTTTAGTGGATCTACTTTTATAAAAATAAATTTACTTGGCCACCAATGCTCTCCTAATGGCTTATTTACTTCTATACAATATAATAAACAGAAATTATTTAAGCATTTGGCAATCTGTACAACCCAGGAGGATATAGAAGGAAGTTCTGCCATTTACTTGCTCAGTGCATGGTGCTAGAGGCTGAAACTGAGCAGCTAATAAGAATACAAGTTTGACCAGCTCTGTCACTAGCTGGAAAGGTTGCCGTGTTATACGATGAATGAGATCAACATGGCAGTTTGGAGTCTTTAAAGTGGGCTGACAAGAGTGATAGAGCAATTTATAATATCTCCTGGCTGGTTTTCAGGAAGGACTGGGCGCTGATTACTTATTTCAGAGTCTTCTGTACAATTAGTTTGCAGGCAATATAATTTTCTCACTTACTGCTTAATAGAATCTTGCAGCTTGCTGACTGATAGAATAACAGCGGATAAGTAAAACTCCTGCCTGAAGTGCCAGAAGATAATTTGTATATTCCTTTCAGTAGCATAATGGACTTCTACAGTCTGGCAGCTAAAGGGCTGAGTAATGCAAATTAGTATGATGTTTGAAAATAAAAATATATGTCAAATCTTCACTCCCCAAATACATTGCCCTTCACCATAGAAATATAGAGGGATTTATGCCCAAGTCCTTCTCCTCTCCTCATTCACTGATGGATATTTCAAATTTTTTTCTTTTCTGCTAATTTTTTAAATATTATCATCTCTGCTACAAGATGAGAAAATATTTCCAGGACCCTAAGCCTTTCAAAAGCAACTCACTCACTAAAAATAATGCCATTTCATCTTCAGGCAGCAAGTTAGCTGCTAAAACTTAATGCTGCATAACCTGCTCACTATTTTCAGATGCTTCAAACTGTAAGATCTTTGCAGACAGCTCAAGGATAAGTTGGCCAACACACCATATTTTCCCCATGAGGTTCGGAGGTTATCTGGATGAGACATGGGGTCATAGTAAAACTTCACTGAAACAAGGACACACTTGATGGCTTTATGAGCCAGGCAACCAACTGGACTTAGCCAAAAGAATCAAGGCCCTTCTAACTATTGCTTGTGCAGAACAGACTGTGACATGGGTCAGCAGACTGGGGGCCTCACAGTAAAAGGAGGAGTTAGAGTCAGGACAAAGGCCAAGCCACCAAAAGCACAGGCCTCATACCTTGGCCTCTCTCCCAAATGAAGTTCTTGTCATCAGCAGTTACAAATGAGGGATCTCACAGATATCTGACCACAGAGCTGGCTGTAGGAACTGGCTGCCATCTGTGGGATAGGCTGAAACAAAGTTCTCTCTTCCAGAAATACTGACAAGAATAGAAGATGAAGACACTGAAATCTTAGCAGAAGCTTTATTTCCCTTTTCACGCTGTGACTTTTGACATTTTAACGCTAAAGATGCAAGCGGATTGATATGAACTATTGGTATCTGCCCAGAAAATCTCTAGAATAAAAGAGATGAGGAATGATGAGATACAGGTTGTAAAAAGATATAGATTGAAAATGTGTCTTCTAGCTATTCCTGAGCACTTAAAAACAGTAGAAGGAATGGCGACATTATCAGTATTGAAATCTGTACTGTGTGGAAATGTATATCCAGAAGAAAAAAAGAAAAAATAAGGATAATAGGGAATTAATTATTCATTCTATGTAATAAATTCCATGATATAAACTACTCATAGAGCTGGATTTCACTATCTATTTAGAACCAATAATGACTCATTTATCACCCAAACTCTTTCTTTGAAATCCTGCAATCGAGTATCTATTTTTAAAAGCGTTATATTTAAAAATCAAGTGTTACCAGTGGCTTCCTGCATAACTGGATTTAAGTTTTTTCTGCAGTAAAGCCTACCCTCCACACCAACATCTTGCTCTGTTTTCCTGGGTTCACGTGCTTTCATGAACTGACAAATGTGAAAACTTAGGCAGCAGTGATTATGGCAACAGGCATTCTGGGAATTAATAAAAAAGAAGTCTTGCAATGAGACAGAAGAAAACAAGCCAACAGACTGAATCTGTTAGGCTTCACTCTGTTAGGTGATGCTGTGATAAGTAATCCAATCCGAAGAGAAGACATTCGGAGAAACTGAGAAAGAACAGGTGGTAATAGTACTAAAGAATGACAGGCTGACTTATAAGGAGAGGAAAAAGCCCCAGAAGGACTCAAAACCACATTTGCTGTTTGCACGTCTTAGCAAAGATCAACTGTGGAAAATAAAAATAATTTTTCTCGGGTCAATCCTTTCAGTTCTTCTAGTCTGTGGTCTTTACTTTGGAGTCAAAACTCAACTGAATTTAATTATGACTATTTTCACATGTAAAAGTCCTCATTTTGTTAGGATTTCAGAAAAGGGGTGAGACTGAAATGAGGTTGGATCTGAACCTAACCAAACCTAGTTTGGGCTGACAAACCCTTAAATGGATTCATGCGATACTGTAGATAGCTCAAGAAATTATAAATCTATGAATTCTATTACATAGTATCTGTGGCTGATTAAGCTTGAAGATGACTGTATTCACTACTTTTCAATCAGACAACTTCAGAAACAATTTTGCATATGCACAGTTTCAGAATATTCAAGAATTCAGTTCTCAAATGTATTTCCATTCAAAAACTCAATAAATAAATTTTAAAAATTAAGATGGTAGGGTCATAATGTGATGGATTATGCTCATGCTTCTGGAGCTTGTGCTGCCTTTTCTGTTAAAATAAGAAAATCAGGAAAAGCAGCCACTTTTTAAATTGTTCTACACTGTAAGTTACTACTCGACAAAAGGATACTGTCAACTTAAAATTACTACATTTTAATTTAAACAACTATCTTTCAATTGTGTTGCTTAAAGCAAGCCACTAGAATACGCTAGTGAATTACAATCTATTCAGAACTTCTAAATTGTATTTTCCTCGCTTTTTCTTGTATTCTTAAAAAGCAACGTGAACAGAGATTTTAAATGAAAACATAAAGGTGATGCTGATTTGTCTGAACGCATGATATTATTGCATTAGCTGCTTGTTTTAGGTTTTCCAACATTATAAAAAACATCATATTTTTCACTGTACCGCTGATACTAGTAGGGTTTGAATGCCACTTGTAAGGGTTCAAGTACGTTTGAATCCCAGTGGAGTCAACCTCTATCTTCAACAGGAATCAAGGCCATTTAGATCCTCTCAAGGGAGAATCAACAGCATGAAGACCTAGGTACTCCGCCTTTCTACAGAACTGACTCCCTATCACCTAGAAGTCTCTGAAGGATTGTCCAAGTAAGAAAGACTGAACCACCTGCATTCTGCCCCTACTGATACTCTTTCTAGGCCAATTCTGATATATTCTTCCAAGGTAGCATGGATAACTGCCTTTTTTTTTTTTCTTTTTTTTTTTTTTTCTATGAACACATAGAATATCTCATTTTCTAACATTTTTTAAACTAAATTAGTTTCACAGCAGTTTAAAAAAAATCATTTCCAAAGACATTAAAATAAATCATTACAATAAATCACTCACTAGTTGAGAACTCATATGCTTTTAGCTTCAGTCTGGAATGAGCTTCACTGTTGGGCTGGGGCTTTCAGAAATTTGTTTATAACTAATAGAGAGCCATGGCAATGATACATAGCACCGTATCAGTATTGTTTTAAACCCTCTCTTTCTTTTTGAGTATTTCTGATATACTTGAAAAAGCCATGCGCAAATAAGGAACCTCATTCTTATTCCCTAATCCAAATGCGCGTAACATACAACACTGTAAGGAAACTAGAGACAGTAAAAAGGATAGGACCATCTGCATCCTTCTGAATGTCTCTCTGGTTCTCAGATTTCAGTGTGATTATTTTTTATTGTCTCATCTTGTTTGGCTGCCATAGCTACACAGTGACATTACAACAGAATGAAAGACGTGTTGGAAGTAATTGCTCAGAAGTTCGGTTGGACCATAGGCATGGAGAAATAGAGCAAAAGGGAAGATACCTATCATTGCTTGCTTAAAATATTCTCTGAAATAAATGCTGATGCACAGGCTAACTTACGTAAGAAAGGTGAATGATTTAATCAGGTAATGGATTCAGATAATATTTAGTGTTAGGCTCATTGGAGAGCTGCCATTTTGCCACCAGAGACAAAGTCCACAGACCTTTGCACCAAGATGCAAGCTTCCACCCTACTTTTCTATAAAATCGAACCTTAGTTACTAGTAAATATGTTGAAAAGCTGTGAAATCTAGCTTAATTTTCTTTCATTCCACAAAAAAAAAAAAAAATGACATTCAATATTATTGCAAGAGTTATCTTTGAGATATGTAAATTAATCTTCTGAAGCCATTTTAGTCATGAGCAACTTAGAATCGAAGTTATGTTGCCCATCTGAAATGTCACCTTGCCTGAATTAATATAGCTAGGTCTAACTTCCCTGATTAAAACTTCCTGATTATAACAAAAATTTATTTACGGTAAAGCATTTGTAGATTTACAGATCAAATTGGTTCAGTAATGGGTAAACAGAGGAAAGAAGGTTGAAAAGCCTGAACCTTAAAGGGATTAAAAATAATTTTGAGTATTCAAAACAAGTGAACAAAGCACTCCTAGACAATATGAGCTTCACCTAGATCCTAGATCGGGCAGGATCTGAGGACCATAGGAACACCACTGCAGGACTGTAGCACTGAGGGCTTTTAGGCTATCAGCATGAAATGAAATGGGAGATTTGGTCTAGCTCACATAACGGTATGGTGACGAAAATTATTTCCAGGATGGGATATTTCTTTTTTTCTGTTAGGAGATGTAGACAGGCAATGACTTTCAGGGATAAAGGTCTTAAATGAGACAGCTGAAGGTAGGATTGCAAGGCTTCTTACTACTGATGCTTTACCCACCCTGTGTATAAAAAGAAGACTGCTTACTCTATATTTTTTCCTCCAAAAAATAAACATATAAACAAAGAAACTGAAGGCCTATGACTGCAAACTATGCAAAAATATTTTAGCTTTTGTGGGGTAAATTTAAACACTATTCAAGGAAATAAAAATAAGCTGTGACATCTTTGTAGCACGCCTTGCTAGGAAGGCAATATATCAATACCTAGGGCTTTTCACACTGCCTTTTCAAGCAAGTTTGAAGCCAATAATACTAAGGAGTGTAAAGACAATAATCCTGAAGAGCTGGAAGAAAGCTGTCTAGATGGAAGTCATTATTTTACGGAGTGAAAGACTGAAATAAAACATAATAGCAAACTAACGCCCACCGTTCTTCTACTGAAGGCAAGAAACTATTTCAGTCTACTTGCAGAAACGTTTAAGCTCAAAGCACTGGGTAATTACATATTATTAATGCAAAATATGTACTTACTAGTCTTTATAATAACTGAGCAAATAAAAATGATTGGAAATGTATTTACACTAAATATTCACTATAAAATATATAGTAAGTACTACAAGACCTCTGCACTGAACACAAGATTTTACAGCCAGCTGACAACTGAAAATCCTTTTCGCTCTTTTTTTGTTGTTGTTTTAATGACAGCTTAGATTCACGATAATACAGTGAACAGCAAAAAATGTGGAGAGACCCTAAAAAAAATAAAAATCAATGGTCCTGTAACTATTTTTAGGCCACGCTATTTTCTACTATCCCTGATGCTAAGCCAATTTTGGAGAGATTTGGCTGTGTGTGTGTTTCTGTGAGACATCTGAAATCAGCCATCACGTAAATTATCCCAGAAGCAAACTGAGAGCTGCAGCTGAGTGCAAGGCTGAGCAGAAAGAACATCCAGTTCTCTCAGCCCTTATATGTCACAAGAGGGGGCAGAACGTCATTAGATTCTGCTATGACCTAAGATTACACTGATTTTGCACTGTCAGCTGTTTTGTGTGTGAGGGTTTTTTTGTTATTGTTGTTCTGGGTTTTGTTTTAAACCATGCAATTTCTATTTTTTGTTACTGATTTTTTATCATTATCTATGCATTCTTTATCACGACACCAAGTTTAAATATTATTTCAGTGCTGTGTAAAACAATTTATATTCAGAATAGAAAAAATTCCTCTCTTGTAATTTGAGACAATGTTCATTCTATTTTCCTTCTACTTTTATGAAAACAACCAGGGACTGCAAGAGGCACGAAGCAGGAGAAACCTGTCAGCCAGAAAATGGACAGTTTTTGGACTAAATTTCTATCATCTGAAAGGGAATGACAACCTCCATTAGCTTTTAAAACAGGTGTACAGTCTATACTAGATGGAAATTGAACTGTTGTAAGAGGCTACCCATATCTTGTGATGTGCTTCCTGCCTGCCTGCCTTACGTAAGGTACCGGTGGTGAGAAGACACTGCGCTGGTTCTCAAAACAGCTGCCTACGGCTTTCACCAACTGAGATCTGACAAGTTTCCCTTGAAATGGAAAGAATGGAAAGAATCCCATTGATTTAGTGGAAAGGACATCAGGTCTGACATGAACACAAGATCTCCTTCACAGTCACACTTTGTCAGCTCAGCCTTGCTCTCACTGAAGTCAGGGCAGTTTTGCTCATGACCTCAACAGGAGCAGCACTAATGTTCTGCAAGTCTGAGCTAATTTAGTAACTTATGAATGATAAAGCAAGAAAGGTCTGGTAAGTGAAACATTCCTTTTCACTGAATCTATAATTATTTACATATCACAACTAAATTATTAAGATTTAAAATAAGCAACTCTTAATTAAGAAAAGCTATTCTTGCATATGTGTAGTTAGAATATTCGACTCTCTACTCTGCTTTACTATCCTGTATTTACAAATTTCTCTCTTTTTTTTCCTGTTTTCTTATTTGTACTTATTCAGCTATCAATTTGCTTTAAAAACAATCAGAACAAGAATGTGCTGTGAAGTAGGAAGCAAGAAAATGCAAGGGGAGAATGACCTCTACAAACATTAAGTTCTGTCATTTATAGCAAATCAGACTCAGAAGAATTTTTCCTCATGCAAGCTCAAAGGCAGAACTTGCCTATTCAAACCATAAGGAGTAGCTTTTTCTTATCTACTTCTTGTCATTTAATACAAATGATGGCTTGATTCACCAAAAATGTGTAGCTTCCATTATTTCGGAACTCTTAAGCCTGCATCAGTTGAGTCAGCACCATTTCTGAAGAAGCTACCATGACGTTATAATGGTAACATACCTCCTATTCTTAGTATCTTTGTTACTGCTTTTCCATCCAATGCCAGGTTTTGCCTCACTGCATTTTTTTTTGGTCTTCACAGCACCATCACCTGCTGATGCAGCTAGTGCTCTAACCCTGCTGAGATGTTTTGCGCAGCTGCCAGTTCTAACTTGAGCTGTGTGGCCAAGACCAGGTTGCTAATCTGGAGAATGACGTCTCTGTCTTGTGCTTCCATGCCCAGAAACTTGCTGTCTGTGGTGTGGTGTAAAATTGCAGGCTATATATTACAGCCAGAAGTCAACGCTTTATTCAGTTAGAGATTTTGATGCATTTTCTCATGCTCAAAATACAACTAAAATCATCATGCATTAATTCAGTCCTGTAGAATAGCTATTACGCAGCAATTAAATGCCATTTATAAAATCGAAGTTGCTAGCTGAAAGTTGCCACTTGAAATTTAGAGTCACAAATACAAATTCCTTCACTCAGAAGATTTTTGAGCTTCCCTGAAAATGTTTTTGAAGGTCAAATGAAATTAATTTTTTTTTTAAACAAACAAACAACACTTTTTGAACCCAAGTATCTAGAAATTTCAGAATGTATGTTTATTTACTAATTGCAAACTTCGTAAAAATCAGCTCCATTATAACCACAGAGCTCTGCTATTTCTTTCTGGTGTCAATATGGGCATTGTGAAATGGCTGTTTCATGGTGGTAAAAGGCTCAAATCCCCCAGAATAGTGTATGCTTACAACAATTAGTTGCAGAGAGTAAAATGATAAATTAAAAAAAAAAAAAATTTAGTAATGGCTAAATTTAAAAGAAAACATTATTTTTGTTTACTAATCGTATATGAAATGTGAAAGCAGTACATTTTAAAAACTTTGATCAAATGTTTCAGATTTAGAGCCATTTGAAATTCCAAACTGGAACTAACTTTACTCTCCTTACTATAACTCATTTTTAAAAAAGCAAAGCATACCACCAGGTTGCAGTGCCTTTCCTGAGGATTCCAGGTTCTCAGCATCTATGAAAATCAAGCAGGTTTTATTGAGGAGCTTAAATTTGGACTTAGCAACCTAATTTTAGTCTCTGAAGTTTGAATTTAATTTAATGTGACACTATATTCCTGTACAGGCCAAGCTTGTCCTCATGTTCTTTAAATAAAGCACCTTCAATTTTACTTGAAAGGATGATATCTAAATGAAAGTAGAAGGTTATTTTGTCTCCACTGGTCCTGTAGCTAGAACAAGTGGTTGTGCAAATTATTCCATTCAAACTAATTTATGCCAAAATATGTGGCATATTTGTAACAAGTATCAGGAGCAGATTAACACAAGGTACTCTACAGAGACCAAAAGCTGTCAACTTACTGTCCTTAAAATGTGATCTTACAGGCCATTTGGTGAACCTGTTAAGGTCACAGTATATTGTATGGGTGAAAGGCCACTTATTAATAGTCTGACACTAACAAAACACTACAGCATTACATTTTGTTCCATTGTTAAATGCACTAGTGGTTTGATAAAGATATACAGGATTTTTGTAGGAATTTAAGTATGATAGTGGTATAGCTAGGAGCAAAACCCAAGCATAATCTGTGTGCACCACAAGGTGTTCAAGAGGTATCCACAACAACCTTAAAAAAAATAATCACTTTTCTTGGCAGCATTGATGAGAACCCATGAGGAACTCCTTCAGAAAAAAGAACTGAATATGCACTGGATGGCTCTACTATTTTTGATAAGGAAAATAAACATAACAATGAGTTTAACATGGCAGAGCTCACAGCGAAGCCCAAAGGGGCTTTTTCACAAGTAGCATCTGTAAGACCAAACACTAGAAAGAATCAGAAGCTATGGTTTGAAGTCAAGGTCTGTACTGTTTCGCTTTGAACAGAAAGAGGAAAAGATGTTTAAAGAATCACCAACCTTGAATTGTCCTCTTGAAGAAAGCCTTGCAGGCCTCGCAGGAAGCCACTCCATAGTGGTACCCTGATGCAATGTCACCACACACCAAACACAGTCTTTTGGGCATCGAGTTCAGCATATATTCACATTTGGTCTGTGAATCTTCAGCGATGGTACTGGAGCAGTCATCGTACCGTTTCCTGACGGGCCTGTTGCCCCCAAGCCCCGTGGCTGAAGGGTAGAGGGGAGGTGAGTCCAGACCATTCTGATGTCCATTCATGGTGGAACTGTAGCTCCCGCTGGCGTCTGAGGAGCCACCGGGGCTGTGATGGTTGATGCTGTCCGTCAGAGAGGCAGGGCTCGACGGCTCCGTCTTGATGTACGACGAACAGCTAGAATCAATGTGTCGATCTTTGCTTGACATTCTGCAGAGAAGCCTGGAGCAGGGAGAGAGAGAAAGGAATCTGTGTATTAAAGACAGTGCTCGCTTGGTCTGCTCTGGAAGGGTTAGGGACTGCACATCATTCATTCATTAGTCAATACCTCTTGTTCTACATGAAGGTAATCAGCATAAGGGCACGACAGAGCTTTGTCAAAGCTCCAGACAGGCAGTAAACAAAAACTTTAAGAGACCAAACCCGTCTGTTGTCCCCTCTACCTGCCTTTTAGGTTACATGTCAACTTCAGATTGGCTCTAAATTCTGAACTTGACATCCAGGGAGTCAAAACATCCTGAAATCACATTAGATTACTAAAACATTACATTTCTTTTTCCACCAGTGCTTTTTGTTCTGTAAATTCTATCATTACCAGGGACAAGTATTTTCAAATTTGAACTCATATATGTTTAGCTCTGTGATTAATATTTGTCAACACACTTGAATAACACATGTATCCATCATCCATTGAACTGATCTCAGAATTGAAGAGCATGTCTCCCACAAGTGTTTTTTTCTTTATTAATATTGCTTTATTATATATATAGCTATTTAGTAACTGAGTAGCACATCAACTGGGGACTCTAACAAGTAATTAAGGCTGGACTCCATTTTCACAAAATCTAAGTGAAATGATTAATCAGCTCTGGCTGCAATTACTTTCTAGCCATTATCCTCAGACTAACCAGTAATAACTACGCCAGCATCCCATATATCTGCAGCTCTATAGGATCTGACATTTTACGTGTTCCATTCTTGGATTAAAGAAATATATTAGAAGAAATTTTAGATAGAAGTTTTGTCTTTCAGAAGGTGAGATTCTATCTCAGTTTTCACCTTTTCAGAATTAAGCATCTGAAACAAAATCATAAGATATTTGAGCCAATAAATTAGCACTTTTTACAGGGGAAAAAATCTTGTGCATTCTGTGCCCAAGTTTGATATTATTTTATATGCGTTTTAGAAAGAATAAAGAACAAAAATAATAATCTGAAAGCTCTGAATCAGATACCATCTTCAATTTCTACGGCTGTGATTATGAGACCACAGTTGCAAATGGCCTACCCAGCATTTTCCTGACAGTAGCATCTGAAGCTGCCAAATACAGATGACAGTTATGAGCATTTCTCTAGAATCATTTTCAGCAGAAATGCAACTACTCTGCAAGGCCACCCACGTGGAGGTATAGATTCATGATTTCAAAGCAAGCGCTTGAATACAGACAATCTGACAAAGTAACTTTCTCAAGTCAGTTTTGAGATTCCAACATCACTCATTCGACTTTTTGCACATTAAATATAAATGCATCTGTATTAGATGCATATGTACTAAATATAATTTTTACTTCAAGCTCAAGAATCAAATGGAAACTAATGGAAAATAGACATAAATTCAGAGACCTGACGTATTTTTCAATGAGTGCAATCAAGATCAAAGCCTGACCATTTCCTCACAACTATTTGCTTAGGATAAGATTTACAATAAAAATCAGTGCCCATCAGAATTATTTAGGATCTCTCAATCACTGTAAATTTTACTGGAAAACGGTACTGAAAATAAGCTAGATGTGAATTTGGATAGTGGCCAGATTGATGTGCAAAAATCTCACCCCCAAACTTAAAACCTGTACTTATTTGGGAAGGTGGAAGGAACATGCTATCTGGTGTCAGCAAATAAGCCAAGGAAATGGGAAGGTTAAAGCTGTGGAAATATCTTATTACACTGGACCACCTGCTTGTGTTGTCCTTTCCTCAAGAACTGGAGGGGGGGAATCCCCTTGCCAGCCTGCGGTACCGTGTGCCTTTTCTTCTGCATCTGCTGCCTTGTAGCCGTCACTGTTAATGAGTGCTGTAATTAATAGATAGCTCTCTCTTGTCTCTCTACTTGCACTCCAGGCTAAGCACTTTTCTCAAGTCAACGTTTGAAAGAAAGCGGGTCGGCGCTGACTTACAGCAGCTCTGCGAATTCCTTTTAATTTAGAGCACTTACACCACCACTCCACTTATTACCTTATAATTACTGGACCGCTCTCACATACATTACGATCTTAGACTGGAGTTAGAAGTTATTAGGGTACTAAAACATGGTGTCGTGCTGTCTCTCTCTCCTCTTTCTTTGACACAATTTTATACAGCCATGATTAAAATTATCAATTAACTTTCAAGTTCCAACAACTTATTTTTTATATTCTTTCTCTTTACACTAACAGTGAGGTCCTTTTTATTGAATAAACAGGTACCTGGTGATCTTCTCTTTCCCCTCCTGTCAAAACTCCACCGGACAAGACTCAAAAATAAAGCAAGAGACCTGTTGCGTCTCTTGTGCCCAGTTTGATGACACGTTCTTGTCTCTCTAAACCCTCCTTCTGCTTTTTTTCTTATTTGCGCAATAATAAGCTTGAAAGTCACCCTCCACTTCCTAGAAAAGCCATTTGCAATTAATTAGTTGTCCAAATGTATTGGTTTTAGCCAGCATGGAAGCGGCTGTCTCCACTCGAAGCAGTCAGAACTGAAATGCGGTCACAGTTTTGTGAGCATGAACACACACCAGAAGCTCTGTGCAGGCTGAAGCTTGCCTGCTGATGCTCCTGGAGCAGTGCTTTCTGGTGCTGACCAAAATATGGCTGCTTCAAGCTGCAGCTTCCAAAGCACGGGCCGGCCTGCTTCAGGATGGCAAGGTAAGGCCCATAAAATGCTAACCTTTCCACGGGAAGCAGAAAACACCAGTCAAGGTCTCAAGGAGAGAAAGTTTCTCTGTCCTGGAGCAGGGAACCAGGGAAAGGGCTGTGCACCCATGGGTAGCATCAGCATCCATCAACCTGCTCTGCTGCTGCTGCACCGCAACTGAAGAGGCTGAGGAGGCCCTTTGTGGATGGCAGCTGGGGCCACCACTGCATCACCAACCCAGCGCCTGGAGTAGAGCCTAGGCTACAACCCCTCCCTCCGTTCCTCCTAATTACTACTTAGCTCGTTACCCTGAAGAATTCCTAGACACCACCACATTATAGTCTAAAACTACAGTCGGAGCTTAATTCTCCCTTCCTCTCTCTGTCTGAAATTCTACAGCTCTATTATTCAAGCCTGAAATATTCACAACTATCTATAAATTCAATTGTCAGCCAGTGGATTTTATTCTAAACCTCACTTCAATCTAAAATTAGAGGCACTAAAATTCACATTAACTCTAAGAGGAATGTAGTGAATAAGACTTTATTTCAAAAGAACACCTTTTTGTCAGAAAGAGCTATTTTCAAGATGATGGCTTTATCTGCATTCAAAGAGAATAAGCGCAATTCCACATTGTGCTGTTAATGCAAAATTTTTAGGTCACATTGGATTAATAAAAATCTAAATTTAGTTAAGGTTTATGAATAGAAATAACATGTGTCATATAAAAACGTGCAGTATTTATTTTAAAGCCTTGGTGGGGTTGTTTTTTTCCTTTACTATATTTTAAGTCAAAGCCACAGCAGCTCCAGGGAAGTTTTCAAACAACCTGCAAAGCTCGGGTGAACTTTGAGGAACTGCAGGGAAAGCAGCTGACGGGCTCCTGAATCATTCCATATTTGCACACAAACTGCTAGTAATACACAAAACGTACAACTCCTCACATCCTTGCTAAATTCACTTCCCGACTTATGTCTTTGAGTGAGACCAGAAACTAGTTTCTGCTGGTAGAAAGGGAAACCAATGGAGCACTTCAAAACCCAGCCCTGCTTCAAAGTGGCCTTACACTTTGCACAATAGCAAACAAATTGTATGCCGTGTGCTTATGGAAGGTTGAATATATTAAGAATTCATTAACGCAATCACATTCATATTTCCATCTACCTGCCACATTGCTAATGATATTGACAGCGCTGACACTAGCTAAATCAGTATCAATATACAAGTAGAGTACAAAAATTAACCACATCTGATTAGAGCGTATAGCCTTAAAAAAAGAAAGCCTTCCCATTCCAGTCATATGTACCTGTTCATACAATTGGTTCAGGAAATTGTTTTTCCTTTACTGTCAATGCCTAAAGGAGGTCAAAAAAAAAAACAAGACAAGACTTCTTAATCTGCAAGCATACCTCAGGAACAAAAAGCTCTGCTTACAGTATCATTCACTATTTCAGAGCTGTACTGGTGGCTTCAGTGAGAGCAGTAATTAGTCACAATAATTACAGTGAGCACCTTTATTATAAACCAGCACAAAAGCTCACTTTTACCTGCACATGAAGTTTTCAGTTCTTCTCTTGAAAAGAGAATTGCTTTACTTCCATAAAGGCCAGGCTGTTACCAGCTGACATTTTTAGTGACAGCTACTGGTGGGAGCAGCAGCGAGGCAGATGTCATTATGCATACGTAGGTGCTCTGTGCATTAACAGGGCCATCCATCTGATGTCTCTCAGCATGGTACTCTAACCCATATGCACGCAGACCCAAAACATCTCATTTTGTTATCCTCACCTGTTCCTATAGAACCATTGCCTATAAGCAAGTCCATGTGAGAAGCCTATAGCAGAGTGAGAGATGGAGCACAGTTCCTTCTCTGACCATGAAGACCACACTTCCTCTCAAAAACCATGCTCACTTTCAGAATCTGCACCAAAATCAATAGGGAACAGCGAGATACCGCAGTCATTCCCTCACCTGTATCTCTGAATGCAGGAGGGGAAGAGATCTGTGTGGAAAGGAATGGCAGTGCAACATCTTGCACAGATGCCTGTAACATCCCAAGCAGGTCCCGCGCAGAAGCCATGGTGCAATCTCAGCCATGTTGCTCCACATCAAGCTTTTTTTTTTTTTTTTTTTTTTTTTGCTCCAGCTAATTGCACTTCACTAAAGTGGCAAAATGTGAATCACTCAGGAGGAAAATGGGCACCAGCTGCTATTGTCAGAGAATGGAGATGCCAAAGAAAAGGCAAGTGACTGAATGAAGTGTCATGTCAGAAATCAACGGTGCAACGTGTGATTTGAGAAAACATGACTACTTTGCAGAGACAGGGTGTCATTATGGCATCACAGTAATACGGTGCTTTGACAACTGCTGGCTCTAACATATCATCATTGCATTAAGGTGCACTGGCTTAGTTGGGGGAAGGAAAAGAAAGGATTTCTTTTAATAAGAAATATTGTAAGGTCCACTTGGTTAACCTACTGGATGAGATCATTAATTGCAACTATTGCTAATCTCATTCCGTGCATGCACAAACAAAACTGTCACTACCTACTAGGTGGGTCTTCATTAATAAACACCCATGTACCATGTACAACCACGCAGTAAGATATTTTGCGCAAAATGGAATAGCGGTGGCTTTGTATTTATATACTTTTTTTTTTTTTAACCATTGAATTTGTCATAATTTCCCATAATTTCTTCTTTCATTTCTGTTTTCCCGAAGACCTCACCACCTCACCGTGGCAAGGCGAAGCACCGCAGCAGCTGCTGCAATCAAAGAGGCAACACTGCCTGCAGCCCACACTGAGCTCCCAGCAGCAGTGACAGAGGAGTGCCCAGAACTGCACCGGCCTGCAGGCAGCCCAGGCTCTGCTGCAGCACTCACTGCATGCTCACTTGAGTTGAGCAGAGCAATCCAAGCCTTCACATTTGTGCCTCACCAGAGCCTGTTTTTTAGGTTGCTTTTAAAAACAGAAATTTTTCAAGTTGCAAATTGCTAATTTTTGCAACACCTTAGAAATGAAGGGGGAACTATTTTAACATCCCTCCTCTAGGTATAAATATTTGTTATTGCTTCCCTTTCTATTTCAAGCTGATTCCCTCTGCTTCCTGGTTGATAAACTTTGTTAACAAGAAGGAAATGATCCTGAGATACCCCAATGTGTTGCATATTATCGCTGTTGACAGCTCCTGCATTTAAGGCTTACATCTGATGCAACAATGCATACTACTATCATTTATCTTTAGCTCATTTCCTCATCCCTATTTCCTCCAAGGGTGAGCATCTCTTGTTTAGAGCTCTTAATACTGCAAGTGAGCAACTGGCAAATCAATAAAACTCTTAAATGCATAATAATACTGCGTAATTACTTACATGATGTTTGCATAATTAACTGTCTGAGGTGTTCCATGATATAATGGATACTCAGAGTACAGAATAACCCATAAGCCTATAAAACACATAGTGTTTATATGAACAGAAATTACGTTTAAAATTCTCATTCTAATAATCCAAATCAGGCCTTGGCACTATATGACAGAAAGCCTTCCTCTCCTGCCAAGCCTAAATCAATTCTTATGGCATTACTTCGTAACTAACACGATATTTCACTGATGATGACTATTATCCTGATTACTAGGAAGTAATGTAGTAACAGCAAAAATACACTTAGATTAAACAAACTACTGCTATTTAATCAATATTATTGAGACAAACTAAGTGTTTTAATAAGTCTGTATAGATGCACTAATGCAGGTTTAATTAAATGCATCCTTAGACGTGCACAAGCTCTGCAAATCTCCAGCTCCTATGATTTGACAGACTGGAACATAACTCTTCTGAATTCAAAAGCAGAAGCACTTAAAAGCCAACAGCATTTAAATCCTTCCATGCTACAGAATGACTGTTCTTTTCATCAGGTACTTTTTGGGGAACAAAAAGTGAACAGAGAAAAATAATTAAAGGCTTTGCACCTTTGGGCCAAAGCACCAGACACCTGAAGAGGTGCCAGCCCTCAGTAACACAGCTGCCAGTGCATCCAATATATGGCACTGAAGCACACACCTCCAAACAAAAAATATCTCCAACTGAGAAGTAAAAAATAAAGCTGAGAGGAAAAATCACAGAACTGACCTTTATGTTTGCACACATGTAAGCAACAAATATCCTATTAGCTGTTATGCACTACCAACAGACCACCGCCACAGAAAGCTTCCTCTGGAAAAGACTAACTCCTACAAATGTTGTCTCCTTCAAGTAGAGATGCTCTTTTCTATATGCTCTGATGAATCAGCTTACAAATATTGAAAGAAAGAAGGAAAGGAGGAAAGGAGGAAAGAAAGAAAGAAAGACAACACAAGAAGTGGATAGCACTTTACAGTGAAAGCATTCTGGGAGTTCCACAGAAAAAGAACATACAATATTGTCTATGTATATATACACACCACACTTATGACACATATATGTCATTTTAGACATCTATGACTCAACTTAAACATCAGTAAATACTTCGTATTTCCACTTGATTTTTAGATTTCTCTTTTCTCCTGTTTCTAACACTTCCACAGTTAGACCAGGGCTGTTTTTTGCATTTATTGCTCACTACAACACAAGATTTCAGACACACCATCCCCTGCTGACTGGCCCCTAGCATCATAACACCCCCCAGCTGCGCTGCTATGGTACATACGGTGGCTCACATGACACAGCTCTTCACAACCTGCACGCAATGTGTCAGAGTTCCTGTGCCCAGGTTATAAGAAAGACTGTGATGTGACAATTAGAGAGACAGCCAAGCCTGTCCATATGAAAATCAGGCTATTGATCAGAAGAGTAAGATTTTATCACTCTATATTTTCAAACTGCAGACTAACGCTTTCAATTCCCAGCACATATTGGAAAGGAGTGATGCCTCTATTTAGGGAGCCTGGTGGTTTCGGTGCTGAAGTCCCAATGCAGGGAAGATGCACTCCCTGGGAGCAGGTGGAACTCACCTGCTGCCTCCACCTCCAGGGGACATGGTGAAGTGTCGAGGAATCATCTGATCATTAATTGTGGGGATTCTTTTCTTATTAAGAGAAGTCAACTGAAGTAGCAAACAAAAATCAAATGCTACATTCAGCTACTCCAAGGGAGAAAAATACAAAACTATGAAAATATGCAGAGATTTATTCAAGAACATAACAGGCTTTCTAAAGAGGGATTATTTTGAAACGATTACAGCATCAAAAGCAGTTGCTCAACCCAGTCAGTAAGCCAGTACCACAGATCAGAGACATATAGCTGCCATTCAGCACTTCCCAAAAGGAAAAAAGATGACAAAAAATGCCTTTAGTCTCAAGACACATTTTGTATTGTGAGATTTTCCCCAATTTCTGTCAGCATTTCCCTTGCCTCAGAGAGGTAGCGCGTAGGTGTGTGCATACCATGTACCTGCCTCCTACCCAGCTCCTCTCCGTGATTTTCTTTGGATCTATAACAGGAGAATGATAATTTGCTCGCCAAATTGTAGGAGCAATTAGAAAGACAGTACCAGGAATAGCAGCAGGGATTCAGAGCTTGGAGGGCTCAGGACTCAAACTTTGGAGGCAGCGATCTTCTCTCTGCCCCAAGCCCAGCCATCCGCACCATTCCCCCCCCATGCGGCCACAGAGCTACTTGGGGAGCTGGGAAATGGCATTTGCCTGCAATCAGCCTTTAAGTGAATGTTTGTCCCAGTGTGCTACACCATGCTGTCAGCTAGCAGCAGGGAGCCGCTGAGTTGTTACTACATTTGATTTGACTGCCAGTAGGAAGCTTTATTTCTACCAACTGTTCATTGCCAGCTCTATGGATCTTCTCTAACTTTGAGAGATTTTTTTTTTATTTTTATTTTTTTTAAATATAGTCTATTATTTTGCTCTGAGTGTATGGCAGGAGAAGCTCCCTATCACTATGCATCACAGCAGTCTCTCCACTTGTACTTGCTGCCACAAACACCAAGCAGTAATTGTATTAAGGCAACTGTAGTGTGCTCCTGGCACACACCAGAAAGGCAATTTTTTTTTTTACAAGTGAGCACCCAAAGGGGAGGTGCCACAACGGATATTTACGTAAGCAAACCGAAGCAGGGCACTTTCCTTCTGATTTTTTCGTGAGAAACATGGGATTGCAGCCTGGTGGATAAGACACGAAGAGAAGCCAAGCGGGTCTTCCTTCCCTAGGGACTCTCCAGGTCTCCACACACTTGCCAGCAGAGCCTTCAGGAAGGTTTGTGTTTGCTTGTCTATTACTCACATCTATCCCAAAAGGTTTCTCCTCCAACAAACAAGATCCTACAACTTTAAGGGTTGTTTACAAAGCTTCCTCTCCCTACACAATAATGATGATTTTGTTAATTAGGATCTAATTATAATGGATCTGACAACAACTTTCAACAACAAAAAGCATCTTTAGAAAAATGAAAGCATATGCGTGAATAGTGCAGGGAGGTGGGGCAGGGGAAGAAATACATTCCTGTGAGACAAGCTGAGAACTCAGCCTGAATGGAAAAGTAATTAACACTAAAGAGCTAAAACTGTAATTAAAGAAAATTTCATTAAAAGGAGGCAGGTGATTCCACTTTCCTAAATATGACAAGGTGCTGTATAAAAATAAAACAGCAGCCACTTTCAGTGTGCGGAGCAGGAAAGCCGTGTCTTTAACCAGATCAAATTCTGGAAATTGGCTGTCAAGACGGGATTGTTCTGATTTATACCCGTCTATCAAGCGTATGAAAGAGAGAGACAGGAGAGGAAAAGAAGCAAGCTGCTGTCGCTTCCATTCGCAAAGCACCTTTAATTTCCATGGCACCATCTGTTACCAAATCTAATTCACATTCCCTCCTAATCTGGTTTAGTTCCGTAATACTAATTCTTCCACTACTCTTATGGACATTGCTCTCAATGAAAAGCTTTGGTTCTGGGCTGGTAAAAAATTGAATATTATACAGTTAAGGTTCTGGTGACTTAAGTGAAGCATGTTGTCCATTAAAATGCACTCCTGGTAAAAGGATTTGTTTCCAGTCAGTGCAGGGATCCGGAACTGCTCCTGTTTGAGAGCAGCAGCCACAGGGGGGTGGGAGAGGGAGAAAGGGGGAATAAGGGAGAAACCACAGCTGATGATAGCAAAGTAGACTGGGGATCTGAAAGCAGAGGTTGTCATAAAATACAATCGTTGTCAAGTTTAGTCACTTTCAGTACTGGCTATAAAATCTCTTTGTCACGCTCCCGTATTGAAAGCTTGGAACTGTATTCTTGCTAAGAAAACTAAAAGTAGTGAAATCTAAGATGCTAGGGGAGGGAGGGGGATGAGGAAGAATACTTGAAAATTATGAGATGAAAATGTCTGCAAGACACCGACAAGTGAGGGACAAAAATTCAGAAGTGGTTTAAAATAGTCTCCTGAATAACAGTATTTCACACAGAGCCACAGCCTGAGTCTTAGCTACGCGAGGATGACAAAAACCATGCTCATTTTTGTGGGATCTTGCCTGGGAAGAGCAGAGGACAGACCCTTCCTGAACTGCAATCCAGAAAGGCAGCTGGGGGCTCTGCTGCTGCTAAGGTGAGTAGGCTTGCTTCTTGGTTAACACCACGTTTCTAAATATTCCTACCAGTTACACTTGTATTTATATTGTGCTAACATTTATTAATAATATCCAACTTATATACTGATTTTAATGCAGATCTTGAACTGCATTTTCAGGAATTTCAGTATCTTATTATCTCCTTTTCATGGATGAAGTGACAGTGAGGACTTGCTGAATGCTTCTTTGCCAGGTAATAAACATGGCATGGGACAGAACTGAGGTTCTACAAAATCCCAATTGAATTATTATTTTTTTTCCCCCCTTGTTGCCATTTCTTTCACAAAACCACAACTTGGAAGTACAAAGTTTTACTTTGTACTTGCCTTGAACTTCCAGAAATGAGACTGGTTATTTTTACATCGTTTTTTCTATAAGAGAATATTATTTTAAGGTTGAATATATCTAAATTAAATCTCCTCATACATCTACATTAAAATGGTTACTTTCCTGTTCAAGTATTTCTTTGTGTGCATGGGTCAAAAGCCTATTACAGGGGAATAGACTCAGTGACTCTGAAGCTCTGAAAATTTTTAGTAGCTAATGGTGTTATCCCCCAGCCCAGCCTGTGAATTCAGAAAGCCTAAGGTTGTGATACTCAGATAAACAAGATGCCACTGGTATGCCACCATAACCTACTGCATCCACAAAGAGCCACACTGACACTGAATTACTCAGAGGGCATAGCAGTCTATATTTTTGAGCATTTGTGTAACTTGAGTCCTATCTGTAAGCACCAATTTCTATTTCTACGCTATATCTACATCCCTTAAGATTTGGCAATGAAAAATCTAGGAAAAACTTAACCTCTTTTTCATTTTTTTTCTCTTTTTATCTATCTTGATTCTGGAGGCTCTGGAAATTAAGAGTAAGTAAAAATATTTGGGTATGCTACTGATAACCAAAGCAATCACATGCTGAAATAAATCAGAGAATTTACAGAAGCAGAAATCTATTCAGGTTAAGTCCCTTCTAGTCTGTCTTGGATTGTAATGTGTGATTACAGATTTTTAAAAAACAAATAAGTAAACCTTTGGCTTTTCACAGTTCCTTGTTCTTCACATATTGCTATGTGTAACTTAAACCTACTTATGCCACTGGGTTTACACATCAGAGCTTTGCCTCTGGATACAAGCAGCAAAGGTCAGCAAGGAAGTAGCCACCGCAGTTTTCACTTTCCAAATGTTTGCATGACTGCAGCAGGTTTGCAGGATGAGATTTTCACCACGTCCTGATAAGGTTTCAACTCTTTCACCCTTAGCTTTCTATTTTGCTAAGGGTTACAGGAAGAAAAAGAAAAATGTTTTCAAAAAAGTTTCTAAAGTAGGAAACGTTTACCAGACTAACTATTACACTCAGAACAAGTGTGCAGCTACTTGCAATTGCAAAGCAATCATATCAATATTCTGCAGTTTGTGGTCATCTCTTGGGTAAGAATTCACCAAGAGATTTGCCTAAGCAAAGCTTTACAAGAACAGCCATACATTAATTACTTCATACTACACGCTGCAAATTGCAGTTATATTTTGATGACAAATTAGCTTTCATTATTTCAGCAGTATGAAGTCTGGATCAAATACTTTGTAGATCTAAAATAAAAAAATTCTTGTAGATCTGCTTAAACCCACTGTGTTTGAGTAAGCAAGGAAAGAAAGAAGGGCTTGAAGAAAGCATTATGTTCCGCCAGTAAGATAACTGAACACACGTGAGTCCAAGAAGTGCTGGGCCTCATCGGTTCTAATGCAAGTTTGAGCTGCCCAGTAAATTGATTATCAGCCCTAGTCAGTTAATGGGAGTTTCTTCACAGAAAGAATGGCCTGAATTTGTAAAAACAAACAAACAAAACAAAACAAAACAAAAAACAACACAACAAACAAGTTATGAGCAGCCAAGGTAACACTAACATACTGAAAGCTTTAATGGCCCATAGATGGAAACTTGCAGAGAACAGCGCAAACACCTAAGGGAGGCCCGTGCCCACTGCCAGATGCAAAATGGGATGTCATCTGAAACACGTCACAGGACAACAAACAACAGCAGCATATGATGTGGGTGATTGGCTGACAGTACATTGTAGGGGCATTGTTATCCTCAAGGTTTTACAAAATATGAGGGGCCAAGATTCACGTTGGGGTGATATGGCTAAGAATGCTGTAGAAGTGGAAAAATATAACAACAGTATGCAGTACATCACTGCTAAGATAATTACTTTAATAAAAAGTTGGCATTCTTAGGACTTCCAACCTGTAGAGATGAAATTTATATATCCAAAGAAGACATAATAATAACCTGTCAGCCTGTGGTGATGGATATGTTTTTAATCCAAATGACCACAATCTCCAGTATACCTGTCATAAAGAGACATACCAAAAAAAATGAACTTTCATAATTCTTTAACGTGAAAGGGAAAAAAAACACAGAAGCATGATAAGTGGCTCATTCCAGTGTACAGACGGACAGACAGTAGGAATATGAATATGAATAAAAGGCATTGTTCCTTCACTAATGCTATTTTCACTTGCTACGTACTGCAACTCAGATAGGTACGGTATTCCTTCCTCTGACAATTCAGATATACTTTGCACAGTAACAGACTGCAATAAAGACTAAGAAGCATATTATGCTGCTCAGATGTCATTTGAAAGCAATAATTTGTAACAAACTAGGACAGATGCACTACTTCAGGTACCTCTCATTGACCTGAGGCACTTTCCCACAAAGGCCTCCTATTCTTAATTTCACTGTTACCAGGAATGAGTATCTAAATTGAATATTTTAATTTCTAAAAGTTCACACAGAAAAAAAAAAAAAAAAGACATTGGCAAAAATTGAATAAATGCATCAGACCCCTCTGATGCAGAAGGGAAAGAAACACAGCCCTCGCGCATCTCCTCCACTCACCACACAAACATATCCACACCACACATTCTCCACAAATCTTACCAGGCTTGCATTCTTCCAGGGACAAAAATGACAAAGAAATTTAACTAAGTTAATTTTAAGTGTTGAGAATGTAGGCAGACTGCTCAGTTATTTAATTTTAAAAGATCTTCATTTTCCCATCTGTGTTATGGCAATTTTATTACACATTCGGCAAATTTACAGTAACAAGATGTTCCCCTGACAAATTAATCACTTTCCAAGCATTTTATCATATAAATAAAATATCACCTCAAGAGAGAAAATCAGCTCAATCAGTTGATTTAACCCATCTTTCGGGGAACTCGTCTGAAACAGATTGAGCGCATTTTTTCTGAAGAGGGACTGCACACCTCCTCCTGGACTCACAGCTCATATGGTGTGGTTTTTTTTTTTTTTCCAGAAGAAAATCTTTAAGGCTAGCGAATGGCATGCAAGGTTCTCGTAGCAAGAGCTCCTGTGTGGCTGCAGCGACAGAGCTCTACCAGGAACAGCCCATTCATTAAGGAGGAGGTACTGACCTTAAGGGAGGCACTACACTTACCCTAGCAGCGCTGTTATCTATTTCAGCAACACTCCTGTTTTACAGCAATCATAATATAATAGCCAAATATATATACTATACACATAAAAAAAAAAAAATCTGCTCTATTGTTTTAGGAATCTTGTGATAAAATAATAAAACTAAAATTCCAATCATTGTTGCAGCTGATCAAATCTGTTTGTTGTTTGCTTTTAAATTTCCCCAGCACTCTCCACTTATTGTGGAAAGCAAATTTTGTTTCTGACAGGCAAGATGTCACATGTGAGCAGCAGAGAAGGGACTTCAAATCCAGTTTTCCCAAACTAACCCAAACAACTGGCTGCCTTTCTGGAGAGAATCTGTCACTGGAGCAATTTAACCTCAGTGCCACTTAACCTCTCCCCCCCTTTCCCCGCTCTATTCAGGGGCTGCCAACAACAAGCAGAAACATGAACCAGGACGACTGGTTAATGCTCTGTTAATGTTATCAGAACCTAAAGCTGTTAGAGACAAAAAAAATAAACCTCCGACAACTTTCTTATTCTTTACCTGAAGTTAACAGCGCTATTTCCCTGTTCCTGTATCAACACGAGCATTTTGTAATTATTCACACGTTTTAAAAAGCCCTTTTGCCAGAGGAGCCATCACACAAGACAACACAGATACTTAACTCCTGTAACATAACCATGCTCTCCTGTGAGATATTTACAATATTTGCAGCAACAAAGCTGCAGGTGCTGAGGAAAAAAAAACAATTCACATAACTAGGCAGCCTTTTCATCTCCTTCCACTTCCTCAGCAAAACACTAACATGATCTCCCCAAATACTAACTTACATCATATGAATACACAATAATCTACAAGCAAGAAAACAGCATGATTTAAGGAACACTATCATACAGGAACATAAGTGCTAATATTTGCTACTTAGCCCATTGAATTTATAATGCCGCAAATAGTCGTATTAATACTATGGTTCTATGGTTCTACAAGGAATTAGTATTAAAAGCTACAAACTCTGTATAACCCTGAATGGCTTAGGTGTTAACAATTAGGAACTTTTAGATGAACAACTAAAAATTTACATACAGTGATAAAATTTCATATCCTACACGCACCTTTTACCTGCCAAAATATTCTTGTTTGAAGGACTTTCTGAAAAATTACTCTGGATTCATGAAACACAGTGAACCATGATCTCCTGCAAAGTATTCTGACCACAGGTCAGAGCAACTTCAGATCTCTAAATGGATACCGGGAAAAATGAAGTGAAATAGTTTTTAATCTCAGACTTTTATTTTGGGGGAAAATGTTGTATTTTTGTGCTAGATGCAAGAGAATGAGGTCAACTGAAAAGGCTTATTATTCACTGATCCTTTCCTCCAAGTACCTAGCTAGGAAATTTACTACCTGTAACAAGTGACCTGTGCGTGCAGGTCTTGCAGGGTCAGATCCCAAGAATCAGGGTTTCATTTAAGGAGCAGTTTCTGCAGCTATCACTACAAAAGAGAGCAGTCTACATGCAAAGTGTGTGCCATAGGAACCTTTTTTCTTTTTTTTTTTTTTTTTTTTTTTTTTTACTTTAAATGTAAGAACAGTTAAAATACTGTTTATTGTTTATTTTTTAATTTTTTTTTTCTTAATGTATATATTTAAAAGACTTGGAGAAGCTGGAACTGCAAGTCAAAGGAAAATATTCTGTTCTTATCCATTACACACAAATTGACCATGTTTGATCTAAACATAATTAAAAGCAATGTTTTCCTTAAGCACTGAAGTGTAAAATTTAAGCACTGGATGACAAAAAGCACAAGAAGCAGCAGCTACTTTCTCCTCAGTTAAATCTTTAGAGCTAAGCAAAATTCAGTGAGTTAAATGACATCATAACACAGCTCAGAATCCAGCGTCCTTCTAGACAGTGAAGGCCCAGGTGCCAGTCCACCCACTGTGGAAATGGATGAATTTGATTCCCCACAGTAAATACGCAATTCCTTTCAAGATTCAGCTCACCTGGTTAGAGGACCTATCCAGCACTTCATAACAAGTCATAGCCATTCACAAAACAAAGGGCAAATCTTTCAGACCTCACACAGAGCAGAAGTTTCGCATAGGATGCATGTCATCCCAAAACCATTGGGTCCCTCGCTCCTTATTTAATTAATTCAGTCAGTATCTAAATGAAGCCAAGCATCTTCCACTGAAACACCTTTCACAGCTTACTGATAGACTTGAAAAATTCTGTATATGGAATTGAGATACGTAGGCCTTAATGTTTGAGATGAGCAGAATTCTTCCTATTGGCCTTTCAATCAAAAATTTAAGTCTTGTTTTGAAAGTCATGTCCTTGCAGTTCTGAAGGCACTATTCTTATATACAGTGTAAAATATTTTCATGCTTTTTCCTTCCTGTAACTGTTTCCTGGTCCACCACAGAACATATACTGTACACCTAAAATCATTTAGCATAGAGACAATCTAAATAGAGGACAAGTACTCAAAGTTCCAGAAAGTTAAGATACTTAAAAGCAGTCTCCAGGATCTCAACTTTTGCAAACAAAACCTCTTCAGTCTGAGGAAGATACAGGACACAGAACCTTTCAATTTGAAAGATGACAAAGTGGATTATCTGTTAGTTACACATGCCAGTAGGGTGATCCATTACCATGGACGTTCTACCGAAAGTACACGATGTTGCCTTAATAGCAGCTACAGCCTTATTGGCTTACAAAAAAAACGTAAAAAGGGTTTTGCATGTGAATTGAACTTAATAGGTTTGACATGGACTAACCTTAAAGAATCCAATCCACTCAAATCCCTTTGAAGGCTGCAGCTGAATTTCATGCAAATCTTAGGGAAGTAGCCAGGCTGTTGGGATTTCAAGATGCTGCATGCCTTTCTTCTGCAGATCTAAAACCAGGCAAAACAATGGAACGAAACCCTCCCACAGTTTCAAGGATTCCTCTTAAGATGATCCTGTTTTTACTTCGCAGCTGAGGAAAGTCAGACATTTAAAAGCAGAAAGCCTCACATCAGCAACATATCCAAGTATGAATCCAATCTTTTCATTTTTCAAACATAGCATTACGAAAATCCAGTGTTTTCTGCATTAAGAAGTAATATGACATTAACCACTAACATATATGAATAAAATGATTCAGAAGAATTCCTTATGTTTGTATCTAACACTAATAGATCGTTATATTTTCTAAAAATAATTGAATTTAAGCAATAAATAATGTACCATAAACTTTCTGGTGGTCTTTTTTAAAATCAAGCAGCTACTAAACAGATCTGTTTATTTTTCAAGGCCACTGTACCATTACTGTTTGCTCACCCCCATTTGAAAATCTCCAAGAGATTTTTAATGTTCTACTCATGTTTCTATAAACACAAAGGCATACGTACTTCTGTCTGTAAAACAATGTACACACTGACAGCTGGAAAATTGTTTGTTGACTGGGTTTAATCTTCACCTGATATACAGAAGAGAAAAAGGAAAAGGAATATTTGTCAGCTGCTTTTCCTCTTAGAACACAGTACAGATGACTAAAAATGTAACTAACTATAACCAAATCAAAACCACACAGTGCATCTAAAGCACCAACTACGTAAAAGTACTTATAAATTCTTGGTTAACAAAGGGCACAGAAAGCCCCTAGAGGAAATATTTTATTTCTGCTAAATTAATACCTAAAAGCATTACGTTTCATCAGTTTCACTTTGGTTTTAAGTCCCCAAAGATTCTCCTTCTGAAACTGGCTATATTTTATGCACAAACCAGGCTGAGAGCTATCTAAATCTAGATAAAACTCATTGGCTTGTAATCTTCACAATGATCTATACATCTAAATCTATATGCAAATCAAATGCTCTCATGCATTAACGCATTCCAAAGCATCGAGGAGTAAGAGAGTGCTTTCTCCCTCTCGAAGCCCCCCTCCTTTGCTCCTCTCCCCCTCTCTTTATTTACACGAGCTACCTAAATAATTCACACTGCCTCCTTTTCAGCCTGAACGTTCCTCTGTTGAAGCCTGCAATGAGCTATTGCAGTAACCAGATGGACACATGAATGCAGCAGGTGGGACAGATGGCAGACCGCCCTGTCTGACGCTGGCTGCCTCAGCTTGGACGGCCTTTTCCTTCCAGGTACATTATCCTCAGCGTAGCAGAAAGCAGGATGAGAGGGGGGAAAAAAACATTTGCCTACAATACTATGGGAATCGGTTAAATAAATGATGAGATGCATATTTGGTTTTTAAACCAAAATGCCGTTTACAGAAAGTGTGTGTATGAAGCACTGCCTCTCCTCCCACACCAGAGCAGAGTGTGTCCCTATTCCCAGCAAGCCTGAGAGGTGCACAGAAAGCAAAATATGGCTGAAATCTTAGAAAGATCTTAAACTCGTGACCTAACAATTTTGACTGCTTTAGTAACAACAACAGAAAAAACCTTCCCTTTTGCAGGTAAATGTATTTTGTTGGAAGGGGGGGAGGAGGGCTGCTTTTTTTTTTTTTTTTTTTTTAATATAAATCCATGCACTCTACTCTATTGTACACAGTCCCAATTTTTAGTTTTTAGTAGCTATTATACATACAGTGGCAAGCCTGAGCTTCTACCTGTGTAGTATGTATTCCCTGACTGAATTTCTTCTGCACCCCACTTCAGGACACATAAAACTAAGAGCTTGTTACAAAAGATTAGGTAGGTCTAGCAAAGAAATTCAACTGAAAGCTGAAGCGCTAAATTGTTCTTTGACTTCAAAAACAGACTTTTAATACATTGCCTTCCTCTCTAGAAGAGTGAGCAAAACATTGCGAAGAAAACAGCAAGGGAAGAAAAAACAACAAGCTTTTCAATCTAGAGTGCTGATTCAATGTATTAATTGAAAATTACTGTTTCAAGAACACTTTTTAAAAAAATCACATTAGAAAATATGTTGAAAATCAAGCCGTCAGTTAGATGCTGCATGCAACCCTCTGCTGCCCAGCTCTGTCCCTCCCAGGTCTTCTCCCACCCCTCCTTCTGTATGTCAATGAGCTGCTCCCGTGTCATCTCCCTCCCTTTCACACTGCTTTTCACTCTACCTCCTTTTCATTAAATACACCTTCTCTGAACTGACACAGAGGAAACCACCCACCTCTCCTTCAAATGCCTCCCTATGGTAGATTTCTGCTGATCTACAAGAAAACAGCCCATGCCTCATTGTTAGGCCGAAGTTAATGCTTTTATTGTAAATTAAAAACACACAGATGCATAGATACTACTCAGCTACATAAGCACACATACACAGCATGGTTGCATTTCCCATATTAAAAATATTAAAAACCCTTTTCTGAGGCTTGCATGAATTACTTATGTTTGTAGCCAAAGCTTTTAAACAGAAAGACCTAAGTGCTTACACGGTATGTGTGGCAGGGGCCACATGTACCATGCATGCTACCATAACTGAAATACTAAATAATAACAGAGTAAATCGTATTAAATTGATTCGCAATTACACTCAACTATAGTGTCAAAATAAATTTCTTTTCGTTGAAGTAAGTGACAAGACAAAGTTGAAGCTAAGAAAAAAAAAAAAGGCTAAATGGAGACATGATATGTTCTAGATTCTGCTCCCTTGAAACATACTGGTGAAACTGGAAAAGGGAACTGACAGTAAATAAACTTGTATGGGTAAACGAGGACTGGTCCTAACTGGCAACCAAGGCCTGAAACAAGTATGAACTTACCTCTTTACATATTAAACACACAGAGCAGAGACTCTAACAGTAATAAACATAATATAGAATCCAGTTTTATGTGGTGGAGGGAGAAGACATAAAAGTATTATCGAAAAGTTTATCCTTGTAAATTTCTCACCTGGCAGAAGCCAGCAATAGCAAAATCTCAAGAGACAGACTGCTTTGATGGGAGGCCTGGACTGATTTCAGGGCCAAAGAAGTTAAGTACCTTGACTAGACCTTAGACAAGCGGAATGGCTTCTGTACATCTACTTTTCCTAGTTGAAAATCCTGAACCTCAGGGGCTTACTATCACTGCATCTCAAGTAGAAATTATAAAAAAACTAAAGTGATCATATATGCAAAGGCTCACATATGAAATCATATAACATTTTGCAACAGATTTCAATACCAGCAGCTTCCAGAAATGGTGAATTATGCACTAGCAACCTCAGAAAAGCATTTCAAGGTAAAGTGACCAGTTTATGACAGCACAGAGAGACAGTAAAAGCAGAGCACTTTACAGTCAGTTTGCCAGTGCTATCACACAAGTTATGATTTCATCATTATGAGGTAGCCTGTTTTCACAACAATATATAAACAGGACTCTGAACATGCAGGAACACCCTCTTTTAAAAATAAAACCCTGAACCATTGCCAATTTGTCATGAAAGAACACACACACATCGGAGCAGCAATTCTAGAGCTAAACTAGGACTTTAGGCAGCGCATCACATTGTCAAGCTTGTTTCATCAGTGAGGAAATGTTAATACAGTGATAAACTAAGAAATTCTAAGCCTCCTGTTTTCAACAACAAAAGTATTTAAAAAAAAAACAACACACTTTTCTATTACCTTTGCAAACCTATTCATTTTTCCTTAACTTCAATTTTCACCTTAAACACAACCTCCCTGCCCATGTAACTCCTGCCATTGGTTTGTGGCCATACATAGCAGCAAAGCCCTTTCCCAAAGCCTGAGGTTTTCCTCAAAAAATCAGTCTTGAATCTCTACAGGAAAAGATGCACACAAACACCCTGATGGCAAAAGGTGTTGAGACACATAGGTGACTGCGAGGGCAGGATTTTGACCCCACAAAAGCAGCTGTTGCACACACAGGCATTTCAGCAGAAGTACTTGTACGCCTAAATGCTTACCTATGATCTGACATTTTTCAAGGAGTTATTACTGCTGAGAGAACACTGAATGCTTAGAAAAAAATTCTATTCAGTAGGGGAAAAAAAATTGTCAATTATAGTCCCACAAGAAAACCATAGGAAGAAAGGCAATCACAGTTAAACTGGACTTGATAAAAATACCAGTGAGCTGATTTTCAAAGAGCCAAACTTCATTAAAATTCTGCAAACAGAATATCTGATGAATTGTTCTGGGTCTGAAGTTGTAGAACTTCTGATAATGCTAAACCACTTCAGGAAAAGTGAAATTTTTCTTTTTTTTTTTTCCCCCCCTTCTACATTCTATACATAAACTTCCTTCACAGGTATACCATCATCTTCTCAGATTCTGGCTGAAGAAAAATTAGAAAAAACAACCAATTTCATAGTAATTCAATTACACACAGTCTTTTGGAAAAATTATGTCTCCTGAAATATGTCTTTACCTAAGATGAGAATATTTTTCAGGTCAGACAAAATACTGATCAAGACAGAGAAACTGGAGTACCTCGTAAACAATCAAAATATGTAACAACAGATAAACACTACTTCCGCTGCAAATGTTGCCCCTGGTTTTTAGCAGAGCCTCACTGAGGGCAGAATTTGATGTTCAATGAAAAGCATACAATAAATACATGGTTTCAAAAGCCCCCAAACATGCAACTTCCAAGGACTGGAAATGCTGCCTTTCTAATGAGCTGTGTACAGAAGTAATAAACAGGCATGAAGCCCTAAGTCATAAAGGAGCAATTTCAAAAAGACAATACCATTTACCTGCTCCTATCAAACACTAAGTGCTGACATTCCATTCTCCCTTCTCTCTGCTGCCAAAACTGAAGCATAGCTTTGAACACCTTGACAACAGCGGCTATACCTCTGATTTAACCCCATCAGAAGTTTAATTTTTAAAAGAGGAAAAAGTGCCTTTAAAAACCTGAAATGCATACTAGTTCTTGCACTTATTTCTCTGCAGCTGAACAGGGCCGTTTACACCATCCACTGAACACTGTTTAGTAAACACGACAAAAGAGCTTCTATCTTACTGCCCTTGTAAAAGCAAGGCAGGGGTTCTGTTTTCAGTGTACACTATGGTTCGATGTGAATCCTGTTCCATGTTGTTCACACCTGCTGCTGACTAGCAGCCTGCTGATGGGTTGTGGTTTGTACTGCTCCAGCTTAACCAGAACCTGATCTACCAACGTGGAAACAAGCCCCAAGTTGCTAAGCAAAAACTTTTAAAGGGAAGAACTCTTTTTTCTTTACTCCACTGCTTCCACCTCATAAGTTTAACAAGAAGCTTTAAGCTTTCACACTTGTATTTAGTCTTCATGTCTAGTTTTTATGGGAGTTCATCTCCATATAACAAGTCTTAAAGATAAACACAGCGTACAACCTTTATAAATACTTGCTGTGTAAGTCACCTTTTCCTTTGTGCCTACAGAAAATAACAGGCTTTGCTCTAACAAAAATACTGAATGTGTCAAAGCATCCATTTCTGAACTTCTACAGAAACAAGCTTTTTCAGATTTTCCAAGAAACTTCTTTTAATATATTCACATGAAATTCACATGTTACTGGTTTAGGAAGATCCCTATGGCTTCACTGGTACAGAACATTGAGTGCTTCAGAAGAGACAAAAAGGTGACTAAGGGAATGGACCTGGAATTACACTGCGCCTGGAGAGAATACAAAAACTGGGAGACAAAATCCAGTCCCGGTATCACAGTGTTCACCATCCTGTCACACTATCACTTGTATTGCTATGCTCACCAAACAAGCTGTACATTGAGACCAGGGATAAAAATCATGTGCACTCAAAGACCCAGATGCAGGCATTGTGACCGACAACAAAGTTACACACAAAAAGAGTCTCTAAAATGAAGGCAGGACATACTACTTTCACACCTGCCTTCACAGGTTCTGTTTATGACTAGATTAACAGAAAGAAGCATCAAAATAACTGGAGACCAACCCCTCTGAGCCTCCTTTTTCCCCATTATACCGTCTTGGATTATTTCTATAAATAAGAAAATAGAAAAATGCTTTCTAACGAGTAGCCAAGTTCTTACACCTCCTCAAGCACTGTATGAACCCTTTCATAAATAAAACGCTGCTTAGAGGCCAGCTCTCCACCTATTAAAATTTATTTTGTATCTTGTGGGGAAAGGCATGCTGAACGACCACGGTCATCCTTTGTGACTTTTAATTCTGCATAGGAACACCGAAGTGTTTCTGTCTACGTAGCAGTCTATGTGCATCAGACAGACGTGTCCTATTCTAGAGCTTTCCATCCAAAGTTCATCAGCAGAAACAAAGATTAAATAATCTTTACATAAACTCAGCATTTCAACCTCACTTGCAATTTGGACAAAAAAAAAAAAAAAAAGAAACAACAAGGAAAATAGGGGGCTCGGCCTTATTCTGCCTTACTGACCCCATCAGAGGTTTGTTAGCTCCTCCCGAGTCAGTGCAAGACTAAAGGCAGTGGCATAATGCCAGCACTGCTTTTAAGCTCACACAGAAAAATATTATGAGGGTAATCTTAGTATTTCCTGGTCGCACTCCTTTAGGCAGCTCTATTCTGGTGTAAATGCCACATCCTGGCAGTGAATCTTTGTGTTATCCATTTTTTTAAAATTATTTCTTTTAAAATACTATCATTCATTTTTTAAAAATTAGTTATGGAAACCAGTGCAAAATCTACTGGAATGAATGGTATTCTTCCTGTTCAGTCTTGAATCAGGCCACTTCAGCAAAAGCAAAAGATTTCCTAAAAAAGATGTAAGATTGTCAGCATGCTGTCCTTCGCATCTTGGAAGATCTCTGCTAACTTATCTAATGTGTCACAAAACACACAGTAGTTTGGTCAAATAGCTGCATCTGCAGTCTTCCTGTTCCAGCATTACCTAATGCACAAGTATCATACTTTTGTTAAAGAAAAGCCCTGCCCCAGTCATCCATCAAGTGTACGCTTAAGCCACTATTCCCTAGAAATATAATATATGCTAAAAATACAGAGAAAGACATAGCAAGCTTTCAGGAATTGAAGTGCTTTGGCAGTTAGATTTTAATATTGCCAGGAACTGTTTTTTTGTTTGTTTGTTTTGTTTTTGCCATATTATCAAAGTGACTGAAAAGCTGGGATTCCACATTTCAGGAGTGGCAGCAGCTCGCACATGGCCTGATATCAGTGGTCAGTGCATGTTGTTGACTCCAGAGCTTGGCGATCATCCTCCACAAGGGGAAATAAACAAGTAAGTCACAATTGGCATTCCCTGCCAGCCTCACTACCTGCTGCCTTCAAGCACTGTTTCCTACTATGGCCTCAACAGAAAGGAAAAAAAAAAAAAAAAAAAAAAAGTTAAGACTACTTTATTTTGATTGTAGTGCTTTCCTCAGGCAGGAATTTTTATTTCAGTTTGAATCTTTAAACCATTACATTTTCAGTGATGCATTTTTATATTTACAGTTGACATCTTCATAGAAGAATGAAACCTTTGAGCAACAACTCTAAAGCATGAAGGTTGCCTGCAGTAAGTACTTAAATTATTTTACACCCAAATGGAGCCAGTTGTTTTTAGCTAAAATTTAATAAACCTTAAATCAATGACCTTTCTTAAACTGAAAGCCTGCACTTGAGAAAACTAACTTCCCCAAGAAACAGATCTCGGTGAGTAAATGCCAAACAAAGGGCTATTTAAATCTGAATATTTTTTGTTTATAGCTTTTAAATATTCAGTTCCTAAATTCCTGACTGCTGCCTAATGTATAGAACACTGGTGCCTTGGTTTAATCACACACCATTGATTGCAGAGTGTCACGGTGATCTCATTGACAGTAATCAATAATAATCCAAAATCAATCAAATCTGCTCTTGCACTACCATTCATCAAATTTGTATATCCCAAAATTAATTGTAGGCACGTGAAAGATAAAAGAACTAGACGGGAAAAAGAAGGTACAGAAATTACAGAAATAAAAATCAGTAAACTTCTAGCAGATAAAAGCACATGCGAGCATGCTTCACGCCTGCTGGAGTAAGTTAATGATGAATCATACCTTGCCTTCCCAGGAAAGATTCCAAGATGTATTATTTTTCAAACATGAGAATACAAGGCAACTGAAGGCAGAGGACATATTAGCAAATGATCAAGCATTATTCTATGAAGAGCCACGTTATGGGCTACATTTCAAATGTGTTGTCAGTACATTACAAAAAGCACAGTTACATTGCACTACGAAGAGCTGCCCACTGCAAGTTAGCCACTGCACTTAACAGAGCAAGAGAGGATAAAATTACTGAATTTCTGTACCAAAAGCATGAATACATGCAGCCACTTATCAAAAGAGCTGTTATTGTTGCCGAGGACTCCTCTCTCAACATATTCACCCGTAATTTTGTCAAGGTAATAAATCCTTCCATTCATTACAGCACACTCAAAAGCACACTGCTATTTAATTTAAATGGAAAAAAGGCCCAAAGTGTCTAAAACATTTACTTTTGCTAATGTAAAAGTGCTGGCATTTTACTTCATTCCCGATAAGCTGGTGCCAGTGGACGTGATTATTCTTTTCTTATTCAAAGCGTATCAGTAGTTCGAAAGCACTCTCAATCTTATCAGGCATATGAACAGCACAGTTACTGAAAACAGTTTGTACGGCTCCTCTCTCTTTCTGCCAGGCTATCAGATAAACCCAACTAACTAACTGTATTTACACACAACCAAACATAAGTTGTGTCTTCAATATAATGCAGCCTGTTTCTGGCATGCTACAGGTTTTTTGCTTGACATTAGTTGTAACAAGAACACTAGCTACAGCAAAAACACAGCTGCTTTACAGCACATAATGCAAATGGGATTTGGGAGGGAAAAATAAAAATAAAAAATTGTGAAGCAAGAATGATCATTTCCAACTCCATATTTCCCAGGTACTTCCTTGGTGTTATTTGGAAAAAAAAAAAAAAAAAAAAACATGGAAAGAGTGGGGCTCTAACACATTCAAGACATGCTTGACCTAAGAGCAAGGAAGTAATTTCTCTTTTTTTTTTTTGTCTATTTTATTTTTCTGTCCTCTGGGAGCTGCTGCAAGGAGTGAAAAGAAGAAAGGAAGAAAGAGAAAAGAATTACAATGTCTGAAGGCAATTTAAACACATTTACTATTTTCATCCAGACCAAGACTGCAATTTCTCATGATCCAACCTTTGTCTGGCATTAAAACTGAAATAAAAAGACCCACCATAAAAACACCAGCACCACCCTTCCAAATCGGCCTGTCAGCACTTCTCCTTTTCACTCAGTGGCTCTGGTGAAGACTTCTCAGTGCTAACTACTCAGCTATGTTCAAAGCTCTCTGACATGCCAAGGGATGCTTCTTACTACACATCCACTGGAAACGCATGCAGAATTCATCTCAGAGCAAGAGACCCAGCGCAGCACTCGAGGAGTTAAATTAACCTGCCTTTGCGCGAGGCGCTTTCAGATAGCTAAATGAAAACTTCGGGAGCGCCGGGAGAAATGCTGAATTTCAGCTCCTGATTAATTACAGTGTTCATTAGGAGCTGATGCTACACCCCCCCTCCCCCCCCGCGCACACACACTGACAGCCCCTTGCTGCACACCTCTGCTGGGGTGGCGAAGGGCAGGCACGTGCCACCACCTGAGCCCGTCTCCTGCTTGTGCCTGGAGTCCAGGCGCGGCGTGAGCCATCCGCGAGATTTGTAGGAGAACAATGAGCTGAATTAAGCCAAGTGTGCAGGGCCGGGTAATTCAGCCGATTGTTGTTTCTCCATCTGTGACACCACGGCCTCATGATTGATGGGACAGGTGCCATTCGTGCTAATGCAAGCCACTGGCGGTAGCTGCTCAGCTCTTTAAATATCAGCCAGCACCAACTGGGCCCAAGCAGCTCCCGCCAGAACAATGATGGGGTGCCCGGGTGCTGTGCTCAGATACCGGGGATTCGATTCTCACCCCTTTATGCCCATGGAAATAACTGGTTAAAGACACGGCATTTTGTGCCACTGCACAACACCTCATCTGTCCCATCACATTCACGGCTGCTGCGAGGACACTGCCAAGGAATTCTGACATGGCTGGAAAGGCAAACAGGATTTAGGAAAGGGAATCTTGGATTCACAGAGCACTGAGCTACCACAGTGAAAGAAATCCACCTTTTGCTATAAGAATTTTACAATTCTCTGAAGATACTTTGCCGGCCATCCACATTCATTTGCTTTCAGAAACACGTCCATTATTTGTTTTTTAGATGGCATCTAAGTGTTATTTTTACCAGATGCTCTTTTTTTAAAGAAGGATAAAATAACTGTAATAAACAACACTTCCCCTCCCACCACAGACTTCATGAAATGTATTCTTCTGAAAACTATTTTAGCATTAATACTTGTCAAGTGAGCATATCACAATCTATTTAAGAAAGAAAACACTGACTGTAAAACACTAAAGGACATCAGCGTTTGCCCTCCAAGAAGACAGGAACCAAATCCTACAGCCAATTAGAAGAAAAAAATTAACATAGCAGATAAAGAATACATAAAAATTGCATTTGCAATATTTGAAGAATTGTACAAGTTGGCAGTAACCGCTACACTCTTAAGTACATACAAGAATACCATTTCATCATTTTGTTACCCATTGTTCCTTACTAGATATACCCATCTTGCATTTCCTTTAAAATAATCAGATGTGAGGTTCTAAAAATATTTTTGGAAGAAATACCTTTTTAAGCTACCCTAGGAATGAGGGAACAGAGCAGAAGAGGAATATTGTGCATCAGGATGGACTAAATAGAACAATCCATCTCCTCCTCTGCCCACCTGCCCGGCACCTCCATCCATTTCTGGAGGAATTTCAGAAATGCTCGGAACAAGCCAGCACTACATTTTAGATGTTCTCATTACACCTACCAGTGTCTCTATATATGCAGGCTCTTAAGGGGGTTAAGAGAAGATTTTTAACCTCTAGCTGACTTCTGTCTTTTGGGGAGAAAGCCCATTTAAAAATAATAATAATAATAATAATAATAATAGTATCTTTACTTAAAAAAAAAAATGATAATAATCACAAAAGAAACCTAAACTTCTGTTTGTTTGGGTTTTTCTGAGGCCACTCAAAACGAGCTACAGGAACTCCACATCTTCTCATTCTAACTTGCCAGAGCCATCAATCTCTGATCACACCTATTAGAATCTCTCTACAGCCAACACTACATTTTGCGACAGCTTGACCAGTTGTTTAAGGAGAGGGTGTGTGATGGAGCAAAGCTAAATCGACACATCTGTGATACTTCTGACACCCCTCAGCATGGCTAATATTAATTTGTTTTCTTTGGCTAGGTAAGTGCTGCCAAAACACATTACATATGGTATGTAGTTCCAATCAAAACGATGAAAAGGAGAAGTGCAGGGTTGTTTTTTTTTTTTTTGTTTTTTTTTTTCCCCCCACTTAGAGCAGCATGAAAAGATACAGAAGAGTAAGAGACATCCCTGCTAACTAACAAGCCACTTTGTCTCAAAGTTTGCTTGCAGAACAGAGCCCTTTAGCAGAGTCTGTCCCCCCATGCAAGGCCTGCAGCACAAATCTGCAAAGATATTTTACTCAGGGAAGGGAATATAATTTCCAAGACACGATAAGAGGATGTATTTAGACTATTCTCACCTGCATATAAATAATGCGTCGTATTTCAGTAGGTTATCATATGAATAAATTGCCCAATTCTGAACAAGGACACTGTAAATGGTTTGATTAGACTGAGATAAAGGACCCCCTGTTTAAATGCACCCCTGATATAACAACATACTGCAGGGTATGGAGAGCTTTTACCAGTTTCATGCGCAGCGTTGCATGTTAGTATCATGAAAGACACGAGATTTACATTTCCAATACTATTTTCTCTTTCACCTTGTGTGTTACTTTGATCCAAATAGAAAAAAAAAATCCCCCCAAAGTTCATACAAACTCAGAATGGAGACTCACAACCAGAATTAAATTCAGCGATACACAAACAGCATAAGCTTGCCTTGTCTTCTATAAAAGTATCTGTATCACTCGTTTCACTAGGATATTAACAGCTGAGTTTTTCTTAGCAATACTGGGAAACTGAAAGACAAAAAGGAATTCTATTTCCAATTTAAAGTAGGAAATGGTGCTCAGATTAAAAAAGCTATGCTGCCTAAACTGGGAAGATAAATTTGTAATGAGACAAAATACCTCTTTAATATAAACCTGCGGTATTAAGGAACAGCCAGGAGAAAAGCCTTTCTCTGAAAGAAATACAAATTAATTGAAAAACATTACAAACATTGTGTAAACAAGCCCAAGAGAATTAAAGCTTCTGTAATATAACAAATACATAAACTGTTTTACAGGATGTCTATGTCAAAAGGCCTGCTATATCCATCCAAAATCACACTCCAAAGTGCAAAGGCAAAGCAGAATTCTTTAAAAATAATGAAGTACTACTATTTGAAATAGCAATTTGTAATTCAGTTTAATATTTTTCTTTAACATTTCAAAAAAAATTTACTTTTGGATAAGCAAATTGTAACAAAAAAAAAAAAAAGGGAGGGAAGGGGAGATATAAGATTTAATAAGTAGTAACTGTCATTAAAATTGAAAGTGTATTTTACATTTTTGTCTGAGGACAATGTGATACATATTAACAACCATACATGGGAAGCTTTTCCACCCCTCCAAAAAATAATCATATCCATGAGGTAAAAACATAACCGTGTGTCCAAGGAAACATGGAGCTGAAAAAACAGTTCTCTGATGGAGAGAGAGCCAAAAGTTATAGGAATGTGAATAAATATTGGTCACATACATAACTTCAAAGAGGATTTTTTTTTCCCAACTAAAAACACAATTTATTTCATAGCAAAACTGTGAGTACAAATACATGAAATACTAGATTACATGGAGAATCTGGTAGAAAATCAGGTGCAAACTCTTTATCTGCGATGTTCTTTTATCTGACTGGCTCACTTCTCACAGACAAGAAAAAAATAACAAAAAAGTAGCAATTTTTGACAAGCAGATACATAGAGAAGTTGAGACAGCTCTGCATGCATACATTAACTGGATACGCGTCTGTGTGGATATACACAATAATACATGTACATTGCACACACTGCAATAAGGAATATGCTGTTTACCTGGGTACATAGCTATACATGTATTCGAACCAAAATCCGCCGTGCACAGACAGAGGATTTCCGCATAAATAAGAGGTGAATATACATGTAACAAAAATGCAGCTATACGTACTTCTACAGCCATGACTGTGTGCACACATGATTACCTGAGTCAAGCCTAAAAGTAAAAGAAGGAACATAAAATGTGAAAGAACACGTAATAAGTGGAATGTCAAAGCTGCAGAGACTGTTGGTGTCATCCCTGCGCTATCAAACATACATATGAGTATGATTGGAGACAGAGAGGCTAAATATTTCACTGTCAGAGCATGTCGAGAAACGCAATTCATTTCTCTCTCATGTGCTTTAGGACAATGACAATTTAATACAAGGCCAGTGGATGTAAAAGAGATAAAAACTGAACAAACTGGCCCAGCATAATCACAGATTTCCTCTAGAGAGCCTGGCAGCATGAGGCTCATATGCACTTGTAATGGATCAACATTTTATTGTTTCTCCCCTCAATGAATTTGCTATGAAGGAGGATTCGGAGCAAAGCTTATCTTATAGGCAGAGGTTACTTTAAGCTTCAATGGGAGAAAGAGATCTTCCCAGTATTTTTCCTATTTATTCTATGCACTTCACTCACACTAAGCAAAAAATAATTGAGATACTTCTTGGAAGGTTCAATTAAGTGTCTCCATTCCAACTTACACTTCCAAAGGGGTGCAAGTAACCTCCCTGCAGGTCAAGGGTCAGTCCTTTAGAGATATTCCATAAATGAATAATTGCATTGCTTATGAATAATCCAGATTTTTGTTTGTTTGTATTTTTATATTGCCATTTCCCTCCGTAACATAAGAAATAGCGGTATGGACTGACAGATCTGCGAGTACAGACATATCACACTTTTTAGCTACTCTAAGCAAAGTAGGTTTCAAGTATTGTTAAATATTATCATAGACAAGTTACCTTCCGTATTTGATGAATAGCACCATGTATTTGAAATTAATTGCAAAAGTGGGGTTGGCTAATGAGGCAGCCCTTATCTTTTCTCAGCAGTGCAAGCACAAGTATTTTTCTGCTGGCTCAATATTTTCTAAATGCCCAAAGTGCTATTAACTAAGTTGAAATCTGATTAAAATAGGAACGTTGAAATATTCACAATAGCTAAGGCAGCTCCAAAATAATAATAAAAATATTAATATTTTTTTTAAAAAGCTGGAAAAATTCTTGTCTCTTTTCTTATCATTAAGTATGTGTTTTGAAGAGTAATAATTAAATAAATTGCTCCCTACAGATTCTCCCAGTTGTTGTGCTTCCCATTAGCGTCTCTGAAAACAGTTTGTTAAGACAATAGTTATTCTGTATTATAGAACTGCGGGGATGGTGGCCTCGTACCCGGCCTCTATTTAGAGTGAAATTTGTATGAGATGGTGAAGCTTAAGGACTGTGAGGAAAAGAACAGCATGCCTTAGGAGAAAAAAAAAAAAAAAAAAGGAAAAAAAAAAAAGGTACAGAAAAAAATGATCAGCTATTCAAGAGAATTAATGGATATCCACAAGGGCTTTGCTAATAACATGGGTTAATTACTGCTGCAACGCACCAGGCTCAGTAAATAAAAGAGCACAACTATAAACACACTGAAATGAGCAACCAGCACTAAAAGAGGGGCAAGCCCCAGCAAATGCGAAGCTGTCAGGCGGGCATTTCAGCACAATCCCCTTCTACTTTGCACAGGATTTAAAAACTTGCCGGCAGTCCATCAAAACCGAAAAGCCAAAGAGCTGTAACCGGAACCAGAAGCGGCAGAATGGCACGGGGCCTGCTGGCTGCCCACAGGCAGGAGCTGCTCGCTCGCCCACACTGGGGCTGCCTGCACCCAGCTGCCTGGCTGCGCTCCGCACCAAGGCCCAAGCACCTCCAACTTCAGGGCTTTATGTCTTAATCACAACTTGATCTGCTCGCTCGGAGAGAAATGCACCAGGTTCAAGATCTGCACTGCCCAGAGGGACTGTGGAGTGGAAGCAAGCGCCGCTTCCCACTTCGTAGTAAGAATTCTTCACCCTTGCTCCCTTTTTAAAATGAAAGGTACTTCTCAGATAAATTGTCCGGGAATGAGAAGCTAAGCCAAAGTACCCAAAAGAGCAGCCAAACTGATATCAACTCTTACATTTCATACACGCAGTCGTACACACACACACAGACTAATATTTACATGCTAACACCCGTGAGTGTACACACAGCCATTCCACAGACTGTTCCCACACAAAACACAGACACGGACCACTATCACGTACAGGTATTTACTACACAAGCTTCCTACCTCCACTTGTGTTATTTTTGTTGTTGTTTTTGTTGTTTTTTTTTGTTGTTGTTTTTTAAGTGCTACATCCGCTCTGCATAGCCTTCATTTCTTCTCGCCTGTGCATTCTACCTGCTGCTGGACAAAACAAAAATCTCTGCTCGCTATGAGCTGGGTGTGTTTGACATCTGAACACCGGCGCACAGAGAAGTGCTGAGGTTCCACCTAACACCGTGAGCCACAAAGGGCAATGTACACAGTGCACGGAAGCTCTCTGGAGTTACAAATCTCCTCCGTTTCCTATGTTTGGCATACAGAGATAGCATTTAAATTTATTAAGCTGGTCCATGCTTCCCCCCCACACCATTTTTTGGAGTGTTTCAATTGCCTTCTCTTCTCCCAGCAGCTGTGACAACTGTTAAAACAGTCAGTAAAATTAAGTCTGCTCTATAATCCTTCAGTCAACGTTACATTTTAATCAGAGGGTGAAGGAGATTTCAGGTTCCAAACGCACAGATTCATTTACAATGATTAAACTGACACATATGTCAAAACGAGCAGATACATTTATCGCGTCCGTTAGCTTATTAACTATTAGTAATTATTAGTGTTATTGTTATTGCTGAAAAAGCAGAAAGCCAGGGCTGCAGCTGGCTGGGAGTTACGGCATTCTTCAGCATGCTGCCTTGAAATCAAAGCATACCTAGTGATGGTCAGGCAGATGTCTGCCCGCTCCCAGAGCGTTCTGGCAATTTTTAGCTCCAAACCTCTCTGCCCTCACCCATGCAAGAGAGCCACAGGAACTACTGTATTTATTTTCCTTACGCCCCTCACTCACGAGTGCACGTGACGATATGGAAGTCGATATAAGTCAATTCACAATCACTACGAATATGAATAACGTGCAAAACTCCGGGGCTTAGGGCTTATTAGTGGGGACGGAAGGAGGAACGCGCTGAGCGGCGCTGCTCTGCGCCCACCGCTCGCGGAGGCACCGGGAGGCCGTTCCGATGACTTTTAATTGAGCCAAAGAGGAGGAAGAAAAAAAAAAAACGAAAAAAAAAACCCAAAAACACAACAACCCAACGAGTTGGAATCTTGCACCGGAGCCAAAAGGACATGTGCCCCGATTTCATTTCAATGCATCTCCTCTAAGAAGCTTATCTGAACTAATCATTCAAATTAGCTGTAAGAAGGTAAATTCAAGAAAGCTCCTTTGGGGTGGGGAAAAAAAGCTCTACAAAAAGAAAAAAAAAAAAAAAAGAAAGAAAGAAAGAAAGAAAAGAAGAAAAAAAAAAAAGCCTTTTGGTCTTTTTGTGCATTCATTCCGAAGAGCTCTGCCCGGCTTAATAAGAGCTGCGGGCACCGCGCCGTGACGTTACCGAAGCTGTCTCCGGAGCACCCGCGGAGCGCGGACCCTCCGCCGCTCCCCCGCGCGCCCCGGGCTACCCCGCTCCCCCCTCGCTCTCCTCCAGCACTACGACGGGAGGCGGCTCGGCCCCGCGGCCCCACGCGCAGCGTCCCGCTGACAGCCCCCGCGGCGCGCTCCCGGCTAACCCGGCAAGTTGCCGAGCCGGCCGCGGGCAGCCCCGAAGCGCGGGTCGGGCCGGGCCGGGACGGGCGCAGCGGCTCCTCGCAACTCCTTCCCTCCGCCCTCCCGCCAGCCCCGCGCGCACCTGTCGGGCTGCGGGCGGCCACCGCCGCGCGGCGCCCCGCAACGGCCGCGGCGCCGTGAGGAGGCGGTGGGGGCGGGGAGCGGTACCTACTCTTCCTCGTAGTGCAGGGAGAGCGGCTCCGGCAGGCAAAGTTCTACCGAATCCATGTGCGCCCGGCGACCATTCTTCGCGCGCGCGCGCCCGCGGGAAGGCAAAGTTTCCGTGGCCCGGCGCCGCGCGCTTGGCACGAGGGCTCGGCGGGCGGCGCGGCGGCGGCAGGCGCGGCCAGCGGGGACCAAAAGCTCGCCCGCGCGCCTAATCAAGGACTTAAAGCCCCGCTCCGGGCTCATGAATATGAAGCGGCGCTTTACATATGCGGTCCCCCCGGGCCGGGGGCGCGGCGGATTGGTGGGGCGTCGGCCAATCGGGAGGCGGCGGGGCGGCGCGCGGGCCGCGCGGCAGGTAGAGGGGTGGGGCGGGGGGAGCGGCCTGAGGCGGCGGCCGCTGGGGCAGCGCCCGCAGACATGTCGGCGGCCCCGGGCCGGAGAGGTACGGAGCCGAGGCGAGGGGGGGAGGAAGCAGCGGGTACGGGGGCAGCCCAACTTTTTGAGCGGCTGGGAGAAGGCTGGGAGCGGGTCTGCGTATTAATATTCTATATCTGTTGATCTAAATTGATATACGTGTTTATGAAAGTGGAGAAAGCAACTCATTCCGCACACGTTAAGGGAGGGCTCACCTGGCAAAAGCGGCGCTCAGCTCCATTTCTGACCTGCGCGGCCGCATCGGGCAGCGCGCACAGACAGGTACGTGCGTTCTCTTGCAGCTCAGCACAACGCCTCGTGTTTAACGTGCACCCACGTGCAAATATTTAGGTGCTGACGTGTAAATATTTAGCTTTAGCTAACAGAAAGAAGAGCTCCAGAGCCGATCAATTTCTTCCACAGCTGCGCGGGGAGCGGCGAGGGGACTGCCTCAGCCTGCTTCATTTTAACAAGGTAAGACTACACTGTAGCAGTTCGGCACTGCTATACCTCGGGGTGCAGGCAGACCTTGAAAGCGTTCCCTACGCGCTGGATTTCTGTCTAGCCCATTCTGCCCGATGGGAAGGGCAGCGAACAGAGCCCTGCTGCGTGCCCGCAGAGCGCCCAGCCCCGCCGCTGCAAAGCGCTGCTGGGAGCCAGCCTGCCTCGGCAGTAAGGAAGGGGCCCTCGCCCAACCTGCTCCAAGCAAATAACCGTGCTCAACTTGGAAACGTACGGATAAATGTTATTTTTCTTTTCTCAGCTCAACCGCTTAGAAAAACCTTTTATTTACGACTGCAGCCCTACGCGATGCAAACCGAAGTCTTTGAGATCAAAACATTCTGGTGCGCGCCCTCAGAAAGCATTAATACCATTCACCAATGGGAACAAAAATGCCCTCTCACAGCATTTCACCAAATGAACGTGGTTGCAGAAGCCAAGTCCGAAATACGTAAGTTCAACAGATGTGTTTGTACATGCTCACAGCAGAGAGATGCCGGCTTTCTGTGCCTAACCTTATGTAAAGGCTGGGCCTGTGGTATCAATGCATGCAAGCTTAGGAATCGGAGCCTGCATAACAAAACTGCAGCTCTGACTACTGTATAAAAGCAGGTAGTAAAAGCTTAATTACCAGTAGCATTTTGCTGTCTATATTGTTAAATGTGAACTCTATAATTAAGATGTAAATTCACGTGTGAGCAGTGAATTACAGAGCTCTGAAATGTAGAGGAAAATCCAACCATGCTGTAGAAACATCAGGCTTAAATAAATAAATAAATAAAAATGAAAATCAGTTTTTATTAAATTTTAGAATGAGGCATTTAATCATTTCACAGTATTAGTATGCTCTCTGAGGAACAATTGGATAAATGTGGGTTTTGGAATCAAATCAAAACTTAAATAAGACATGTTTATTCTACGTATCGGCACCTCTGTAGTATACAAACCAAAATACAGTTCCTATAAATTGATTTTCATGTGCCCCTTGGCAAACTATGAAAATAGAATTGTACTGTTTCTAGTGTCTCTGAGTGTCCATTTATAGATTTATATTCGAAAATGCTATTTTTCAATTTTATGCTAAAATACTTCCAAATCATTTCATGCATATCTGTTTTCTAACTTTAAGTGACCTATACCCAGTCTGTAAGATAGGTCATTTCATCAAATCATTTCTACATATTAAGTTCTCTAGAATATATCCTCCTTCATAAGACAGCTGATCCATTTTGAAATGTACCAAAACACAGGTCAGCTTTAATTTCTACTTTTGTTCATTATTTCTTAAGATGATGCTTTTATATTCAGATGCTGAAACGTGATGTCTCTTTACTTCTGCCATGGAAACCCTCCACTGAATACTGAAAGTATTCCCATAGATTCTGCCACCTTGTTGACTTGTTCCACCTATACCATACACCATCAGATATGTTTTCTCCTCTCTCTCCATTTGCCATCGCTATGTTTCTCTCACCCATCTCTCATCCAAGCAAGTGTCTCTCTTCCCTGCCAGTGCTGCTGCTCAGGCAACCAGAAATACAGTGCTATAGTTTGCACGCTGATAAACAAAGCAGTTGGCTTCTTCCCTGGGACTGAAAATGCTACCTCCATCAGACCAGGTCCTGGAATTCCAATTGTGTTCCTGAACTTGGAACACAATTTATCCATCAGTTTAGAAAAAGAAGATAAGAAATATTACTGCAGGCAAATAAGCTGGGTGTAAGCATAGCTTCACTTTCCCAAGCTTTTCTTTAGAAACAAATAAAATAGTTCTAGGAAAAAAAGAGAGAAAAAAAAAAAAAAAAGCTCATACAATTTAATTAAATTTTATCAGGGGATGTAGAATAAGAGCATGCATGGAAATGCCCATCTGCACTAACTTATCAAAACGAACAGTGTAAAATCTTACCACAAGGAGTCTATACAAAACAGTGGTAATGGAATCAGAGAGGGGAAGGGAAAAAACATCCTGGATGTGTGCACCAGTCAAGGAGCATTACTGATCAGCCTCTATGTTTCCATCTCTGTGCGCCTATGTAATTTGTCTTACGTATATTCCATGTTTAAGTATCTTCACATTTATATACTACAGACATTTCTAACCACATTCTTACAACACAACTAGCTCAAGGCAACTGAAGAAGTATAATTCAGTGGCACATCACAGAAACTGCACAGTGAATTGTGTCAAATGTGTATTTACCAAGAGGCAAAGCTCAAGTCAACTGGCAAGGAGCAAGAATGTAAAATACATTTTATTAGCTGCAGAGAATTAATTTGAAAACAAGTACATCGTTTACTTAGCATAACATGGTGGGAGTTGGACTCTATGATCTCCAGAGATTCCTTCTCACCCTACAATTCTGTGATTGTGCAAAATTTTGCCATACACTATGGTATCTTGTTCAAAGCATAGCTGGAGAATATCAATAAGTTTGAAATAAATATTGAGTAATCATCAAATATGTGGTTATCTCGTTATTCAAAATCCTAAGTAAAGAAATACAACTCAAATATTCTGTGCTCTGGAGCAATGGCAGAACAAAATTGTCACTGTCCACTGGTCTTACAACACTTTGGCCTTGTGTGTGTAAGGCTGGAAGGCACTTGGTACATCCCTGGGTGTGCTGCTCACAAATGAAAAAAACCTAATGCTACAGAAGATCAAAATCCCACTCACCTGTTTGTATGTGGTTGGACAAACTGCAGCAGGCTATTCCTTTAAAGCTACCTACTTCAGTCTGTATTTAGGACTAATTAACTACTTGTTTTGGTCTTAGGTAGAAAAAGCATGAGTAATACTATCCCAGAGTGCTCTTTAAAACTTTTCCGCAGTTCATTCACAAATATACAGAGCAAGGCATGTAGATTTTGCTCTCTCTATTCCAGTATATAAGAGTCTGTGTGAAGTAATACAGCAATTGCCTTTCTATGTTACTAAACTGCTTTTGGTTCCTCTGGTCTCAAAAAAAGAGATCTCGATATTTTCTCCTCATTTGATTTTCAAGGGCATGGGTATTTAAATGACTGCCTTCACTGGTACGGAATAGAAACAGAATAGAAAACAGTTCACACCGCTGTAAATGAAAATTATTCTCTTGACAAAGCATCTTTTCCAAAGCCTCTGACAAAACGAAAGGGAAAAAAAATAGAAAAAGGAAGCTGCACATGCTTGTCACCTACCAAAAAACAATGACTCCCTAAAGATAATTCTGGTACACACTTCAATATGGATATCTCACTATTACCCCGAGCTCGTTTTTTAGTGTAAGTTTCTTCAGAGAAGCTGAAGTGCATTACTGTCTCAGACAGCCAAGGATAAGATGACTGAGGGAATTCAGTTGCTCTGTTTAATTAATACAGGATTATTTCACTTTCATTTTGTGGAGCTAATAATATGACTGGTGGAATGTCAGTAAAAATTAAATCATAAACTAGTGCAGTACCGAAGGGAAAACTTACTTTAGTTATGGATTATTCCCAGCAGAAATCTCGAAAATCTTATACATATTTACACTGATAAAATACCACATGTACTTCATGGGATACTGCGAGTTCTCTACAATCCTTATAGCATGTATTTACAGAGCAAGAGTTAACATTTTGAGATTATACATTAATAAATGAGTTGCAGTTATATTGTTTCTTGAATGTTAAGCACCACATACTAAGCGGAGGAACACGTTCAAGGTCAATGTCCTATTTTAGACCTTTTCAGCAGCTGTGATATTATGATAATCGTACTTAAAATATTCCTATAGAAAGAGTAAATTAGTCCTTTTCACTAGAAGGATTATTATGATAAATAACAAATCTGAAAGTGGACAAATTCAGATCTCTTATTTTTCAACGTGATAACCTGCCGTCCCTTCCTGTGATGGCTTATCTATTGAGAAATAAAATAATTCCACATGCTTCTCATAGGTGAGAAGGCCTCACCTATGTAAAAATATCTCTCTTGAAGTACTTTTCCTTTCTGTTAGAACCAAAACACTCCAATTGGCATCCCATCCTATTGCCCGTACTGCAGCGAAATGTAATATCCCATAAAACCAGAAGGGAAAGAGGAAAACGCATCAGCAGCTATTCCTAAGCAAGATTAGGAGTTTAACTCCATCTAACTGAGGATGTGTCCCTCAGTGGGTCTTTTCCCCATCCAGCCTCCCTCCTGACTGGAAGTTCAAGGTGCTGAACATAGAAAAGAAGATGACAGAGTGTAAGTATTTCCCCAGTGAAAACCCCAATAGTCTTTACTAAGAGCTGACATGAATTGCTTGTTACACCGGCCCCAGGATATCACAGCTTGAAGCGAGAGCACACATACACAGAGCCACCAACCATTCTCAAACCTTCTGCACTGTGTATTTGTGCCTGTGCATCCAGAGGATGCTCCTGTGACATCTGACTTGGAGCCTGTACACCTGCTGTACAAAATGCATTCTCCAGCTTGCCTTTTTTTTTTCCACCTGACTGTTCCAGCCCATCTTCCATCACTCTTCTTTCTTTCTTTTTCTCTCCCTACTCTCCATCCACTCCCTTCTCTCTGGCATTTTTATTATTAATGTTAGTGCTATTATTACTGTCCAAGCATAAGCTGATCCACAGGGGACCCTGTGTAATTTAACCCCTCAAGCACTAAATTCCTTCACATGTGCCAAAGACACAGGTTTGTTGTTGCCTCCAGCAATATCCCAGGAAGACGAGTGATGGCGGTGTCATATCATCACACAGCGACTTAATCTATTGCGACACCCAGGGAACAGGTAACTGAAGAGATTTACAGAACATGCTCTCTGACTGAATACAAAATGTTATCCCCTTTCCCAACAAACTCACGTCACATGCAACAAAGTGAAACATCTTGCCCTCCTATGGCTCATCGTTTTCATGACTGCTTTATCCAATCCCACCACCCTATGAGTAACCCCACTGTACATCTTCTAGCTATACAACAACTTTTTTCACGTTTTTGTTCTCTCTCCTTTGTTCTTCTTAGGTTCTCTGATTAACAAACAGCCGGATCATGTTGAACTGCCACGTAGCATAGCTTCAGAAATCTTTTATCCATACACTAGATGACTGGAACCATCACTTACATCAGGGTTATCTTTTTGTGCTCTCTTTATGTTGCCTGACATCTAATGTATGCTTTTTAAAACAACAGATTAAAGGCGTTCCACTTTTTAAAGGTGCAAGGAATGCTACATTACGTGCAGTTTAGTTACAATAACCATTGACAAGCAGGACGGCATCTACATCAAGTACTGAGAATCAAAAATCTAATCTGCTTGTCCATCATGAGCTTTCCACATGGGTGTCCCATTTTGTAATCCACAAACATTAAAAAAACTCAGTGTAATATAGAAGTGTATGGCTTTTCTCCAGGATCAAGGTGAGATCCTTTATGTTCTAACATTTCACTGATCTGGGAAACAAGAATTTGCTGCAGAATTAATCCTGAACTGCATTAGACAAATGAGAATAATGAAAATGTCTTCAACTAACTCAGAATAACCTTACTGTGCTGGTAAGTCAGAGCTTTCACCATGGGAAATTATCATTTCTGAAATAGCTAGAAGGAACTGGTAACAAAGGCTGAGTTCACCTGCTCAAGAGTAAACAAAATATCCCCCCATAAGGTGCTAGCTACTTGTATCTCTAGACACCTCCAATCTAATGCAAGTGGGGGCTTTGGTACTGAAGGCGACTGAAACCTATCCCAGTGGAAATATCTAATTTTTCCTTCTGTAAACACAGCTTCTTATGAAGTCATGTATCAGCTGACTGACTCCTTAACATATTAAGCTTTGCATAGAGGCACATTCAGGCTCCATGTCAAATGATTTCTCGGATGCAGAAATATTTGTATAAACCAAGTACGGGAAGGGGTTAAGCACGTCTTGTGCTTTTCCCCCATCATGAATATGAAGAGATGACTTAAATGTTTGCATGGCCATACAGCTCCCAGATGGGGCTGTAGCTCCTATAGAAAGGGGGAATTCGCCACCAATTGCTCTTTTCCCAGGTCCTACAGCTCCATCCAACTGAACATCAAAGCACTGATTTTTAGTACAATACATCAGAATCACTAATTAAAAAATGTGTTTGTTGTGATTATTACATTTAATATATATATTTTCACTGTACTAATACAATTGAGACAATATAATCCTAATGTCACCCTTCTGCAGCTGAAGCCTTCTCTTATCACCTAAGTTTCTTTCCTAGAGCAGTCTCATTCCTATTGACCAGTCAGTTAGTCCTATTCAATTACTCAATCTCCAATCAATAGATTTAGTTGTGCGTAATGGTTAAGGTGTAAACATTACGCACACACTCATCCAGCTAACTTCATGTGCCTGCAGATTTGGGTTTACATTCTAAACTCCTCAGTGAGAAAAATGCAGAAATAAGCTTTTCCTATTAGCTTTTTTTTTTTCTATCTCCAGTTCTGCCCCTATTTCAGGTGTTATATTTCTAGAAATTAACCCATTTATGAGAGAAATTTCTGTCTTTTACAGATAAAAAGGAAAAGTGAAAATTATAATCATTTAAATGTGCTGAATAAAGCAGTAAGACTGCTGTATGACGTTCAAGCAGATCCAGTCAGTATTTTCCTGCAGAACTACGTACTCAAGGTGTGAATTGATCCAGAAAGTACAGCCTTTAGATTTACTGCGCCTCTGACACTTCTATCACAAAGCATTTGGCTCAATTACTGTAGCGGCATGTGTGCGTGACTATACCTATACATATACGCAGACAAACATATTGTATCCTAGGCTCGTGGTTATCTACGCATATTTATCCTTACTCTAAAAAGTATGTAGTAAAAGGGAAGTTAAACCAATGTACATATGCAGGTGAATGGCTCCATCTTTCATTTTGTTCAAAGCTTCTTTATTAATGTTGTCTCCCCCAAAGCTCACAGTTCTGTGCGAGAGAACTGATCTGCAGGCACACCAAGTTACAGGATGTCACGCTCCTCGTGGTGTCTCCTTTGGGAGCTGGGCTGTACAGCCCTTTCTCAGCCGAATGCTTCACCACCGCATCCCCCCTCCCTTAATAAAACACTGCAGAACAGCTTCCTGACTACTTGCTTCAAGAGACTACATCCATTTTTGTGCATCTCGAAAACAGATCTGATACAGTGCTGTAACACAATATCTCTGCTGACCAGATAACCCAGAAGAATACAGTTACAATTTATCTGAACAGAGTTCAAATAATACTTGCCAGTGAAACACCAGTTCCTCGGGAACTCCCTGGCTGTTACCTGCCTTGAACCAGTGCAGAGCTGTGTTCAAAACAGCTGAAGTTTGTACACATGAGAATGGTGGCACAGAGCTGCTACAATAAGAAAATCTAAAGCACTTTCTGCCTGCAACTATCACCCACGTGGCCTTTATGAGAGAGGTGAGAATTTCTTGACTACCGGGAGGGTAACAAAGGCTTAAAAAAAGCAGAAAGGCTTGTAGAAATAAAATATACAGAAAAGGGAAAGTTGCAATACAGTTATCCTACTGACCTTTTCACTCCAACTTCAGATTATCTGCTCCTGGGGTATTAACATAAACTGTTCCAGCCTTATTAAAGGCCGTATCTGTATTCTTTAGTGCTGTTTGCATTCGGTACGCATATTTTCAGAACGCTAACGGGCTTTGTTCAATAATGAACTTGGCAGCAGAGCAGGAATCGGTTCTCTTTCAATGTTACTTTCTAAATAAATTATCTAAACCTGATTGAGTTAGATCCGTGGATCATGCTTTGGAAGATGCAACTCAGAGTTTCTGAATAAAGTGAAGCACTTAAGCAAATCAGACTGTTATTCTTCATCCACTGAGAAGCCTGAGATTTAAGATGAAAGAGCAGGGCTGCCTTTCTCTCTCCTATGTTGTGAGGTTCCTTCATTTTCCCTGTTTCCCCAGTAGATTTACTTGTAAATCTGGCGACAGCCACATCTGAAGTCCTGAGCTCTGACTTCTGACCTCGGTTATGTTAGCCCTTCCCTGCAGAAGAACTACCCCTTGGATCACTGACTTGCTATTATTCTATGGTTAATAGACCTGACCTGTGCAATATTTTTTATCTGGCTACAGTCCTATCTCTAAATTCTCTATTTTGAATGAATACCGATTTTGTGACATGAAGTCTGCTATATAATGAAATGCAAACAATGAAAGGGCTAAATCAGTTTACAACAAATCTATTTGTCAAACAGTGTGGAGATGCTCCCAATTTAGTCCAGGCGGTTCGTGCGGCTCTTGATAAGAGAGTTAAAACCGAGCCGTTTCGCTGCATGAAAATAAAAGCATCGGCAAAAGAGAAGCATTTTCTTTTGGAGAATCTTCCCTGTAACCTGTAGCTAACGATAAAAAAATAAAATAAAATAAAGCCCCCCGGATTCTGCAGGAATTTTCTCACAGCCGGGAGCACTGTTACAGTAGGTAACAGCAAACGCATCCCCAGCGCAGTCCCCTTATGTCACATTTGCATTTCTATTCAGCTACATCGCCTGACAATGAAGCAAATGGGTCTGCCTTATCTGTACAATTCTGGACAACAGAGATTTCTGAGCCATACAAAGGAACGAGCTTAACATTCAGCACTCAACACTTCCCCGCGCACCCCCTCCCAGGCCCTGGGGGGAATGCAGGCACATAAACACCTGTCCACACCAAAAACTGGAGCTGTCACACGCTGCCGGAAAAGGAAGCGGTTAAAATCAGAAATAAATAAATAAGAACCCATCGAGGCTTTTGAGACGCTCGCCCTGCCGCAAAGAGGGAAGCAGCCCCAAGCAGCCAGATATTAGGGCTTTATTTGGAGCGCACCAGCAAAGTGAAGGAGTGTCCCTGGAATGTGAAAGTAGATGATATCTAAGCGAGCAGTTGTTACCCCTGCTGTCCTTGTTAGGCTAGCATTTAATAGACAAATGAAAGCTGGAGATCTTTTTATCAGGAAAATTTCATATCACCCTACTTTTCATTAGGAAACCTTTAGCAGCTAACCAGGCTAACTCCAGCCATTTCATCTGTGTGAGGAAATTTCAGGCTAATTCCTTCAAAATTAATATTGTCTCATCTGCAACTTACAAGTGACACAAAAACTGCACAAGCTGAAGCCTCCAGATCAAACTTGTGTTATGACAAGACTTAAGCCAGTTATAATACAGGTTAGGGCTTTAAGCAGCAGAGAAAAAAAAAAAAATGACAATGACACCATTCTGTAGACACTCGCACATTATAAAGGCTGGCTTTCTGCAACCTACTGTAGGCAACCTGCTTTAGCTGGGGGTTGGACTTGCTGATCTCTAGAGGTCCCTTCTAAGCTCTACAATTCTGTGATTCTGTGTTATATCTGTACATACTGTGTCTGATGTCTTGGACCTCTCCTACCAGTTCTCCGTGTAACAAAATCCACTTTGTGTGCACAATGCGGAGTTCAAGAAACACCATGTTGGAGGGAACCATTTACACGTTTATTTTCATGTGCAGAAAGAATTTAGGGCAACAAACACACAGAGCAGTAAGGGAGGATGTCTTTCTTTTTGTCCTGTATCATATATCCTAAAGCACAATATACATTTTGCATAGCATACTGAATTTTACATTGCTAGCTTATACTTTAATTGTCCTGAACTTCCAGGTAAGGTTATTCTTTGCTGTTGAACAAATGCTGAATTTCTCCCCAGAGGTGGTTGCAACGAGTACTGATTCTCTATCTTTTCCTCACTCACACAGTTTTGAAGATTTACAGGCACGAATATCATCATGTTAACATAAAATGATATTATTATTGCCAAAAACAAGACAGTTAGCACGGAGGCAGTGAGGAATGCAGAATGCTTGCTTAGATTCAAAGGCAGCGCAAAGCTCCTAGAGCAGTCAGTTGTTTTTAATTCTACCACTGATGGCCCAAAAGCTGCTGCCTGCTGCACGATTTGAAGCGAGAGATTAGGGCATGTTCTGCCTCCTTGAGAGCAAGTGAGAGACCAGCCAACTTTTATTACCCTTAGCACTGAAAATGGCTTTATTGCTGAGGATGAATGAAACTACCAATTGCCCTGGTATCATACCTCCTAAAGCACTACAGATCCTTCAAATGCTGTCAAGGTGACAGATCGCTTTTATCCTCGACTGTGCAAGCACATGGCTAGAGCAAACTTCATGGAAGGCGTGTGTACATGGTACAGTGCAGAACAAATATTTAGTCCTTAAATTTGCTGTGATAAAAAGGGAACCTACAATAAAATTAAATAATTGATACTAACCTATCAGCATTTAAAAACATTTTCTAAACTATTGTTAGAAATGAGATAGCACATACTACTACGCTGCTGTAACTACTTGTGTCTGTTAATTTATCAAAAAATAACTATTACAGATGGAAGAGAGATAACTGGATAATTATGAAGAAAAGTAACCATGGGAAACATTTTCCATAGATTGATTCAAGGTCTGCTTGAACCTCAAGTCAGGTCATCTAAAAGGCTTACGCAGCTACCCAAGAGAAAGCAGCTTCTTTCTTCTGCCCTGCGAGGATGGAAGTTGCAGACCACATTTTGCTGATTGCATTACCATATCTTGAAGATACAAGAAGGCTTCTACACACCTGCCCCTTCTGGAACAGAGCAAGCAACAGAGCTGACCCAGAAGAATTAGATGAGAAATTCAACTAATTAATGAGCCCTGCAGGCGGAATATCATTTCTTCTGCTCTTTGGGGCATATGCAAGGTCAGGTTTCTTTTTCAGCATCGGGTCAGATTCACTCATCTGTCAACATACACAGGATTTTTAAGAAGACTAGTGGCCACACATTTACCTTACCATTAGGTCATAAAATTAAATTGTCCCCACTATCCAGCCAAACAATGTAGTGTGTTTTGCCCACAGAAAGGGAAAAATTCTTTAGGCCAATTCAGCTTTATCAGAGTTCTTTAACATTACTTCGCTTCTCTGTGGACAGCAGTTTGAAATAATGAAAGCAACATTTTCCATTTATGAAAATATTCTGGAATGCAACTAAAAACGTCTTGGAATGCATCTCAGTTCCCTCATCGTGCTCTGCTGTCTTTCCTATGTTTGCTTTTCTGAGCATCACATGGCACAATTTTCTTCCATCTGCCAGGGAAGTTTCCCAAGAAGTAAACCAACTTCAAGATATGAGTAATCTGAATAGAAAATACATTCAGATAGAATTCAGAATGATTATCATCTCACCTCATCTGTTTCTTGAGCAGTATGTGCACTGTTACTATCCAATGGCCTTGCTGCTAATAAACTTGTCCCACCTCCCATCTGCTCCTCTTGCTGGCCTCCTGCCACTTCAGCCTCAGTCCTTTCCTGTCTTCAAGATGTCATTCAACTTCACTTGCTCTCCTACCCATTTGTTTCTCTTTCCAAGTGAGATCAAGCATATATCTTTCTGTGTCTCTCTCTCCAGCCTTTAGCTTCTGCTCCATCTTTTTAGTAAGTGTCTATGTTTCTGCTCCATTTATCATAGTTGGCAGTATACGCTATGCAGGTGTCAAGGAAACCAAGAGAGAGTTCACTATTCATGATGCTGCCTCTTCAGCCTTCTTGTGGCTTGCCACTGAGTGTCAGGTCCTTAACATTAAGCTATATGTTGAGAAGAATGTCTATCAGTTAAAGACAAATTACTTTAAGCCAATACAAGGACGCATAAAGAAGTAAGGCTGCTTTAAAATTAGCCTTTTTCAGTCTCATTCTAACCAGTTTCTGTATCATTTTTCCTTGTACCTCTTCATTACCTGAGCTGGTATGTCCTCACTGGCTGAAGATAAGCATGCACACCATTGCACAATGTTGGACGTCCCACTTACATGCAGACCTCAGTAAATGTGAATTCCTAATGCTCAACTTCATTAAGTGCTTTCGTGTCATTTCAGACTTGTGTTTCACTAAATGTAATCCTGCTCAGAAAGCTCACTGTGCTCAAATAGGAGAGGAGCTACAACCAAATCCAAAATGCCCCGCTGCCTTCCTACAGACTGAAAAAGAAAGTTGCCATCCCCTGCATGGGCTGGGCCTGGGAAGGAGTCTCAGCATCGCCTGAAGCCCAAGCGCAATCAAGACCCATTGTTTTTAAATTCAACACTCAATTCCGCAAACATACAAGCCGCATTCATATCCTGGAAAACTGGTTTAATTCACTGTCGCACCCAGAGATAAACTTCCCCATAGGTACAATACTTAAACACAATAAAGGCAATTGAAAGCAGCTGCAGCATTACATTCTCAATTGCAGCTATTGCTCTAGAATCGTAAACAGAAAGCGTTGTGATGTTTGTTGTTGGGTTGTTTTGTGTTTGTTTTTTCTTCTTTTTACATCTCTGAAGATAATCTTTCAAATGGCATTTTGAATAATGTGAAATGTCCCTTCACTGTTAACAGCAGAATAGCTGGACTAATATCATCATCATCAGAGCCTAGCTTAGCAAAGACATACACTGACTAGAATTCCCAAAAAGCACATACAAAAAGGGTTTTCAGGCCATGCAGGGTTTTCAGGCCATGCTCCTTAGGGATGTGGTGAATTTAGGGGGAGAATCAACCGGAGAAGCACCTGGGGATTATTGTAGATTCTGGATCACCACCGTCAGAATTTGTCTTAGGGCAAGTCGGACAAGCAAGTATTCAGTTTCTATCCTAGCTAAGTATAAGCTAATACACATCTTACACATTTTTTTTTCTTACCCATACCATACATTTATTAAAACAAGCCTGCCAAATGGCTTTGTGATTGGCAAAGCTCTATCCTATAACTTTTTGCATCTTGTTCCATGTTATTTCTGTGGAAGTGCAAAAGACTATTCACAAATATAACTGAAACTAAGGATCTATCATAAAAAAAATCACTTTATCACCTTGCAAAACTTCTCGGGAAAGTAAAGTTTCCTATTTCTCCAACACAGTTAATGCTATGCAAATGCAATCTGAAATTTAAATATGAACATTTAGACAAATCTTTTCCTGGAATCTTCCCTTTTTGCTAGAAGGTAATAAGACATATTTTAACCCTCCGAGCAACAATATGTCTCCATATTATTCAGCAAACACTACACAAAAACTTCACTTAAGGTGCAGAATATATGGTAGCTTCCCATACTGTAACATATTTTCTGTCACAATTGCACTACCTGGTAAGAATCTAGCTACTGAGAAACATCAGCACAGAGTGGGTCAAGGTTAAGGCTGCAAAGCAACATTGGTGCAGAATGGCAACGCGTTGGGAACAGGTGACACGACCCAAAGGGCAGCATGTGCGGCATGCTACGACACACAGCAAGACAATGACCTGTCCAATGGTCTCTACTCTTATTTTATTTCTCAACCTTCAGCTAACTGTGGGAAGTTCAGTCTGCCCCTTTACAGGTGTGCTCGTTCTGTGCTGGCCCACACTGTGTCTGGCACTATCACGAAGAACAAATAAATGCAAGCACAGAAGTCTGGCAGATCCAACTGCATGGAGGTAACAAGTATTTCCCTTGTCGCACACCCTCCCTTTAACAAAGACTAACCGGTGTCTGTGGCAAAATGTTCTTCAGGAACCGGTGCCATCACACACAATGGGGCAGATCCACACCCCATTGACCACAACTACATATTTGTTTGTGTTGTCTCTCTGGTTCGACAAGTCTGTGTGATGGCACTTGTCAAAGCTGCTTCGACTAAGCCGTTCTGCATTTGTCTGGCTGGATTTGGACTTCCCGGATCCCTGACTGAATACAAAGTGATTTGAAAAAGCAGTGTTTGGCAACAAGCACAGTGGGGAGTGCAATGTGTGTTGGTATACAAGAGCACAATGTGTTCTTCATAACATCACTGGGGGAGCGTGCTGCAGGAATCTCCGCACTGTTGAGATCAAAATGGTCTCCTTTGTTGTCAGCTGTTTAATAGCAGCTGTTTAATGTAATTCCAAATGATCTGCATGAATGAAGTTGTCATTCTTGCAGTTCACTTTAATGTAGTTTAGGAAAAATAAAATAAAATAATGTCCCACAGCTTAGCTGGATTATTTTTCTGTTGTTCTTCAGAAAAGTTGCACTCTTCGACTAGCCTAGCAAATAATAAGCGTGTGATTTCCAGAAATAAAACATGTATTTCAGAGAGGGAGGAAAAAAAATAAGGCGAAGAATCAAATATTCCAACTTCTTTCCTTATGGATACTTTAGAATGGGTGATTAAAAATATCTTCAGTCCTTAAAAATTACACATAAAGAAATTAACTTGTCAGCAAATAGGTGAGCAAAAGGAGTATCTATTTCTATATGCACTTCTATACATTTTTCCCCGAAGTGGATTATTTGATTTTTTTCCAAGTTGTAGCAGAATACAGTGAAAAACAAAAACAAATCATTTTGATTAAGTAGTTTAACATGTAGAAATGTGCTTCTACAATAGGTTTGTTTTTTGTTAAAAGTCTGTTTGATATCAAGAGTGATAATAAGGACTATCATCTGCAAGAATATTTACAGTTCTCTGATGAACAATAGAGGGCACTAATGCTTCTAATCTGGGAAACGCATCACGCACCAGACAGAAAAAATAGCGGTGGTACTCATAACACACAAACCACATCATCTATGCTAAATACGTAGATAGTATAGAGAGGATTTCTGTCTCTCAGAAAAGTTCTCTTTGTCCTTTAAACTTCTTTTTTTTTTTTCTTTCTTTTTTTTTTTTTTTCCTGCAGAAACTGGGATGTGATAATAACACACTAATACTTGTGGCCTTTCAAAGTGTTATTTTCTTTTGTTCAATGAACAAAGCATAAGTAACTTTTCCTCATACAAATCCCCCTTCTGTGTACGTTCTCATCACATTCCTGCCTGTTTACCTACAGTTCTGTGCAATAGTTCAAGGTAAAACAAGTCCCCTGACAAATGCAGAGCCAAAAGATGCTTAACCTGTGTGTTACATGTGTTCCCAGAGAGCTCATGTAGAAATATCAGCTACAATCTTCAGCAAGAGATAGATAGTGGGGTTCCATTTGGAAGTTACAAGGCCTCACTGAGGGGATGCTACACCACTGAAACACCTTAAGCAACATAACTTTGCTCAGGTGCAGCTGGTGAGAGCGCTCCTTTCCCAAGGCACGGGCACAGCAAGAATTTGGGAAAGCCTCTTACACCTTCAGCAACTTCTATCAAAGTTAAACAGTTTAAAGACACCGAATATCTAACAGAAAACAATCCAGCCTTTTTCACTGCTTTAATCTCAAGAAAAGAAAACCAGAAAACCTGCTTAGAATTGCTAGCAACTGAGCACCATCTACCTTTTAAAATGATTTACCAGTCTTTCTCACTACTATTCCAACAAAAGGATTTAATTCTCAGCCTTGGAGATTGAGACTTTGGCAAGAGAAACTCAAACATCTAAGAACAACTATGGACTGCTGCTAACCTTGTAAAAAATAGGTAAAAGCACTTGGATTAATTCAGACCAGCTCCCTTCTGGAGAATCTTAAACACTAGCATTCTCGTGTGGCAATTTCAGTTTATACTTTAAATGAAAAATGAAATGAACTACATGTACCCTGCAAAATCTTCATGAATTGTAGGGCTTAATTTCTGACTCCTCAATTCCAGAAGTGATGCACTAGCATCAGACACCAAAGTCTAATAGTTCTTAGATATTAAAACCTCGTTTACATCAAATGATACAGCTTTAAAGCAATATGAATAACTATGCTCAAATCTGAAAGCTAGATTCAAGTTTCGTCTACTACATAATCAAGATACATACAATTAGATAAAATAATTTAAATTTCTGTCCTGAGTCAACGTAAGATATAAGGAGTTTCTATCTTCCAATCAGGAACTTTTAGAGATTTTTTGGCCAAGATAGTAGATGCAAGCACTTCTTGACCATAACAGAAAGGCCAAAAGCAAGCACACTTTTTATCCAGTCCTCATTAAGAGAGTTCTGACATAAAAAGATTATTCCACAAATTTAAATATTTATTTATTTAATGCTTTTTAAAATATGACCTAGAGGCAAGCATTCTGCCTTTAGTATCTTCTTTTTCTATGCCATTCAACTGGCTGATCTTTGCTTATTTCTCTGTTCTTCTCAAGAATTCATAAAAGGCATTGCAAACAAAAAGGTAAAGTACAAGCCATGACACAAGGGATTATCATTTCAATCTGGGATATGATAATAATTAAATGCTATCATACTCATGACCATCAGTGGTATATCATTGACTATCTTGAGAGACAAGTAACTGGCAGTCACAAACATTATCTATGATGCTGCAAAACACAAAAGGAAGCATATTCTATCCATGGAGATAGAGACCAATTCTTGTTTATTTCTATGCTAAAAATGCAAGTAGGAGACAGAATTCTGGATGTTAAGACTTATTTGAACACTCTGTGTGCAATAAAACAGCAGTTGGCCAACAGGCATATAAATACACAGACATACAACATAATTAGAATACATGAAAAAGAAGCAGCGTAGGAGAAAGTCAGGAATTTTTGATGGGCTATAAAGAATTATTTTGAGCAGTTCAAACTCACTGCTGGTTTATCACAGAGATGAGTTTTTTACTCTACACAAGTGTTAAAACTACAGCAAAAATTAATGCATAAAAGCTCAAGTTCCTATCGTTTGTCCATTTGTCATGAATTTTCCTTGCCCAGCCATCAGCAGCTCCACAATGACTTCTGCCCATACGTAGCACTATAGGTCTCAAATATTTTGAAGGTCACATGGGATAACTCATGCATATTGTTTGACCTGGTGTTGTTCACCATTCCAAAGCACTGATGGCAGTGTGATCCACTGCCCCAGCATTGCTTTCCTTTCACTCTCCTGGTTAGCCAGCACTGTATGCAAAGCAATCCAGAAGCCATCTCACTACACAAATTAGAATTTACTGGGTCCTAATCCATCGTTTTTATTTGATGGATATTTATAACTACACTGGGCCAAATTTTATTACTGGTTACATCACCGAATCTCAACTCAGAAGAATTTACTTCCAGAGAGTTAGGTTGGACTCATACCAGCACAAAACTAATCTGGAGGCTAATGGAATAAAAAAAGACCTTTATCAAACAACAACTCTAGCAAGGTCATTTTTATTCTTTTCATTTTCTTACTGACCTGCCTGGAAAAATAACCAACATGGAAATGCATTAGCAAATATCTAAACTGCAGCCAGTCACAGCCAGCAACTTCCAGAAAATATCCATAGTCAGAAAAAAATATATCTATAGCCCACAAAAGGATTTTTAGAGAACTTTAAGATCACCACCATGGATTGAATTCAGATACTTCATCTCATACTGTTAGACATAAAACTAAAGCTAGTAAATCTCAATGCAGGAAGTACTGCACATGCTAACTCTTGCATTTTCTTCCCTTTCATCCTTCACATTTTCCTTCAACCCATCATTTGTTCTCAGTCTCAGTTCTTTAATAACAGGAAATATGTAATAACTAGTCTGAGATCTAAAAAGAATCTAATCCTGATGGAAACAGATGTAAACTCAGCAAAACTTCTCTAGCCTTAAACTAGTCGAGCTCTGGACTTCTGGACCTCTCTTACTCACAACACTTGCAGCAAGAGGTGCGCTGGTTCACCCTGGGATTAATTCTTGCCAAGGATTTTTCCTCCAAAGAGGAATGATAGAGAAAAGCAGACCCATGCAGCACAAAGGTACTCCCTTACTTAGCTATGGAGCCAGCACTGGCTGTTCTCTGCACCAAGGACTTGAGTGCTGAACTTGAGTGCATTTCAGGTTTCACTAATTCCCAAGGTAACAGTTTGTTTCCAAAACAAGAGGTATGTTCATTGACAAATTGCATAGCATAACCTTTGAGCCAAAATTGTTCTCCCACCAAGACAATAATGCAGGTTTATTATTATTTTTTTAAATAATCGTGTGTTCCTGATGCCTAAGTATGAACGTTAACACAGAAAGGTCACTCCAATTTAAAAAATTAAAAATATTCCTTCCTTTTAAGTAGGAGGCTGTTTCTATATGAGAGGATGTAGCTTCAAAGTGGTTTTTCTTTTTCCATTTCCATAAGCAATATATAGAGGCTCAATTATTCATAAGAGGGACTAGTCATGTAAATAGGGTTTGGAAGACTGAGCACCATGTTTCCAAATCACATCTTCAGGTGCAAAAGACCATTTCAGCCTGGCCTTTGTGAGCAGGGTGCAGCCTTGGGAGGACTGGACAGAGAAGTAGGCAGGGCTCACAAGTCCACATTTATACCAACTGCCGGCATCAGTTACAGCAAGTTAGAGCATACAATTCCAAGTTTTACAATGAGAGATTTAGAACAGTCGGAGTAGATAATGCAGAAAAAAAAAACAACAAAGCAGCTGTCTGTCAAACATTAGCCTGAAAAACCAAGCAAAACTCTCAAAATACTACTCTAGTGAAACCGATGCCTTGATTCCTCCAGGAAAGTTGAGGTTTGATGTGTGACCGTATCCAGGGGACTCACTAATACAGATTCACTAATTCTTTCTGACTGTCTCTGTAATGAGCATCTCCTGCTCTTTAAAGCAGCAATTCTGCCTTCTTCAATCAGCAAAAGGGAATGTTTTAGTATTTTTGTTGGCTGGTTATTTATAAGAGATCTACTCTAGATTAGTCCTGCTTGAGTGGCATCATAAATGGCTGCATTCCCCAGCAGTAGTCTACTTCAGATGGGAACCTGACAACCTCTACTTAGTGTGTCTTTCACAGTACACAATGAAGTGTAAAAACTGCTGTGAAAAAGCCTGTGTTTCAAAACAAACCATCTCAGTAATAAGCACTTAAAACACTTTTTATTAATATATTTCTCTGTGTACTAAATAAAAGCTTAATGCTAAACAGGCCTTTGACAATGTTTTTGCTTGGGTTTTTGGGTAGGGATTGTCTTTAAATAAAGTCCTACAATAGCTTTTAGGCGGTCCAAAATATATTATTTGAAATAAAGCGTTAAAGTGAGGTTTATAAAAGGGCTGTTTTTTCCTTCATCACAGCTTAATAACATGGGGTTTTCAACCAAAAAGCTTAATCAAAATCCAAAGTGGAAATCCTAAATTAGTAAATATTGAATTTAACCACTTTTATATCTCAGGTATTAGCAAATACCTTTGGTCTACAGAGATACAGCCCCTTCTAATCCTTATCTGAATTTGCAATTAAGACTTCAGAGCTACAGATATCTGTACACAGCTCTGTACACAGCTCTGCTCTCTTATTTTTAAATGATTGGACCCAAATCAAATCAGTCTTCAAATACATTGAAAAGTAAATGT